>NW_024544856.1:0-411859 GCF_018167655.1 Microtus oregoni
GTCAGGGGCTCTGGGACAAAACTCAACTCTGTTACCAGCTGCTCAGAAATTGGAAGCTAGTAATTTCATCATTATCCTTCTTGGTTTTCTCATGTTGAGAACCAAAACCACTACCAATTTCTGTTCTTATGTTTAACAATATTAGGACCAGGCTTAGTTTCTATATGTTTCAGAATACTGAAGTCAAAATAACTTAAGGAATGTTAATTGAGAATAAAAATCTAGTTAAGAAAAAAAATTATATTTATTTGGAGCTAATTAAATTGTAATGTGGGGAAACAGATTCAAACAGCCTCGAAAACGTGCCCAGGAAAATGGCATCTGCATTTAGAGATTTAAGACACAAAGGGAGTGTGGGAATTACATCACATTTTAGTAAAATATTATGATTGGTGATGGAAAAGTTAAACTGATTTGTGAAAAATAAATTAGCTACAATCTTAGACTCTGGGTGATTCGGGGGAAGGGACCTTTTGAACCAGAGGTCAGCAGAAATTAATTGTGTTTCAGGAATCTGGTGTGGTCCAGTCCAAAGGTCACCTTGCATCGGGCTGGTGGTTAGGTGTTGGTGGGTATGTCTGCACACCAGCTCAAAGGTTCATCTGCAGACATGATTGAAACCTGATTAACAATGCCCCTCGACTCCACTCCATAGGAAGGACTCTGAATCATTGCTACTCTATTTTGATGCTTTTCCTTGGCAGCTACTTGTTCCAGGAAATGACAGTTCCTAGAAAGGAAGACAACTAAGTTACTACAATAATTTCCCTGGGAGAATTGAAGATTACTCATAAAGTCTCATTCAAAATTCTCTTTTTGTTATGTCCATTAATCCAGAGTTATTATGTCATAAACTCAACCCAATCCTCTGCAAAGTTCACCTGACCACATAGCTAAGGCTCTGAACCTGTGGAAAGATTCTCTCCACCTCGCCTTTGCTGAGATACTGTTAAGACTGTCAATGTGTCATTCTCTTTCTGACTGTAGTGGATATGATAAAATGCTTCGCTTGCTAGCAAGGTTTTCCAGCAGTTGTTTTGTTTTGTAATTTTGATAATATGTAGAGAGGATTGTTGGACCCTGTACTGTTTTTTTTTTCTTTCACTTTCTTAGGTGACATTTCCTTCTTCCTGGGTCTATATCAGTCACAGAGTGAGCATCTTCTATACTCATTTCCCTACATGCTTTAGGCTTGCTTTCTTTTATCCTTTTTGAATTAAAAGTGCAATATAATCTGCCATTTTGTTGGAATAGCCAGGGCCAAGTTCTAGTTGCAATTAAGAAGTGAGTAGGCTAGAACATGGTGGCACAAACTTGTCTCAGAACTCAGGAGGCAGTAGCATGGTAAGTTTGAGGCCAGTGTGGGTTACAAAAAGAGAATGATAAAAAACAAATAACCGTCATCATAAGTACCCACACAGTACTCATAATCTATGACCAAGCAACCACCATCAATAACAACGCCAACAAATACTCTCTAATAATCAAACAGATAGATGGTGGTAGTTGTGTAGCATCTAATTTTATGGAACTTTATACTTAAATAAGGGTAAGATAACAAATTTTAAATTACACACATTTTGCCACAACATATAAAAAAGAACCTGAAGATAATTCCCTTCTCACAATCTTTGTGTGGATACTGTAAGAGTCTAAGAAAGGACTGTTGGGATCCTCCTTTAAAAGACATATATAAAATATGCCAGATCTACTGCTTCTTTAGGAAGTGATCAGTATAGCCAGTATTCTTTTCCTTCTTAGTCTCCATTTTTTGTGTCCAGTGATGACTATGAGAGGCAACACTTTCCTTGTAGTTAAAGAAGATAAATTTCAAACCGATAACTCATGTAGGAACACAGCAGGTAAATGCTAAGAGCTTGGTTTTAAAAAGTGTTGGTTTAGGATTCTTCTCTTTTCTGACCCAGTTTCTGTTCTGGGGGGTTCACAGTATGATAACAGGTAGGGAAATGTATGGTTACACCTATATTAAATTTAGAGAGACTATGGATGGAGTTCAAAGAAAAGTAAATGAGGTCAGAAATGGAAATACTAACCAGAATATTTGGATATCCAATTTTATTTGGCACCAGATGAATGATGAACACACAGCTTTGTTGTTCTAAGACTCACCAATGTTTGCTATTTATTTATGAGGTCCAGTGAAAATGAAAAGACACAGATCCTTGTTCAAAAAGGAAGGGGAGATTACTGTTAAAGATATAAGCACACAAAGACTTTTCCTTTATTTCATGATCTCTCTCTCTTAACTTTCTTTTTTAAGTCTGCTATTATAGGTGGCTCTAAGTAAAGAAAAATTAAAAATTGATATATACCAAAAGAAACTTTCCATCCTTTGCTGGCTCACTAATTTGAATCTAGGAAGAACTGGGATACTTACTCTTAATTGTTAACTTAATTCAGTTGAGAGATACCCAGGAGATTGTGAAGCACACTTCTGGGGAGTGTCTGCGAAGGAATTTCTAGAGAAGATTGATGTGTGGGCCAGCAACTCCCTGAATATGAATAATCTCATTCAACAGGCTGGGAAATCTGATGGGATAAAAGTGGTAAAATGCCACCAAGCATTGTTTGCAAGTTCTACTTTTCTGGAGCAAAGATGTCTGTTGCTGCTGCCATTGCCTGTGGATAGCAGACTCCATTGTTCTCAGTCTTTCCATGTGGCTTTAAACCAGTGACTCTCCAAGGAGCTGAAGGTCTTCAGCGTCAGAAAGGGACTGTGTTTTTGATCTCTTTTGTCATGAAGCTTCCAGCTCCTCAGACTGAGCAGCTTCTAGGTTGTTTGCCTCTTAAATTTACAATCAGCTGATGTTTAAATACTCAACCCTCAGTTATGTAAATGAACTCTATCTATCTATCTATCTATCTATCTATCTATCTATCTATCTATCTATCTATCTATCTATCTATCTTTGCCCCTTCACACAATCTCATTAAATGTAAAACTAACTCACAGGAAAAGAAAGTGGTAGCCTGCATAACAAGGTTGTCATTTTTTGCTATGTATTACCCTCCCCCCTCTATTAATCTATTACCTCAAAATCCCAATAATCTTATTGCTTCCCATAGTTTAGGGAAAAATAGGACAGTTTATAGCTATATAAACTTCAACTGCCAGGTGACCTTCCTCGGATTTTTACACTTGTGTGCATGCACAAAGAAGACATCTCTATGTCTTTTCTCATGTTAATCTCTCTACTGGCATTCTCCCCAAACCTTCAGAGGATGAAAGGAAATTTTTCTTTGCCCCTCTGTTACTATGTAAGCATACTCTAGACCACAGAACTGCATTCTTGGAATATGCCAGAGGAGAGATGATGACTTGTCTCGGGTAATAGCTACATCCCCTGTTTGGCCGCATTCACCTATTTCTCCCAGGAAGTCAACTATCCTGGGAGAACAATGAGGGTTGGATTAAGGGTGTAGTTATCTTTACTTTAAAGGAACAAATCACCTACTTGCTCTTTTAGTGAACATGTAAGGCAACTGCATTTATTTCTTGTAAGTTTGGAAATATAAAAATGAGGCTAAAACAGATTATAAGTTAATAACTCCTTTTGTTTGTTTGTTTTTGAGACAAGAGTTTCTCTGCATATCTCTGGCTGTCCTAAAACTCAGTCTGTAGACCAGCATGACCTTGAAGAGCTATGCTTGCCTCTGCCTCCTGATTGCTGGGATTAAAGCCTGCGCCACCAGCCCAAGTTAACATTGCCTGGCCTAAATTAACAGCTCTTTTGGGTGTGCTGCACAGGGAAGTTTACATTAATATTAGTAGCTCCACAGACAGTGGTGCTGTCAAGATTGGAACCTAGATCTCTCTGCTTCTGCGCTATTTCTATTTGATAATTCCAGTCCTTATAAAAGATAAAGCAACTCTTGAGAGCACCTACTGTGTACTAGCTATAGGTAACGTACTTTATGTAACAATTATGCAAGGAGGATATTATTCATATAAGTTCTTGATTTCTGATGAGTAGGCTGGGGCTTTGTTAAGGCTAACTTAGCACCTTGCTTGAAGCCACAGAACAAAAGCACCCAGGTCATTTATGAAACAAAAGTAATCATATCTTCTTCCAAGGTTTCCAGAAGGTCAGGGGAAAATACAATTTGCCCATCTGCTCCTTCATTGATTCTTCCAGAATACCAGGCTGGTTCATTAAACTTTGATGGTTCTCTGGAGTATGTACCCAAAGGAATCAGATTCAGTGTACAATAGTGATACCTATGCACTGGTTCATTGCAGTACAAGTCACAGTAGTGAAGTCATGGAATCAGACTAGGTGCTAGTCAATAGGTAAATGACTAAAGAATGCGGTTTATATATGCAATAGAACATTATCCTAACAGAAGAACTGTTCTGGGGAGGTAGCTCAGTCAGTAAAGTGCTTGTCTTGCAAGCATGAGGACCTGAGTTCAACATCCAGGCCTCTTGTTAAAAAGCTGGGTAGTGAATTCAAGGACACATCAGAAAAATCATCTACTGTGACCAAGTAGGCTTCATCCTAGAGATAGATGCAGGGATGGTTTAACATACCAAAAATCTGTCAAAGTAATCAACCATATAAACAAACTGAAAAAAAAACACATATGATCATTTCATTAGATGCTGAAAAAGCCTTCAATGAAAATTCAACACCCCTTCATGATAAACATCTTGGAAAGAGCAGGGATACAAGGAACATACCTAAATACAATAAAGGCAATATTCAGCAAGCCAACAGTCAACATCAAACTAAATGGAGAGAAACTCAAAGCAATCCCACTGAAATCAGGAACAAAACAAGGCATATCTATTCAATATAGTACTTGAAGTTCTAGCTAGAGCAATAAAACAACAAAAGGAGATTAAGGGGATACAAACTGGAAAAGAAGCCAAACTTTTACTATATAATGATGATAAGATAGTATGCAATAGTGACCCCCAAAGTTCTACTAGGGAACTCCTACAGCTGAAAAACACCTTTAGTACTGTGGCAATGTACAAGATTAACACATAAAAATAGGTAGCACTCCTATATACAGATGAAAAACTGGTTGAAAAAGAAATTAGAAAAACATCACCATTCACAATAGACACAAATAACGTAAAATATATTGGAGTAACACTAACCAAAGAAGTGAAAGAACTGCTTGACAAAAATTTTAAACCTTTGAAGGAAGAAACTGAAGACACCAGAAAATAGAAAGATCCCCATGTTCTTGGATAGGTAGGTAACATAGTAAAAATGACAATCTTACCAAAAGCAATCTACAGATTCAATGCAATATCCATCAAAATCCCAGCACAATTCTTCATGGACTTCTAAAGAACAATACTCAACTTTTTATCAAAAAACAAAAAACCCAGGATAGGAAAAACAATCCTGTGCAATAAAGGAACTTCTGGAGGCATCACCATCCTTAACTTCAAAGAGTCACATAAATGAAAACAGCTTGGTATCACCATAAAAACAAACAGGAGGAACAATGGAATCTAATCGAAAACCCAGATATCAATCTACACACCTATGAACACCTGATTTTTAGCAAAGAAGCTAAAATTATAATATGAAAAAAGAAAATATCTTCAACAAGTAGTGCTGGTATAACTGGATGTCACCCTGTAGAAGAATGAAAATAGATGCATAGCTGTCACCATGTGCAAAACTCAAGTTCAAGTGGATTAAATGGCGCACGCCTTTAATCCCAGCACTCGGGAGGCAGAGGCAGGAGGATCTCTGTGAGTTCGAGACCAGCCTGGTCTACAAGAGCTAGTTCCAGGACAGGCTCCAAAACCACAGAGAAACCCTGTCTCGAAAAAATAAATAAATAAATAAATAAATAAATAAATAAATAAATCTGACCACACTGAACCTGATAGAAGAGAAAGTGGGAAGTAGCCTTCAATGCATGGGCACAGGAGACCACTTTCTAAATAGCACAGTAGCACAGACATTGAGAGCAACAATAAATAAATGGGACCTCCTGGAACTGAGAGGCTTCTGTAAAGCAAATGACGCAGTCAATAAGACAAAAAGGCAGCCTACTGAATGGAAAAAGATCTTCATCAACTCCACATCAGACAGAGGACTGATCTCCAAAATATACAAAGAACTCAAGAAATTAGACATCAAAAGAACAAATAACCCAATAAAATAATTCAGTACAGGCCTAAACAGAGAACTCTCAACAGAGGAATCTCAAATGGCCAAAAGACACTTAAGGAAATGCTCAATTTCCTTAGCCATCAGAGAAATGCAAATCAAAACAACTCTGAGATTCCATCTTACACCTGTCAGAATGGCCAAGATCAAAACACTGATAAAAGCTTATGCTATAGACAATGTGGAATAAGGGAAACACTACTCCATTGCTGGTGGGAGTGAAAACTTGTACAGCTGCTTTGAAATTCAGTATGGTGGTTTCTCAGAAAATTGGGAATCAACCTACCTCAAGACCCAGCAATACTGCTTTTGGGCATATACTCAAAGGATGCTTAACCATGCCACAAGGACATTTGTTCAACTATGTTCATAGCAGCATTATTTGTAATAACCAGAATCTGGAAACAACCTAGATGCCCCTCAACCAAAGACTGGATAAGGAAAATGTGGTACACAATGAAGTACTTACTTTTCAGCAGTAAAAATCAATGGAATCTTGAAATTTGCAGGCAAATGTACAGAACTAGAAAAAACAATACTGAGTGAGGTAACCCGGACCCAGAAAGACAAACATAATATGTACTGAAAGACCCCAGTGGTGGGCAGTCTTTCAGGCTGAGGAGACCCTCCCAAGGAGCAGCGAGTCACTCTTCGGATGCAAATAGCAAGAGGCTTTATTAAGTACTTAAGTACACAGGTACCTGGGGCGACTTAGTCTTTCGGAAGACAAGCGCGCCTGCAGACTGGGGGAAGGTCTTTTTATAGGAAAGAGGGCAGCAGAAGCAGATTACAGAAGCAAATGCATTGTTAGTGGTCAGTTGGAATGGGGCAAGGGGCACAGGGGGTTTTTCCTTTTCCCAGCACAGATGTATGGGAACAGACATCCTGTTAATTGATGTCCTGTCCGAATCTATGGATATAAATATCCTGTTTTGCAGCCAGGGACCCTGACCTTACTCTGCACTTACAGTCGTTCGTCAAAAGCTTTGTGAAATGACGTTACAGCAGCCAAGCTGGGATCTTTCATAGGGGGAGTTGTCTCTTCTGTGAATTACTGATATTCTAAGTTGGGCACATGTGCTGACTATAGGCATCCTGTTTCCTTAAGCAAACGGGATGTTCTCATGAGAGCCGGCTAGCTGCAGGTCCTGAGAGGGTCCTGAGGGTCTTAAGCGAACAGGATGTTCTCATGGGAACAGGCCAGCTGCGGGTTCTGGGAGGGGGGGGTGTCCAGAGGGTCTTTCATTTCCCAGGCTTAGTTCTGTGACCCTGGCGCTAGCACCAGCTATTTCCCCTGGGCAAGGGCCACAGATCTTTAGTACAAGGTTTTACATGGCATTTGCAGATGGGGGCTGCCATTCAGTCTCTAGCACCTTATTTTCTAAGGAAAACAAGCCTTCTCCACTGGGGATCCTCCCAGGACCTGGCTTCAGCCTCAGCTCTGTCCACAGTGAGCTCCTAGTTGTATAGCACAAGCTTCCCACATCCCATCTCTATACTCACAGCAATCTAGCAGCTTTTCTCTGAATGGGATTCCAGAGGCCCCAGGAGGCATTCCCTCCAGGGAACTTGTGAGGTCAGGATTGGTCCACTCAGTTCCTCTTAGCCCTCACACTGCCAGTAGCAGCTGGGAAGGCCTTTGCATTGGCTGTAGGGGGAGGGAACACCTTGGACTGTCTAAGGCAGCCCTCCTCCCCCAGTCCTCCCGTGCGGTGCTGGTGGACTTCAGGTCAGCAAGGGAGGACGTCATTTTCAGCACAGGGATTTCAGGGGGGCCACGGCTGCCCCCTTCTCTGACTCGGGCCAGGGTTGCTGCCATGCCCCGCCCTGCGTCCTGCTGAGAGGTTTGCTCAGAGCTGGAGCCAGTTGCCCCGCCTAGGCCTGGCTCCAGGCCGTGCCTCAGGAGATCACAGTCCTGTTCCCTCCCCCCTCGCGACAGCAAGCAGGGCAGTTCAGCAGCAGAGCCTAGAGAAGTAAAGGAAGGGCAGACTGTCTGCATTTCTTTTGGATTTTCATAGAGTTAGGGTCAAAGAGATGGTTATTTACTGCCCCATGGTACCAGATTTAGACTCGAGTACAAACAGATATACAAAACAAAGAACATATTAAGCACAAAAATACACAGACAATACAGATGCGCTGGCGCGGTTTCGGCATAATGCCGAAAGCAAAATTTCAGACGGAGACTCTGAGGATCCGGATTCCTCATCTCCCAGAAGAATCACGTACCCTTCGGACTGTGGGGGCGCCCCAAACAATCCTATTCGGTAAGGATTCACAGAGTTACCGATGGGCCAGGCACCACATCCGGCCCCAGATGCCTCTGAGACGTCTCCCAGGGCTGCGGTCGGGAGTGCGAGCCCGTCGGCTCCTCCGCGGGTCCGCCAGATACAGATCTAGTCAGCCAACTAGTACAGATTCGGTCGCAGGCGCAAACACAGAAACACCGAAGCACAGACATTCACGGAAAACAATCGCTGGCCAGCTTACCTCCCGGTGGTGGGTCGGTGATCCCTGGGCAGGGGTCTCCAGATCTCGGTGGAACCTCCAAATGAAAGACCCCAGTGGTGGGCAGTCTTTCAGGCTGAGGAGACCCTCCCAAGGAGCAGCGAGTCACTCTTCGGATGCAAATAGCAAGAGGCTTTATTAAGTACTTAAGTACACAGGTACCTGGGGCGACTTAGTCTTTTGGAAGACAAGCGCGCCTGCAGACTGGGGGAAGGTCTTTTTATAGGAAAGAGGGCAGCAGAAGCAGATTACAGAAGCAAATGCATTGTTAGTGGTCAGTTGGAATGGGGCAAGGGGCACAGGGGGTTTTTCCTTTTCCCAGCACAGATGTATGGGAACAGACATCCTGTTAATTGATGTCCTGTCCGAATCTATGGATATAAATATCCTGTTTTGCAGCCAGGGACCCTGACCTTACTCTGCACTTACAGTCGTTCGTCAAAAGCTTTGTGAAATGACGTTACAGCAGCCAAGCTGGGATCTTTCATAGGGGGAGTTGTCTCTTCTGTGAATTACTGATATTCTAAGTTGGGCACATGTGCTGACTATAGGCATCCTGTTTCCCTAAGCAAACGGGATGTTCTCATGAGAGCCGGCTAGCTGCAGGTCCTGAGAGGGTCCTGAGGGTCTTAAGCGAACAGGATGTTCTCATGGGAACAGGCCAGCTGCGGGTTCTGGGAGGGGGGGGTGTCCAGAGGGTCTTTCAGTACTTACTCATAAGTGGATATTAGATTTAAAGCAAAGGATAACTAGCCTACAGTTCACAACCCCAGAGAACCTAGACAACAAAGAGGACTCTAAGAGAGACATACATGGATCCACCTAGTAAGGAGAAGACGACAAGCTCTTCTGAGTAAAACGTGAGTGTGGGATCAGGAAGGAAGGTGGAAGGTGAGAGGGGAGGAAGGAAGGGGAGTATAAAAAATGTGTAGCTCAATAAAACAATAAAAAACTGGATAGTATGTATTTGTAATCCCAGTTCTGGGGAGGCAGAAAACTGTGGATCCCTGGTCCTTGATAGTCAGCCATCCTAGTGTAATCAGAGAGCTTTAGGCCTAGTAGATACCCTGTCTCAGAAATCAAGTTCAATGGCTCCTGGAGAACATCACCTGGTCTTCCCACACATGGGCACACATGTACACGCATACCCTTACCTGTATATACACTCCCCACATAGGCACACATTTTAAAGGAAAAAAGAACACAGCTGAGTAGTTTGCAAGGAAATGGATGGAGCATCATGTAAGGAATTAAACTAGACTCAGAAAGACACATATCATGCTTTTTGTTATATGTGTAATGTACATTTACATACTTATCCACAAATATGTGTGTATGTGATATGAGAGTAGAGGGAGACTGCTTAAGGCTGCGGGTGCAAACCAGCACATCAGAGGTGGAAGAATGAGAATAATGGATAATGAAGCTGACCTTAATGATTTACATGAATGAAAATGTCAGGAAAACTACTGCAATGTAAAGCAATATGCAAAAATAATTTTTAAGAACAAGTCTTTGACAAAACTAAATTCTTGTTGGTTAATAGCTGGTAGAATCTTAAGGACTATTTTCTGCTTGTTTGGGAATAGAGGCTTGATGTGGAGGAAAGAATAGTTATTTTCCAGTTGCTTCCTCGATTCAGTTTTTTAACCTTCTCTTGGTCCTCTTAACTTTTCCCTGCTTTGGTCTGACCCACTTTGAATTCGAAGACTGGTGCCCCGTGACCGGCTGAGATGCTCAACAATGAAGAAAACAAAGTCCATGTCCACAACACCTTTTAGTTTTGCTTTCTATTCAAACATGTTCAGTGACCCCTCACCACAAGGCTTTGCTGAGTTCATTCCCTGAAAATAGTTTGAACGTACATGGGTTTTTAGTTTCAGCTGCTACCATTTAACCCAGATCTGTTAGAACTTTGGTACATAAAGCCGAAGGCTGTCAGAAAACAAAAACCGGTTAAAATACTTACTTTGGAATAAATTGTGAAGTAAAAAAAGAAAAACACAGCTGTGAACTTCTGGTTTTCAAGTATAATAATTTATATTGAACGTCCAAGTGTCTATAAACTTATGATGGAAGGTCTGCTTTTATTCGTTCCCGCCTAGAGGAATGAGTGGGGTGAGGAAGGAGAAAGGAAAGACAAGGTAATTTTACTGCAAGTGCCCATGAGATCTGGGAGGAGATAGTATTCTTGGGTCCTAGACATAACAATTTGTTGGGGCAGTCTGAGAGTTCATTGATAGGTAGCTCTCAACTGACTAGACTAGAAAATGTGTTCTGAATATCATCCACTCCTCACCTCCAATGCAGAGGAGAAAGAACTCTGATTAGAAAGCCAATGAGAAGGGAAAATTCAGAGAGCTGCTGTCGAGCCTTTAAAGAAAGGGGACAAGTGGGAGATCCTGTGCAATCAAGACCCAAGGTGTTAGTTGCAGGTTGTCTTTATGCCTCTCCGGGTGTTTGAATTACTCTGTCCAGCAGTGTTTCACATGTGAGTACCAATGAGACTGCTTGCAGGCACCCTTTGTTACTGGTATATTCTAGCCTGTACCAGGAGTAGGCTAGCGAAATGAGAGTTGAAGCTCTCATGCTTTTTCATTCCTGGTATCTCTGTACAATGAATGAACTGAGGTAGTGGAAGATGGCTTGAGTTTACTAGCCTCTTCGTAAGGAATATTTCAAGGCATTTTGCCGTGTCTTTGCCTGGTTCCAGGGATAGCCCTGACTGAGGGCAACCAGAGGTAGACACACAAAAACAGCTGAGGTTGAGTGGATTGGGTACTTTGATGGAGAAGCTGCAACACCTCAGAATCTCGATGTGTTTATTATATCCAGTTGAACAGAGAGGTAGGGTTATTTCATATAGCTGAACAAGGAGGAGGGGTTATTACATTCTTATAAACAAGGAGGCCGAGTTTCTGGTAATCAGCTGGATCTAGAAGACTGGTTTAGCTAACCCCAGTAGGTGTTGTCTTTATAGGGGATCAGTCTTCAAGCTGTAAATGTCTCAAGGACAGAAAGTGGACATTTTGTGCACACAATCAGCATCCACACACAGACTGGAAAATGAGGCTTCTCCGTTCCCTTTCTTCTTCACCTGGGGTGGGGATGGAGGGAAGGCTTTTGGTATTTACTGTGTCCACTCCTCTGTAGTTTGGGGTCCTGGAATTCTGGTTGGGGCAGTGATAGAAGGAAGAAATGACAGAGAAGCTGGGATCAGGTGTTTTCTCTATCTAACTACTACCATTACCACCAGTACAGCAACTTGGAACCTCAGAATCTTTATTAGGTATAGCACAGGGGTAGGGTGTGGGGGTGGGTTAGCCAGTTTTGGTAGTGTCTGTAAGCAAGCAATTTCGAGCTCTAAGTATTCAGGAGGAGGAAACCACAGTTGATAGTCTTTGCACACAATGATCAATCATCCATAAACATTCATACTTGGACTCTCCCCTAAAATGTTTTACATTTTCTTGAGCCTGACCCATATAAGTAATGACTGTGCTAATTTCCCACGGGCCAGCTTGTCTTGGAGATCTCATATGGCTAGGCAATGTCAAAATACACATTCATTCAGGCCTTCACTTGTTTAGGGTTTCCTCTTCTCCCTTTCGGGTATGCCATAGTGCCTCAGAGTCCCCTACCCCTACCAAGACTGAGCTCCATTTATTGCCCGCCTTCCTTCTCCATCTCACTTCTCTCTCTACAGCATTGATGATCACTTCTAAACTAAACTTCTAGAATAGAAACCTCAACCTCAGAGATAGCTTCTGGGGAACTTAGACAGAGACAGACCCACTGTAGCCAAAGCAGCTTTCCACTTAAGCGACAAGAAAGTCATGTACCCTACTCAGTCTACAGGAGCTGGCATAGGCATGCATTTTTATCTTTTAGTAGTTCAGAGAAAGCAAATTGAACGAATGACAGAGCCAGTGGCTTTCTTGAGGTGTCAAGTGTGACTGAGTCTCGATCATTCTGAAATCAGCTAGTTGTACTAAAGCAACTGAAGAGAACTGACTGGGCTGAAGGGAAGGTCATGGGGACGCTGCAGTTCTGTAAATTCTCCAATTTGCTTTCCAGTTCAAGAGATTTGGTGAGAGAGGTGAAGGTGGCCCATCTCCGTCTTCTAGAACAAGTTTACATTCCCGGGAAAGGAGAAGGCAGGCATTCAAATGTTTCCCACCCATGGAAGAAGGGAAGAGGAGCATCAAGATGTCACCAATCGGAATGTTGACCACCAAGGATTTGATAAACATCTGAGCTGCTTACCTGAGGCAATAGAGAATAAATTACAACAGGAGCAAAAATTGCTTTCACCAAATGGTGTTTTGATAGAAAAAGCAACTTATCAGTCATAGAAAATAATGAAGCCACTAAGGTTTACATTCAGAAAACCCACCTAAAAATAGTTGGCAATGATCCAGTGAGTGGAATGTTAGACTCAAAATGAGCTACTTTATTTTAGGTGAGTAGATAAAAAAGCTGCATTCTTTTTAATTATTGTGACTATTCATAACAATACCGCAAATGTGTACAGTACCTTCCTTCTGAGGAGCTTAAGGCATTTCATATATATTATCTTACTTCTCTTTCCTAACATCCTGGGGGGATATGTATTATTAACTTCCTATTGCCATGGGACTGCATTTTTGTGAGTACATTTTCCTTGGAATGAGGTAGCTGCATCGTTACAGGAACAGATGCAGCTTGCCAGTCACCTTCGCCTTGTCCCCAAACGTGAGTTAATTACAATAGCCCTGTCATCTGACTTTCCTTTGGGAATCCATGTTTGCCTCTTTCTGCCTCAGTTTATAGGATGATAAGGGAGCCTCGTTGATCAATTTAGCTGATATAAAATCAACTTATAACCTTAAAAAGTAAAAAAAAAATGGAGGAAAATCTCATTAATGACTAACTACTACATATGGAGTTTACTAGCCAGTTATTGATAGAGTATTTTCAGTTAAGAAAACCCCTACATGCTGAACTTCCTTTGCTGCTCACTTTTAAGTGGAGGAACTCTCCACTCATAGGAACTGCCTGGTGTTGGTATGAGCTTAGCTTTATCCAGATAGGAAACACCGCCTAATCATGATTGATTAATATGGTATAAATCCAATTTATGCTGCACCTATGAGGAAACTATAGGTGTGGATTTTTCATCAACTAGGAACACAACAAAGTTAACTTATGGCTTCTTCTCTATAAATTACTCTTTAGTAATGCTTTCTGGAAATACTTTAAAAAATTCCTTTTTCCGAGTCTTCTCTGAGGACCGGCAGCACTCTAGCTGCCGCTGTCATCTCTGCACCTGAGGCTATGTGTGCTCTGAATGAGCTTGCCTGGAGAGGGGCCTCACCCGACTTTCACCATAGTTTGTGGCCTTTTAAGTGTCAATTTATATTGAGACCTTCAAGGTCTTAGTAAATAAGCTGTCCTTAAAGCATACAAAAGAGAGCTCCCCATTCAAACACTCCAAGTCCAGGTCAAGAGTAGTCTTTTAACCCTTAGATGCTGCCAAGCTGTACAGCGGAATTCAGGGCCGCCATTTCAAGAGTTTAGCTGTATTTCTACTCTGCAGAAAGTTCTATGGGATTCACAGGTCTCCTTTGTACAGAAAAGGCATGCCAAGACCACGAGAATGACCACCCTGGGAAATCCAGCAGAGGAAGCCCTGTTCCCCTGGAGTAGGAAAACTCTCAATTGCTTCTTGTTTAAACGGGGTTTCATCCTTTGGCTGATGCCAGCTCAATCAGTTTCTGTCTTGTCTGATCAATTGAAGTGTCCTTCGTCCAGTCTCACTCCAGGGCGCATGCTGGATGGACTTGAACAGCCAATCCTCCAGTGGTCATCTTGACCGTCTTGCTAAGCTTTAAATGGGAAGCTTTATAAGCATGTCTTTTCTCTTCAGCTGCCTTACAGCCTTCTATAATGATGATTAAGTGAAGCTGGCTTGTTTT
This sequence comes from Microtus oregoni, assembly GCF_018167655.1. Classification (NCBI taxonomy): domain Eukaryota; kingdom Metazoa; phylum Chordata; class Mammalia; order Rodentia; family Cricetidae; genus Microtus; species Microtus oregoni. The sequence goes on from NW_024544856.1 coordinate 14,627, forward strand.
AGTTCTTTTGATTCAACAGAGCTGTCTCCTGTTTATAAATCCATTTCTGTAATCGACTCCATCTGGTCATTCCTTGTAGCCTCTGAACTTCTAACAGCTATTAAAACTGTAAATAAAGGGCCCCTGGATATTCCACCAACCCTCTTCTGCTGTCAGGAAACATGTGCTTTATACAAACTAAGAAAATGGAGCATAAGGAAACATTGAGGAGAAGGAAAACAAGTAGAGATAGATCAATGTTAGCAACACACTAGGCATACTTTGAGTGACTGCATCAAAAATTAAAAATAGAATCTGCTCTGTGGGTTAGGCTGTCCTTTAAACACCTGGAGCCAGGAATAAGGGCTATGATATGTTGAGAATGATGGTAAATGGGTCAGAGGATAGTGACAATTTGTAGGCTGAGATGTTTTGGCAATTATTTTTCACATGTCTTACTATGTTATTTATTTAATTTATTTAATTTCCACTGTATCCTTGACAATCTCAAGAGCTGCCTAGTGCATATTATATGCACATTGTGTAGACATATCAGTGAAATCATAGGTAAGATAGAGACAAAAGTACTGTATACCCGAAAGAGACACAATACCTTTTAATGGTAATAAACAAGGGCAACTACAGTTTTGTTATTTTATTTGTTATAATCTTTTTCCTTTTCTTTATTCTTCGCTCACACAATACATCATGACTGAAGCATCCCCTTCCTCCTCCCCTTCAAGTGCCCACCATCTCCCCTCTCCCCCAGATCCACTGCTCTTCTGTTTCCCTTCAGAAAAGAGCAGGCCTCCCAGGAATATGAACTGAACATGGAATAACAAGATGGAGTAAGACTAGGTACTAAACCTCCTATCAAGGCTGCTCGAGATAACCCAGTAAGAGGAAAAGGATCCCAAGAACAGACAAAAGAGTTAAAGGCAACCACTCTTCCAGTGTTTGGAGTCCCACAAGAATGCCAAGCTCCACAATTACATCATGGATGCAGAGGACCTAGCGCAGACCCATGTATTCTCTGTGGTTGCTGCTGCAGTCTCTGTGAGCTTCTATGACTCCTCCTTAGTTGATTCCGTGGGTCATGCTCTCATGATGTCCTCGACCTCTCTTATTCCTACAGTCTGTTATCCTCTTCTTCTGCAGAGCTCCCAGAGCCCCATCGTGTGTTTGACTGCAGGTCACTACATCTGCTCCCATCAGATGCTGGAGGAAGCTCTCTGATGACATCAGCACTAGGCACCAATCTATGAGTACATTTGGTTCTACCCTACATCTCTGAGCCATCCAGTCTCCAATTCTTGGCCATCCAGGCAGTGTCAGGCATGGGCTCCCTCTTGTGTTATGAGCTTCAAGTTAGACCAGCTATTGGTTGGCCACTCCCACAAGCTCTGAACCACCATTGTCCCGGGGCATCTTGCAGGCAGGACAGATTGTAGGTCAAAGATTTTGTGGCTGGATTGGTGTCCCTATCTGACTACTGGGAGCTTGGCCTGGTTATAGAAGATGGCTGGTTCATGCTCCATACCCTTCATTACTAGGAACTCTTGCTAGGGTCATCCTCATAGGTCCCAGGAAGTTTCCACTGCACTAGGGCTCCACATCACCCCATAAATGCCCACATACCCAATCATCTCTCCCTGTACTCTTTTCCTCCATCCCTTTCTCTCTCCCCTAATTCCTCCTGATACCATCTCTACCCACCCCCAGTCTACCCATAAAATCTATCTCCCCTGCTCAGTTTCCTTCTGCTACCTGCATATTAAGGTGTAGAACTCTCGGCTCCTTTTCTAGCCCCATGTTTTCCTACATGCTTCCATGATAATAATGGACTAAATCTCTGCAATTGTAAACCAGCCTTGATCAAATGTTTTCCTTTATTAGAGTTGCTGTGAAGTTGGGCAGTGGTGGCTCCCTGCGTTTAATCCCAGTACTCAGGGGGCAGAAGCAGGAGGATCCCTGTGAGTTCAAGGCCAGCCTGGTCCACAATATGAGTTCCAGGACAGCCAGGATTGTTTTTTTAAAATATTTATTTACTTATTTAGTATACAATATTCTGTCTGTGTGCATGTCTGCAGGCCAGAAGAGGGTACCAGACCTCTTTACAGATGGTTGTGAGCCACCATGTGGTTGCCGGGAATTGAACTCAGGACCTTTGGAAGAGCAGGCAATGCTCTTAACCACTGAGCCATCTCTCCAGCTCCCAACAGCCAGGATTGTTACACAGAGAAATTCTGTCTCAAAAAACCAAGAAATGAAAAAAAGTTGCTGTAGTCACGGTGTCTCTTCAGAGCAACAGCAACCCTAACACAATTAATCTATTTTCTAATTGCCCATACTTAAAACCACAGACTAGGTAGGTAGGTCATGAAGAAAGAAGATTCATTTAGATTCATAATTCTGGAGGCTCAAAGTCAAGGGTTCATATCTGGTGACGAGCTATTTTCTGGCAGAGAACTTCATATGGCAAGAGACACCCTGGACTCTTACTACAAAATCACCAGTATTTAATCATGGGACTACATTATCTACCCTAACAAATTATAACCTTGTAGAAAAGGCTGAGCTGAATAGTTGAGAACGATCATTTCCAAAATCTGCCAGTTTAAAGCATCATACGTCGGTTCCATGTTCTGAATACTTCACAATAGGGAATTAAACTGTATGAGTTTCAGAGGGGACAAGTCATATTCTAATTACACACAGCAGAGGTGAGTTGTGGCCTGCTTAAAGAGGGCCTTTATTCTTTCATTCATTCACTCCCTCACACATTATTCAGCAGATACTTACTGAGCATCTGCAATGTGGCAAGCAGTGTGATAGAGATTCTGGTTATGGAAATGAGCAAGATCAGCTGGTTTGACTCTCAATAAACTTACAATCTTCTGAGGAAGGACAGTGAATTTTATTCAGTGGAATAGGCACAGAGAGCTGCAGAAACATTTTAAGCAATGAAGTGGCATGGCCATATTTATGTTTTAAAGTCATCTAGTCACTTTAGGTAGAAAGCAATGTTACTCCAATGATGTGGGAGTGTCATATATCAATCTGTTGATTTCATTGGTTAAGCAATAAAGAAACTGCTTGGCCCTCATAGGTTAAAACATAGGTGGGAGGAGTAAACAGAACGGAAGGCTGGGAGAAAGAAGCTGAGTCAGGGAGTCGCCATGGTTCTCCCACTCCAGACAGACGCAGGTTAAGATCTTTCCTGGTAAGCCAGCTCGTGGGCTACACAGATTAATAGAAATGGGTTAGATCAATATGTAAGAGCTAGCCAATAAGAAACTGAAACTAATGGGTCAGGCAGTGTTTAAAAGAATACAGTTTCCGTGTAATTATTTCGGGTAAAGCTAGCCATGCGGGCGGCCGGGTGCCGGGGACGCAGCCCCGCCGCTCTTATTACAACACTCCAACTATGTGACAATTGTGCTGAGGCAATTATAGATGACAATGGAAGAAAGGAATTATTAATCTTAAGACATTGAAATATGGAAAGATTTGTTGTTTGACCTCAAGAATTACTCAGAAAGAGAATGCCTTTTCCTTTTCAATTAAAAATTGGTCAAAATGTCTTGAATGTTCCAATTATTCTCTTATCCAAGGCAAAGAAGTTTTAAAAGTTTAACAGGTGACCTTTTAAAGTTTCTTTTGGATTTATTATGTATGATTTATTAAGTGACAATAACTCCAAATAAACTGTATTTAAGACTGGAGTAAGGATGTGATCTAAGTTCTTCACGTTCTGCCATGCTTTTTTCTTTCTTTCTATCTAAAAAGGGAAGATATTTAGAGAGTGTTTAGCATAGAATATCTGGCACTGGGAAGTTCTTTTTAACCCTTCCTTCTGCCTCTTCGTTCCTCCTCTTCCTTTTATTTCCCCAAGGGATTAGATCCCCTTTTTACTGTGAATGTTTTAGTTGCATGTGGGTATAAGGGATACATGATTAAGAACTTCATTTGTATTCAGTATGGTTACCTGTGTCAATGTTCTCAATTACTTAATCTTGCCTGTCCTATAGGAGAGTTATATATTCTCACCTATTGCCAAGTAAATTTGCCATATCTCCCTGAAAACTATATTCCTTCATTCCATTGTTTTTTCATTTTTTAATTTATTAGATTTTTTTTATAAAAAATACCAATCCAAGTTCCCACTTCTTCCTATCCTCCCATTTTCTCCCCACACCCTCCCACCCCACCTCCATCTAATCCTCAGAGAGGATAAGGCACATTGCTTTGTGGAAGGTCCAAGGCTCTCCCTACTATATCTAGGCTGAGCAAGGAATACATCTAAAAAGAATAGGATCCCAAAAAGCCAGTACAAGCAGTACAGATAAATCCTGGTTCCACTGCCAGTGGCCCCTCAGTCTGCCCCAGCCATGCAACTGTCAACCACATTCAGAGGGACTAGTTAAGTCCTATGCTTGTTCCTTCCCAGTCCAGCTGGAGTTGGTGAGCTCCTATTAGCTCAGGTAAACTATTTCAGTGGGTGAATCCATCATGGTCTTGACATGCACAAAACTCAAGTCCGAATGGATTAAAGACCTCAATATAAATCTGACTTTTCTGGATGATGGACTCTAGGCTATAATATGAAATAAGCCTTCCTCCCCAAGTTCCTTATGATCTTGGTGTTTTCTCACAGCAGTAGAAACCCTAACTAAGGGTGCCCTATCTGGACAATAAAGTATGAGCAGAAGCTTTCAGTGCATCTTTCTGTTTCTTACACTTTGGTACTCTGCCCTAGAGAGGAGCTATTCTTCATTTTGACCCTTGGCATGAAAATCGAGAGGTGGAGCCAACATATGACAGACAAAGTTCTGAGTGAAAAATACCCCTTGTCATTGTAAACTATTGAGATTTTGAGGTTGTTATTACAATGCAGTGTAACCAAAGCTGTCTGATCCGCATAATCAGTAGGTGTTAAATTCAATTATAATGAAAAATAGTGACAAGAAAGAATAGTTTTGAGTTTTCTAAGGCTTCCACTAAACAATATGTATTACAATGGAAACCTAGTTCATTATAATCCTATTTATAGGACTTTCTCTGGTATTCATTTGTTGAATCCTAAAGTATGGTCATTATTGGCATTAAAAAAGCCTATTCTAAAAGACTTGACCATGGCAAGTAGCACCATGATTTAACATATAATTAAATGCTAAATGCGGTTGGAATATGAGCCACTGATCCATAACGCAAATCTGAGTTTCCAGTATGTTTAGCGGTAAAAGCAAATTGCAGACTAGGTTCTTCAAACGGCCCAAGACCATGGCATTTACTTGATTTAATTATTTGAAAATGGAATGTTTCCTACAGACTTTTGTATTGAATGCTTGGTCCCCAGCTGGTGGTGCTACTTATGGAAGGTTCTGGAAACTTTAGGAGGTGGAAACTATTTGTAAGAAGTAGGTCACTGGTGATTGTATTAGTTCACTTTCTGTGACTATAATAAAATAAAACACTCTCCAATGGTCTCTATCTGCCGCAAAGAGAACTTTCTTTGATGAAACTTGAGAACTATATTTTTCTATGGGTCTAAGGATAAGGATTTAGAATGTAGTTAGGGATTTTACTGGTTTACTAAAGTGGGAGTTGTAGGTCCTACAAGATGATTGGCTTCTCTAGCCTTGGGTAGTTGGCCAGGTTTCTAGTATCAGGTCCAACTGAGGTTTATTTCCTGTCCACCAGTTCCCAAATAAACACTCAGAGACTTGTATTAGTTATAAAAGTTTGGTTGATAGCTCAGGCTTATTACTAGCTAGCTTACATTTAAATTAACCCATATTTTTCGTCTAAGCTTTGCTATGTGGTTCGTGAATTGTTACCTCATTTTCTACATGACTTGATTCCTCAGCAACTGGCTGGCATCTCCCAGACTCTGACCTTCTTCACATATATCTCTGCTTGGATTTCCCACCTGGCTCTACCCTGTCTTGACATAGGCCAAAGCAGCTTTATTTATCAACCAATGAGAACAAAACATATTCACAGCATACATAAAGACATCCTACAGCATGGTTTTTCTTTTGTTGAGCAGAATTTAAGTCCAATTAGAAAGCTTTTAACTCAGCTGATACGTCTTTAACACAATTACTGCACCTAAGGCTCATAAATCAATGTGGAAGAGCAGGTGGAAAGATTATAAGAGCCAGAGGAAAAAGAAGATTACTCTAAGATCATGTCTCTTAGAAAAGTCAGAGAAGCTACACCCATGAAGTCTCATCAACATGGATTTCTAAACAAGACTTGAGTAAGGACAGTACCAATAAACATGGTAATATGGAAGAGAAAAGTCCACAAAGTCTCACCACTATACAAAGAACTATAGGTAAAGATGGACTACTAGAGAAATAGTCTTTTCCCAAAGAAGAACATACCAATTGGTCAACCCTGAAAACATACCCATATACATAACATTATGTGGTCTGAAGAGGTTATATTTATATATTTAGGAATACACACAAACACACACACACACAGAGAAAGGGAGAGAGAGAGAGAGAGAGAGAGAGAGAGAGAGAGAGAGAGAGAGAGAGAGAGAGAGAGAGAGAGAGAGTTTGAGAGAAGAGAGAGAAAAAAATGCTCTGCACAGATTGGCCTGTGGGCAAGCCTGTGATGTATTTTCTTGATTGATAATTGATGTGGAGGTTTCAGCTCACTGTGGGAGCGGGATTCCAAGGGCCTATAAAAGAGTCAGAGTTATCCCCTGTTCCCACGGTTAGGAGTCCCACAAGAGGCCAATGTTACACAACTGCAATAGGGAAATAGAGATTTTCGAGTCAACTGAGGGTGAGTGGGAATAGGAACACAACAGATCAGGTTGGGGGGGTATGTAGTAAGAGAGAACTAAATGAGATTTCTGGAAATGGGGTCATTTTGAGGTCAAGCATAACCCGGAGCAAGAAAATGTCCCTTGAATCTACAAGGAAGATCCCAGGTAAGACTCCTAGCAACAGCAGACAAGTGAACTGGCCATCTCCTGTAACCAACCTTTGCCCCCAGGGATTTTAATAGTGTGACAGAATTAGTTGCTAAATGAAAACAGCAAATTGTGAAGCAAGAGAATCCATTGTAACCTTCAACCTAATCTAATATTTAAGGGAGCCATGATGGGCAGATAACTAAACAGATAGAAGCTGAATTCAAGTGAACATTTCATCTAGTTATCTTGAATTTATTTCAATACACCAATGATATGCAGTTTTGTGGTCCATAGTGGGGTTCTGAACAATAATGGACTGCAAATATCACAGTACTTCATCTAGGGATGTTGTAGTCATCTCACCTTGTGTAAGAATTTTCTACAATGTTTGAGTAACGAGGAAATTGCCTCATGATGCATTTCTCAAAACATTTTTATTGCTGTTATTTACTCATTACTATGTATGCATGTGCATGTGTATATTTCTATACATAAACACAGAGAGAAAATATAAAGGAACTTCTTGCTATTTACCTATTGTTGGGAGGAACTTTTTTTCTCTATCAGTTGAAGTTCAAGTGGTGAGAACCTCCAGATTAACTGACAACACATACATTAACAGAAAAACTTGTTTCCCATTCATACAGGAGTTGGTTTGCTGAGCAGCCAAAGCTACGAGTTTATATACCAGTTTAGTAAAAGGTGGGGCTTAATGGTTCAGAGCAACAGTATGGAAGCCTCTATTGGGCTTTTTCATTCTTTCCATTAAGGGACAGTCTCCTTCCAGCTGAAACTCTTCCCCCACCCAGGGTATTTATGACAGCTGAATTCACACCTAGTGGTGCTAAGGGTCAGTAATCTCCTGAACAGGAAACTCCCTCCAAAAGGGGGTTAATGACAGCTGCGTTTTCAGGGGGTTCTGCTTGAGTTTGGATAAGGTTTCTTTCTGCAGCTGCTGTTTGTTCAGATGTTTTCAGTTTAAAATAATCTTCCTGCCACTGCTGGGTTATTGGTTATTATCTCTCTGGCACTGATTTAAAAATCTCTAATGACTTTAGAGGTAGAATAGCCTGAAGGAACAGGGACTGAAACGACACTATCTTGGTGTACCTTATTGTCTTTTTTCCACATTTATCACAGACTCCCTCCATGTGAGGCATTTAACAGTCGACTGACCCCAGCCCAAACTGGTGTCCTACCAGCTGCAGCAGAGAGGACATGCCCCTTCATTGCTCTAAAGTACTGGAAAGGTTGCAAATTTACCCAATTGACATGTGTCTGTCCTAGATTCAGTTGTGACCAAATGGAAAGGATGCCGCGACTCTGTCTTAGGCAAAGGCCCTTCTGAGGGCATGAGGTCACGCATAATGAATTCTCCTTGAGTTCTGTTGAATCTGTGTGTGTGTGTGTGTGTGTGTGTGTGTGTGTGTGTGTGTGTGTGTGTTGCTCCAGGAGGTAGAAAATACAAGTTCCTGCTCTACTACTTGTCCACAGATCTCTTTTGTCATCCTTTGTTACTTCTATTGTAATGAACCAGTAGTTTAGAAACCTGGATGTTGTGAAGGGAAATGGTTTAAAATCATTGAGACAGAATGACATCTGAAATTATGTTTAATCATTTGTTTTCCTTAAACCTAGTAAGTCTGAATCTTCTCTCTCTTGAGTTTTCTTTTACGCTTTTGACTTGTTGCAGAGACATACAATAAGCCACTTCACCCTTCTATTTGATAATTATGCACCCTTAAATGAAGACAGTGATAACTTCACAGGGGTATGAGGGTGAATTAATTAATGTCTGGAAAGCTCCTATGCTCCTTGAATCAAAAGCACTTTGGGAAAGTACAAAATGCTAATCTTGTGGCTAAAGGTAATGGCAATGAACTGGAAATCTTTTGATCATATCGGAACCAGTACAGAGTATCATTTGAAATATGTGGGCTTTAATTGGGAACTCTTTTTAGTATACAGAGAATATGTTATAGCATGGTTTGCTTTGTATCACAGCCTCTAAATAGTTGTGAGGTTCTCTTTGACAGATGGTCAACTGAGGCGGGCTATCTAATTTAACTGAAAATTAACATTGGCAGCTGTTCCTGCTAAAAAGATAATCTGCTCTCAAATTGAGTAGAACAGTGCTGACCCCTTTCCAGTTCTTTTTTCCATAATTGTGGGTAAATGACAGTTTTCCTCCTGCAAACGTTAAACTCAGAGATAGGCCCATCATTCTAGGTCAAGTCAACTGCCCTCTATAGTAACATACACACAGATAATAGTCATTGTCTCTCTTTAACCCTGTTTTTACTGTAACACTTGAATGAGAAAAAGCAACGCTGGCCTCTTATCTGGACTGTTTCTTTTTGTAGGACTGGGGATGGCAGATTCTTGTCTGTGCCGGCAGGCAAGTGCTTTGCTACTGAGCTACGTCCCCCACTGTGTTTTCTTTGTTTTGAGACATGGTCTTGCTGTGTAGTTTAGGCTGGCTTTAAACTCACCTCACCCCCATCTTAATTCCTCTAGTAGCTGGGAATATCATAGTGTGACATCATACCTGGCTTAGTCTTAGTACCATTTATTATGGTTGGTTTTAATGCCGTTGCCACAATGGAGAGTCACCTGAGTAGGGAACTTTATCTTGATTGATGTGAGAAGGCCCATCTGGATTGTGGGTAGCACCTGCAGGGTAAAAAGGAAGAAAGAAGATCATCTTTCCTTTTGCTTGCCTGGTCTTCCTGCTTGTTGCCAAGTTGATTTGTCTTGCTGCTTCTGCTGCTGCTCCTTTTAGCTGATACTAGCAGCATTTCCAACCTTTTATCATGGACTAGGTTTTGGTGCCAGGCTTGGATTGCTGAAGCACCCAACCTCAAGGACAAACTAATGGCTGGGTTCTCAGCTTCTCAGGTATGACCTAGATTATTATTATTATTTTAAAACTGATTTAATAAATTATTTCACACACACACACACACACAATTGTTCTGTTTCTTTAAAGAACCCTGGTTATAATCAATTTATAATCCTTCTGAAAAAAAATCTTACTCCAAATTTAAAAGTTCCAATCAATTTCTATATCATGTTTTGAATACTAAATGTCCCTCACAGCTTGGTTCCCACCTGGAAGTGTTATTTTGGGACATTCTAGAAACTTTAGGAGGTAGGGCCTAGATGGATGAAGTAAGTAACTGTGATGTGAGTATGTACCATTGAGTGTTATAGCTGGATTATCTTTGCTTCCTCTTCTGTAGTATTGAAGGAACAGCGGGCTGTGTCCCGCCACCCGGCTAGCTTTACCCAAAATAATTACGTGGAAACTGTATTCTTTTAAACAATGCTTGGCCCATTAGTTCCATCCTCTTACTGGCTAACTCTCACACCTTGAGTAACCCATTTCTATTAATGTGTGTAGCACTATGTCTTACCAGAAAGATTCTAACCTGTGTTCATCTTGGAGAGGAGAGCTATGGCGACTGACCTCACTGCTTTCTTCCCAGCATTCTGTTCTGTTTCTGTCCTATTACAGGGCCAAGGCAGTTTCTTTATTTAACCAATGAAATCAACACAAAACAGAAGACTCTCCCACATCACTCTTCATCATAAGATAAACAATCTCCTTCACATTTCCTGCTATCATGATGTTCTGCCTCATCATGGGTATAGAATCATGGACCAGTGGACTGAACCCTTGAAATCATGAACTAAAATGGATCTTTTCCCTTTTATGTTGTTCTTTCATTGTTTTAGTCACAGCCACACAAGCAATGAATGCACTGCTCTTGTAAAGGCATGAACTTGCTTTTGGAGAATACCTGTCTCAGATGGATTCCTTGAAACCCCTACATTCTAGTATCTTTGACACAGGAAGTTACTCTACCTTCTACTTAAAGGGAAAAACAAGCATCAACCCAACCACAAATACTCTATCTACAATGGTGTACTATCTGTAAGATATGCTAGGGCAATTGTGGCACAAAGCTTATGGGAGTAACTAACCAATAACTGATTTGACTGAAGGCCTACTCCATGAGATGGAATCCATATTTGACATTACTTGGGTGACCAAGAATCAGAGACTAGATATCCCAGAGACCTAGGGTAAAACCAAGTACTACTGTTCTTTTAAAGTAACATAGCAATAAAATGCTCCTAAGGACATCCTGCTACACCCTTAGATTAGTGCCTTGTTCAACCAACATCAGAGAAACTTCATCCTGTAGCAGATGGGAACACATGTGGAGACCCACAGCCAGATATTACTCAGAGAAAGAGAGACCTTGGAATACTCAGCCATAAATGGGATGTCTCTCCATCACATCTCTTCCTGCAGGGCTCAGGAAACTCTGTAGAAGAGGAGGTATAATAAATATTATAAGAGCCACAAGGGATCGAGGATAACAAGGAAACAAGACCTTCCAAACATAGCACATATGAACTCAAAGAAACTGTGGCAGCGCACACAAAGTGTGCAAAGTTCAACCTAGATGGGGTCCTAGCACTGAGAGGGGAAGTAGACATGACCTCCCACACCTAATCAAGAAGGTATCTCCAGTTTTTGTCTTATATTGGTTTGTATGGGCAATTCGTTTTTGCATTTTTGGTCTTTCACTTGTATAGTATAGTTTCCAATTTTGAGTTTTTAGGGATTTTTATTGTGTGTGTGTGTATGTATGTATGTATGTGTATTTGTTTCTCATATTCTTTCTTAGTTTCTTTTTCCACTTTTTTATTTATTAGTTTGTTCAATTTTTTATCCTTATTTGTTTACCTTTTTATTTACCTGTTTGTTGTTTTAAGAGTAAGAATGATTTGGAGTTGGAAAAGTAGGGAAGTAGGGAGTATCTAGAAGGAGACTAAAGGGGCTATGAGCAAAATATATTGTATGACTATAACTTCATTTTCATTAAAATTAAAGCTAAAAGAAGTTATCTTCAATTTATATTTCCTCATAAAGGAAAAAAAAGAGATTTCTCCAATGAAGTCTCACTGGATATTTAAACTACACTGAAGTTTATGCCCCCATGCTCAGCAGTAGATGGCCAATACAAAATGAACTCAGCAGTATTCCTGTATTGCTTTGTTTGGGCATATTTTACCTTACTGGTCTTTTGCTTGTATATTATGGTTTCTGATATTCTGTTTTTATGGTTTTGAGTATTTGTGTGTGTGCGTGTGTGTTTCTTGTGCTTTTGGTTTTTAAAATTCTGGTTTGTTTGCCTATTTGTTTTCTAAAGAGAGAAATAAAGGGTCAGGAGTTGGGTAGGTGGGGAGTATATTTGAGAATATGATAGAGGGGCAACAATGATCAGATTCATGAAAAAATTATTTTCCATAAAATATATTAAATATTTCCTACCATGATGACTGAATATTTTATCTCCCACTTAAATTGTGTGCCCAAGTATGCCATTTATCATAGCTCCATTCCAGAGATGTAACTGCTTCTGTATGTTCTGGAATAATATTTTCAGAACATTTAAAACATTCTTCATGTGCTTGTCACTGTTGACTTCAGTCAGTTCCATTGACTTTATTTTTTACACAGATTCCCAGTTCTTTCACATCTCTGTGTCCCATTACCACCTGCCAGAGTAAATCACCTTTACTCACAGAGACTTTCACAATAACCTTCTAAGTACCCCTGTACTTCTAGAGCCTAGCCTTTACACTGTGAAGGAGTATTTAAAAAGTATTTAAGTATAAAAGTATTCAGTATTTAAGTAGTATTTAAAAAGTACAACTCAGATGATGTCAGTTCTTCTTTCACCCAGTAACTTTCCATTCTGTTTTTTCCCTTTAAACATTTTTTTCTTTTATTCTTCTCTCATGACCACAGTTTCCCGACCTTCCACTCTTCCTAGTCCTCTTCACCTACCTCTCATCTCCCCTAGATCCACTCTACCTCTCTTTCCCTTCAGAAAAAATGCAGACTTCACAGGTATATCAGCTGAACACAGCTTAACAAATTATAATAAAACTAGGCATAAACCCTTATATCAAAGCTGGATGTGGTAACTCAGAAGGAGGAAAAGGGTCCTGAGAGCAGGCAAAAGAATCAGAGTCACCCAACTCCCACTGTTAGGAATCCCACAAAAACACTTACTTATACAACCATAACATATACACAGAGGACCTAGCTCAGACCCATACAAGATCTGTGATTGTCACTTTAGTCTTTGTGATCTCCTATGATCCCTGCTTAGTTGATTCTATGGATTGCATCCTTATAGTGTCCCCAACTCCTCCATCCCTGTAATCCTTCCCCATCTTCTGTGGGGTTCCTCTGGCTCTGCCTGGTGTTTGGCTGTGGATCTCTGCATCTGCTCCCATCAGTTGCTGAATGATGCTTCTCTGATGACAATTGGACTAGGCACAAATCTGTGAGTATAGCAGAATATCATCAGTAATCATCACATTGAATTTCTTCCCCAGCCATGTTTGATTCCATCCTGGCTCTCTGAGCTGTCTGAGCTTGGGTTCCTGACTATCCAGGCAATGTCAGACATGGACTCCCTCTCATTGTATGGACCTCAAGTTAGACCAGTAATTTGGCTGGCCACTCCCACAAGTTCTGCACCATATATTAGCCCAGCGCATCTTGCAGACAGGACAGATTGTAGGTCGAAGGTTTTGTAGCTGGGTTGGTGTCCCAGTCCCACTGCTGGAAACCTTGCCTGGTTATAGAATATGGCTGTATATTCACAGCAAAATTGAGCATAGAGGAGAATTCTCATATACTCACTACTTCCTCAAATGCACAGCCATTCCTATTATCATCATTCCACATGAGAGTGGCATGTTTCTTATAACTGATGAATCAACATGAACACATCACATCATTATCACCAAAGAGACTTCAGTCTTCATTAAGGTTCACTTTATGTTCTATGGACTCAGAAACATAATATTACACACACACACACACACACACACACACACACACCATCATACACACATATATAATATATAAGATTAATAATTTATAAATATATAATTAAAGTATCATGCAGAGTTGCTTCACTGCCATAAAATTCCTCTGATATCTATTCATCTTTCTTTTCTTTCCCAATTTCTGGAAATCATTGATTTTTTTTAACAATTCTGCATCCATAATTTTGCCTTTTCAACAACATTATATGTTTGGAGTCATGCAATATGTAGCTTTTTCAGATTGGCTTCATTTGCTTAGTAATATGCATTAAAATACTCTCCATGTCTTTTCATGGCTTAATAGCTCATTTGTTTTTAGTATAAGCATTTCATCATTTGGATGTTTTTGATTTATTCATTTTTACTAAAGATCGTGAATTCCAAGTTCTGAAATTAGGAATAAAGCTGCTATAAACATCTGTATACAAGTTTTTGTGTAGAGATAAGTTTTCAAGGCTTTTGGAAAAGTATCAAGGAATGTAACTTCTTGATCATATTATAGGAAGGTGTTTAGACATGTAATAAACTGCCAAAGTGCCTTACATTTTTGTATTTCTTACAGCAATGAATAAGAGTCTCTGTTGTTCTGTATCCTGTCCAGGACTTGGTGTTGCCAGTTTGTTGAATTTCAGCCACTCTAACTGGTAAATAATGATACCTCCGTGTTTTAGTTAGCAATTCTCCAGTGACATACTCATTTTATCTGTGTGTCTTCTGTGATGAGGTATCTGTTCATGTGTAGGAGCCCACAGAAGTGTATTTGCTCCACCTTGACCAAAGGTCAGAGAATTCAAGCCTATTCCTGCTCCTTCAAGGATATGACAGGAGGCTTGACCCAGGGAGTGGCTGCCTACAGGATGCTTAGTCTAAAGTGTAGTCACTGCATGTCCTGCCTAAACAACAGAATGCTTAACTCAGGAAATAGTGGCTTCATGTTTCAAGTATCAAAGCAAGTAATTGCTCTATTTATTCTTTGTATCATGTTAAAGTAGTCTTTTGCTTTCTTCCCCCTTTTGTATTGAGGTATATAAACATAAGGAAAATAAATGCTAGAATATTCAGTATCCACTGAATTTGTCCTCCATAGAATTTATTCTATGTCTCTGTTCCTTTCCTTTCATATCTCTGCTTTTCTTATCTAATATTTCTAATCCACACACCCCTTACCCTGGAAGGTACAAACCCTATAAAGCCTGGACCTCAACAGATGTCATCCCAATGTGGGGCTATACGAGATGATGCCCTCAACTTGGGGCAACAACAGATGCCCCTCAAAGTGGGGCTCATGACAGATGGCGCCCAATATGGGGTCTGACATTGATGTTTATACCCATTGTGTAAGCAAGTTAATGGTTTCTTATTATTAGTCTTAATAATTCTTTGTATATTCTCTTGATAGTATTTTTTGTACATCCCCAAATTTAAATTTGAGTCAAACCAGTCTGTGGTTATTACTATACCCCCTTACCCAAGTGTAGTGGTTTGAATGAGATGTCCTCCATAGTCTCCAGTATGTAAATACTTGATCTCCAGATTTTGGAACGGTGTGGAGAAGTTTAGTAGGTGTAGCTTTACTAGAGACAATATGTCACTTGGAGTGGACTTTGAAGTTTCAAAGTCCATGTATCATTTCTAGTTCTCTCTCTTTGCTTTCTACCTATGGCTCAAGAGGTGCGCTCTCAGCTTGTTGTAGTTGTCATGCTTACCTGCTATCATGATTCTCCACTGTGTGGTGGTAGACAATTATTCCTCTGGAATCATAAGCCTAAATAAATATTTCCTTCTATAAGTTATTTTGAGCATGATGGTTATCACAGCAATAGAAAATTAACTAATATACCAAAGTCATCTAGAATTGTAAGGTTTTGTATTCTACATTTAGTTCTATGACCCACCTAGACTTGATTTTAGTAAATCTCTTTTTTGAATTTTTTAAAATTGTTTTTCACCCAATAATAAATATTTGAGTTCTCCTTCCCATTTCCCTCATATATATATATATATATATATATATATATATATATATATATATATGTAATTACTCTTATTGTTATTTTATATACTTTTATAATATGTATGCAAAAATTTTTACTGATGTGGTAGACTTTTTTTTACCTTCTATGGTTTGAAATTTCAAGCACTGCTGCATCCTTGTCCACATTTTTTTTATGGAATATACAAGTGTCTATTTAAGGGAAGTGACTAGAAGTAGAACTCCTGCTTCACTGTATAGTTTCAGATTGCCTTTCAATTCCAATTGATCTTGGCAGAGTGAGTGCTGTCCAGAGAGATGGAACCAGACTGCTCTCACAGGCAGAAGTTAAGAGTATCTCTTTCCTCCTGACCTAACCAGCATTTGATGTTGTTTAACTTTAACTTTTCCAATCTTATGGTTGAAAAATGGCATCACATAAAATTATTTTTCTTTGCTTATTGACAAGGATAAATATATTTTCACATGACTACTGATTTTTTAATATTTCATTTTCAGGTAGGCAATTTTTATCCTTTGCTTATTTTTTCTTGTTCAGTTGTTTGACTTTCTCTGATTAATTTAAAAGAGTTCTTTATATTGAATATTGCTATTTGACAGGTATATTTATTGAAAATACTTTCTTCCAGTCTCTCTGTTGTCTTTTAAAATTATTTGTAGTATTTTTTTCTATACTGAAGTTTCTAATGGTGCTGTAGTTACAAATAATTTCCCCAGTGTTATGTTCTGTTTTTGGTTAACCCATGACTTTTGTATGATTGCAAGCTACCCAAGGCCAGAAGGACTTCCATGGTTCTAGATTAGAGAAAATATTGTTTAGAATTCCTGAAGAAAGGTATGGCATCCCCTTTCAGTCAGGCAGGACAATCTTTGATTTTTTTCTCTGGCTGGATTTCTCAGCCATTTTCATCTGTGTGTCCCTGTAAGTCTGTTAGTCTTTGCAGACTCAATTTCCCTATCTGTAATAATGCATAGTGCTTGCTTTGTGTGTTAGTTGTGAAGACCTGAGACAATAACTCATAAAGTGTTTGTTATATGTTTGGTGCCTACTCGTATTAATCATTATTATTTCTGGCTATGTTAATGGCTATTTTCTCAGAGATGTAATGTTTGAGAATGTGTGGATAAAGCTGAGGAAGATGAAGAATTGTGAAATTATAGTCATTGTTGAATAACGAAGGTGGGAGGGAGATGAAATTTTTGACACTTACAATGGCAGTCAGGAGAAGTGGTTGGAGCTGACAACAAAATTATTAAAACACCCATGCTAGACCAACATAAAAGCACCTGGGACTCTAGACTGTTGCCTTGTTAAAGAAAACCATGAGCAATGACCTTGGCAAAGAGTGTGGGAACACGGAGAAGGAATCCATGCACAAAAGATCCATTGTCTGAAAGCAAATGAACTAAGGACATCTTTAGGTAGAGATGGAACAGGTTATCACATGGAAATGGCTTATTGTAGGCTAGTAGAAAGCTGTCAAGAACCAAAGCTGGGAGTTGACAAAAAAAGCCCAAAGGGATGGAAGCCATAGCACACCTAAGAATTAATATATTCAGCTTAAGCCTTGTTGACTGGAACTAGGAAACTTTGTATTATTTTCCAGTTTCAAACACAGTTGCATTCACTTTGTTTCTTCAGGATGAAGTTTGTCTATTCAGCAAAGAGAATGTAATAGGCTCTGGAGAATGTGACCATAAGGCAAGTCTTGGTCATCTGTGATATCGGAACTGTGTACTTGAAGAAGAGTTCATGAGCCAGCAACTTAGGCCTCAACTGGGAATTTACAGATACTTGGATTCCACCGTACACTCACTGGATCTACATTTTCTGAACCCCCAGGTGATTTCAATACCTTCTAAAATTATGGAATTGTTTATCTACTACCAAAATAATAAAATAGGATCCAGTGAAAGGAGAAATAGATTAGAAATTTTATATGTGGCCTGTTTGCCTGCAAGCTCAGTGGAACCCTGGAACACAGCTTGCTCTAATACTGAGTGGACCTAACAGGTAAGTCAGCAGCCACAGGGCTGGACAGCTGTATGTTTCACTCTCTGGGACCTCCCTAGTGAGAGGAAACCCAGGGGCCCCTCCCCAACTCCCTTGGCTTTTCTAGCCAGCCAGCAGGGAGATTTCCTGTGGTTGGGCTATCCCCCAACCCAATGTACTCCCAAACCTGCCTATTGGCCTGTGAGCTCTGTGGAACCCTGAAACACAGTCTGCTCCAATACTGAGGAGACCTAAGAGACAGACACAGCAAGGATTGGACCAAGATGCCAAGACACTGCCAGCCCCATTTGAAGGAAGAGATGGGTAGGTGTCAATGCAAGAATTCCTCCAAAAACCTACAAAGCAACATGGTAACACCAGAACCCAGTGTTCTTTAGGTTGAGGTTGGTTAGACTTGATCATCCTAAACCAGAAGTAGAAGAAAATGACTTTACCCATAACTTTATGAAAATAGTGGAGAACTTTAAAGAGGGAGTGAAAAACTCCCTTAAAGAAATGGAGAAGACAAACAAAAAGTTGGAAATTTAAAAATCCCTCAAAGAAACCCAAGAAAACCAAGAACAAACATCAAACAGGTAAAGGAAACAGTTCAAGACTTGAAGACTGAAATAGAGGTAATAAAAAACACAAACTGAGGGAATTCTGAATTTGGAAAATCTGGGTAAACAAATAGGAACTACAGAGACAAGTATAACCAACAGAATACAAGAGATAGAAGAAAGGCTCTCAGGCACTGAAGATACTATAGAGGAAAAAGACTCATTGGTCAAAGAAAACATTAAATCCAACAAATTCTTAACACAAAACACCCAGGAAATCTTGGACATCATGAAAAGACCAAACCTAAGCATGATAGGGTTAAAGAAGGGGAAGAACTCCAGCTCAAAGGCACAGAAAATATATTCAACAAAATAATAGAAAAAAAACTTTCCCAATCTAAAGAATGATATTCCTATAAAGGTGTAAGAAGCTTACAGAACACCAAATAGACTAAATAAAAAATGAAAACACAAAACATACAGAACAAAGAAAGAATATTAAGAGCTGCAAAGGAAAAAAATTAAGTAACATAAAAAGGTAAACCCATCGGAATTACATCTGACTTCTCAATGGAAACCATGAAAGTCAAAGGTCCTGGATAGATGTGCTGCAGACACTAAGAGACCATGGATGCAAGCCCAGACTACTATACCGAGCAAAGCTTTCATTCACCATCGATGAAGAAAACAAGATATTCTGTGACAAAAACAGATTTAAACAATACCTATCCCAACCTTACAGAAAATACTAGAAGGAAAACCTCAACCCAAAGAAACTAACTATACCCACAATGACACAGACATCTGATAACCCCCACAGCAGCATAACCCAAAGAAGGGAAATACACAAACACTACAACCGAAAATAGCCAGAGTTAACAACCATTGGTCATTAATATCTCTTAATGTAGAATCAATTCACCTATAAAAAGACACAGACTACACAAGTTTGCATAACCACCAGCAATAGATGAGTGTATCCCTTTCTCCACATCCTCTCCAGCAAAGGCTATCATTGGTGTTTTTGGTTTTAGCCATTCTGACAGGTGTAAGATGGTATCTCAAAAAGATCAACCTACCCCAGGACCCAGCAATACCACTCTTGGGAATATACCCAAGAGATGCCCTATCATACTACAAAAGCATTTGTTCAACTATGTTCATAGCAGCGTTATTTGTAATAGCCAGAACCTGGAAAAAACCTAGATGCCCTTCAATGGAAGAATGGATGAAGAAAGTGTGGAATATATACATATTAGAGTACTACTCAGCAGTAAAAAACAATGGCATCTTGAATTTTGCATGCAAATGGATGGAAATAAAAAACACTATCCTGAGGGAGGTAACCCAGACCCAAAAAGATGAACATGGGATGCACTCACTCATAATTGGTTTCTAGCCATAAATAAAGGACATTGAGCCTATAATTCGTGATCCTAGAGAAGCTAAATAAGAAGGTGAACCCAAAGAAAAACATATAGTTATCCTCCTGGATATTGGAAGTAGGCAAGATTGCCGGGAAAAAATTGGGAACTTGGGGGTGGGGTGGGATGGGGGTAAGGGGAGATGGGGAGAGAAAAGTGAGAAGGGGAGGATGGGGAGAGCTTGGGGGAATGGGATGGTTGGGATAAAGGAAGGGTGGATATGGGAGCAGGGATGTATATATCTTAATTAAAGGAGCCATTTTAGGTTTGGCAAGAGACTTGACTCTAGAGGGGTTCCCAGGTGCCCAGGGAGATGTCCCCAGCTAGTTCCTTGGGTAGCTGAGGAGAGGGAGCCTGAAATGGCCCGATCCTATAGCCATACTGATGAATATCTTGCGTATCACCATAGAACCTTCATCTGGCAATGGATGGAGATAGAGACAGAGACCCACATTGGAGCACTGGACTGAGCTCCCAAGGTCCAAATGAGGAGCAGAAGGAGGGAGAACATGAGCAAGGAAGTCAGGACCAAGAGAGATGCACCCACCCACTGAGAGGTGAGGCTGATCTAATGGGAGCTCACCAAGGCCAGCTGGACTGGGATTGAAAAAGCATGGGATAAAACTGGACTCTCTGAACATGGCGGACAATGAGGGCTGCTGAGAAGCCAAAGACAATGGCACTGGGTTTTGATCCTACTGCATGTACTGGCTTTGTGGGAACCTAGTCTGTTTGGATGCTCACATTCCTAGACCTGGATAAAGGGGGGAGGACCTTGGACTTCCCACAGGGCAGGGAACCCTGACTGCTCTTTGAACTGGAGAGGGAGGGGGAGGGGAGGGGGAGGAAGGGGAGGGAAATGGGAGGCAGGGAGGAGGTGGAAAGTTTTAATAAAAAAATAAAAAAGGACAGGAGTTATGTCTGAGAATTTAGAATCTGTAAAAAAAAAAAAGACACAGGCTAAGAGAGTGGATATGAAAACATGATCCAGCCTTCTGCTGTTTACAACAAACACACTTCAACCTCAAAGGCAGACACTACCTCAGAGTAAAGGGTTGAAAAAAAGTTTGCCAATCAAATGGACCTAAGAAACAAGCTAGTGTGGCTATCCTAATATCTAATAAAATTGATTTCAAATTAAAATCAGTCAGAAGAGATGGAGAAGGACACTTTATACTCATAACAGGAACAATTCATCAAGATGAAGTCTCAATCCTGAACATCTATGCCCCTAATACAAGAACACCCACATATGTAAAAGAAACATTACTAAAATTTAAATCGCACATCAAACCCAACACACTAATAGTAGGAGATTTCAAAACTTCTCTCTCACCAATGGACAGGTCAACCAGACAGAAACTTAACAGAGAAATATGAGAACTAACAGATGTAATGAATCAAATGGGCTTAACAGACATCTATAGAACATTCTACCCAAACAAAAAAGAACATACCTTCTTCTCAGCACCTCATGGAACCTTCTCTAAAATAGTTCACATACTTGGTAACAAAGCAAACATCCACAGATACAAAAAAATGGAGTAATCCCCTGTGTTTTATTGGATCACCATGGAGTTAAGTTACTCCCAGAAAGCCTAGAAACTCATGGAAACTGAACAGTCAACTACTGAACAACCCCTGGGTTAAGGAAGAAATAAATATAGAAATTAAAGACTTCCCTGAATTCAACAAAAATGAAGGCACAACATATCCAAATCTGTGGGACACTATGAAAGCAGTGCTAAGAGGAAAGTTCATAGCACTAAGAGCTCACATTAGTGACTTAACAGCACACCTGAAATTTCTAGAACAAAAAGAAGCAGACTCACCCAAGAGGAGTAGAAGACAGGAAATAATCAAACTGAGGGCTGAAATCAACAAAATAGAAACAAAGAAAACAATACAAAGAATCAATGAAACAAAAAGATGATTCTTTGAGAAAATCAACAAGGTAGACAAACCCTTATCCAAACTAATGAAAAGGCAGAGAGAGAACATTCAATTTAACACAATAAGAAATGAAAAGAGGGACATAATAACAGACACCGAGGAAATTCAGAGATTCCTTACTGTAGAATTCTTACTACAAAAACCCAGACCCCCCCAAAATGAATATGGTATGTACTCTTACTCATAAGTGGATACTAGTCATAAACAAAGAAGCTTATAGTTCATGATCCTAGAGAAGCTAAGTATTAAGGTGAACCCAAAGAAAAACATATAAACATATATAGACCCACTTGGGAACTGGAAACAGACAAGATCACATGACAAAATTGGGAGCATGGAGGTGTGGCGTAGAATTAAGGGGAGAAGGGGAGAGTTGAGGAGAACATGAGCGAATGGGATAGTCAAGATGGAGGAAGGACAGAGATGAGAGCAAGAAAAGAAATATCTTGATTGAGGGAGCCATTTTGAGGTTAGCAAGAATCCTGGCTCTAGAAAAATTTCCAGGAACCCACAAGGATGACCCCAGCTAAGATCCTAAGCAATAGAGGAGAGGGGGCCTGAACTGGCCTTGCCCTGTAGTGAGACTGATGATTATCTTAAATATCACCATAAAACCTTCATCCAACAACAGCTGGAAACAGAGGCAGAGAACCACATTGGAGCACTGGACTGAGCGCCCAAGGTCCAGTTAAAGAGTGGAAGGAGTGAGAATATGAGCAAGGAGGTCAAGACCATGCGGTGTTCACCCACTGAGACAGTTTGCCTGAGCTAATGGGAGCTCACCAACTCCAACTCGGCTAGGAGTGAATGAGCATGGGATGAAATTAGTTCCTTTGAATGTGGTTGACAATTGGGGCAGACTCAGAGGCCACTGGCCGTGGCACTGGGATTTGTCTCTACTGCATGTACTGGCTTTTTGGGATTCTATTCTCTTTGGATGTATACTTTGCTCAACCTAGATGTAGTAGGGAGGTTCCTTGGACTTGCCAAAGTGCATTCCTCTCTTAGGATTGGAGGAGGAGGGTGGGAGGGTGTGTGGAGGGAGTGGGAAGAAGGGAGGGAGTGGGAGTTTGGATTGGTAATTTTAAAAGTAATAAAATAATAATAATAAAAGAAATTTTATGTTATAATTCTTAAAAGCAAATACATGTGGTTTTGCTCTCTAAAATATTCTTTACTCTTGGACTTCAAATAATTATATCCAGACCTGTTGTACCAACAGCTTGATGAAGTTATAATCTTATGGTTTGAGATTTGTGTGTTGTTTTGTTTTTATGAATCAGGGTTTTACCCCACAGGTGAGAACAGTACAGAACTTACCTTGTGACTTAGGCCACCCTCAACGTCACAGCAATCCTCTTGTCTCAGCCTCCCAAGTGCTGGTTGTAGTCATAAGCATCTGTACCTGTCTGGTTTAGAATTATTTTTAATATTCAAATAACCAAACTGTTTTCTTTAGATAATCCAAAAATCCTACTTCAATTTTTCCATAGGGCAAAAGGCTTATCAATATTAACAAGCACTATCTTTAATTCTTTTGTTTGTCTCCAATGAGACTCATGCTTAATTATCAAGCTTATGAGCAAGAAAAAAAGAATTTTTATTAGATATTAACTGAGATAATTAAATCTATTCATTTGAAGCATTTTGCTCAGTTGGGACTACCTCAAATGTGATGTCTTAACATTAAAGAGCCTTTTAGAGTTTTGTTTTCACCTTCATAAATCCCGGGGAAAGTGCCTGGCTGAAAGTTCATTTTATCCCAGTTACCACACTTTTGGACAAAACCAAAACTTTACTTGGCTCATTATCAGCTCAGAGATCATTCTTGAAGTACAGTCCCTGGCCCAGTAGCTGTCATCTACAATGCAAATGCCTTCAGTAAGACCAGTGGAATTAGAACCTCAAGATTGAGACCAGCAATCAGTAAGACAGGCCTTCCAGATAATTCTCATTCCTTAGCAAGTCTGATCTTTTTCTAGAACAAGGTCTTTTATCTCATGCTGACCTCAGATTTCTCATATAGCAGAGGATGACTTTGAGTATCTGATTCACTTGCCTTTACTTTTCCAGTGTTGGGATTATAGGATTGTGCTACCATTCCCTGCTTTTTGTGGTATTGGATATTGAACCTAGGACTTCCTCTGTGCCAGGATGGCACTGTACAACTGAGCTACATCCCAATTAAGTTTGAGAATCATTGTTCATTATGTAGTTCAGGAGATGACATGCAAAATTCATAAGCAATGGAAAGAATGTAGAAGTTGACCCCAAATCTTTGAATTCAGACCTATTTGTAACACAGTTCTTTGACCTTGCCCAAAGCTTTTAATTGCTTGGAATTTCAAATTCCCAATTTTTAAAGTTAAAGATTTGAAGTAGACAATGTTTAGGAGTTCTTTATGTTTCTAAAAGCACATGTGGGCATTTACTGCAGAATTTCTTCCTTGAATTACCAAGGCAAGAGAAAAAAATCTGGAAATATCTTTACTATTAAGGTATAGATTTTGAGGTGATCTCAATTAAGCAAGAATTATTTTAGTAAATTAAGTGATCTTATATTGACATATCAGATGTATGTCCATGAAAGATATCAATGATAATTATCAGATATTCATCTATGAATGTATTTTGCTATAAGTTAAACACAATATCTGACTCAATGTATAGTAAATATGATAAAGTATAAGAGAAATTCCATTCTCTTTAATAATATTTTTATTTGCATATATTCATTGTTGATGAGAACATTTTTATTCAAGTATATCAGATATTTAAAGCTTATTCCTTCTACTCCTCGTACCTTCCTCTTTATCATCCTGTTTCCTATTTATACTCTTTGTTAACCTATAATAGTTTTGCATTCATGCCATATGTATATATATATATGTATAACTTTATGTAGCTATATAAAACATAGAATTCATGCATGAGAGAATGCACATATGAATTTTCTTAAACAGTTCAACTTCCTGCTGGTATGGCATTATATATGATCCTATATGGTTAAAATAGTTCTCTCAAGGTCAACATGGCCAAGCCCATTTTATTTTTAGCATACCTGGTTATGTGGTTTTCTTGCATACAGGTGACTTAGAAGTGGGACTCGTGAGATGCCTCCTGCTCAGCCTGATGACCTGAATCGAATCCTTAGGACACACACAGTAGAATGAGAGAACTGTCTCTCACTACTGGTCCTCTGGTCTTCATATGCATATACACATACTCTCATGTGCACAGATATATGTGCATACATATATGGACACTAAATAAAGAAAATTTTCAAGAGTTGAAAAAATGATTAACTAAAAATAAGGTGATAGCAGCTGTGAGTAAAAAGGAGCTGTATCTTGGTACTGGGATAAAACACATCTAATATTTAGGAACATGGGTAGAACTATAAAAGTGCCAATAGGACAGGGTCATTGGTAGAGTTTGCATCTTTAAAATCTCCTAACAGACCACGTGTTCAAGGCTTGGTTGATAGATTGCAGTACTGTTTGGAGGTGGTGAGGCCTTTAAAACATGAGGCCTAATGGCAATAAGTTAGGTGACCGGAGCATGACCTTTTAGGATTCCATCCCCTTCGTCAATCTTTGATTTTTTTTTTCTGACAACTGTGAAGGGACTTTCTTCCACAGCGTGCTCTCCCTGGTGATATTCTGCTTTGACATGGGCCCAAAGCAATTGGGCTAAGTCACCTTGGCATGAAACTTCTGAAATCACACCAAATTAGGTGTTTTCTCTTTTTAGATTGATTACCTTAGGTTTATTGTCATAGTAATGGAACACAAACACACATTTTGTTAGAAAAGGTTTTGATGTATCCTGTTGTTTAGTGTAATCAGTGTTGTTTCATGGTAAGTTAAATCATGTTTAATTCAAACAGGCTGGGTTCTGTTCAGTTTCCCTTTTAGAAGATAAAGACAAATATTGCATGTTTAAAAACCTTCTAAATAAAAACAATGACATCATGAAATTTGCTGGCAAATGGATTGAACTAGAAAAGATCATCCTGAGGGAGGTATCCCAGACCCAGAAAGACAAACACAGTTTATACTCACTTATAAGTGGATATTAGCTGTAAAGTAAAGGACAACCATGTTACAGTCCACAAACCCAGAGAAGCTAAGTAATAATGAGGGATGGGGGTATGCATAAATCTCACTGTGAAGGGGAAATAGAACAGACATCATCTGTGGAGGGAGAGAGTGGCCTGAATGGGAGGTAGGGATGGGAACAGGAGGGATCAGGTGAGAAGAAGAGGAAGGGAGAGAGTACTGGGAGAGAAACTAGAATGGGGGGCATCTCTGGGAAGAACTAGAAACCTAGTGTAATGGAAACTCTCAGGAATCTATGAGGGTGACCCTAGCTAAGACTCCTATCAATGGCCGATACAGAGCCTGATCGGGCCATCTTCT
This sequence comes from Microtus oregoni, assembly GCF_018167655.1. Lineage (NCBI taxonomy): Eukaryota > Metazoa > Chordata > Mammalia > Rodentia > Cricetidae > Microtus > Microtus oregoni. Next base: position 40,808 of record NW_024544856.1, read on the forward strand.
GTGGCCAGGTAAGAACTCCAATAGGGGGATTAGGACACCAACCCAGACATAAAACCTGTGACCTACAATTTGTCCTGCCTAGAAAATGTCTTGGGGTAAAGGTGGCATAGAACTTGTGGGAGTGGCCAACCAATGACTTGTCCAGATTGAAACTCATACCATGAGAAGGAGCTCATTCCTGACACTGCCTAGAGGCCAGGACCCAGATGCAGGATATCACAGAACCTAGGGTAGAACCAAATAGGACCAGAAAAAAAAATCAATGACATGATTCCTAATGTTATCGTGCTATACTCATAGACTGGTTCCTGACCCAAACTGTCATCAGAGAGGCTTCATCCAACAAATGCTGGAAACAGATGAAGAGACCTACAGCCAAACATTAGGTGGAGCTCGGGTAATCTTGTGAAAGAGGAATAGGAAGGATTGTAAGAGTCAGAGAGGTCAGGGACACCAAGAGAACATAGTTTACAGAATCAACTAACCTGGACTCATAGGGGCTCACAGAGACTGAACTGATAACCAGTGAGTCTGCATGGGACTGACCTAGGCCCTCTGCACATATGTTACAGTTGTATAGCTTCTTCTTCCTGTGGGACTCCTAACAATGGGAGTGGCGGGGGGACAGACTCTCTTGCCTGCTTTGGGACCCTTTCCTCCTACAGGGTAGCCTCATCTAGCCTTAATAGGAGAAAAGGTGCCTAGCCTCACTGCAACTTGATATGCCATGGCTGGTTGATATCCATGGAAGGCCTGCCCTTTCCTGAAGAGAAATGGAGGAGGAGGAGTAGATGGGGGCTGGACGGAGGTAGGTAGGAGGAGGGACTAGGAGGAGTGGAGGGAAGGGAAACTGTGGTATGGGTGTAAAAACAAAAATATATTAATAAAGAAAAGCATTCTAAATAAAGCCTTATTTCTCAAAGAAATGTTATGTTTTAGTTGTCTGGCAGATGAACTCAGGTAACACTGCACACAGAGGTTAAAAAGCAATGTGTATAGGTAGCACATGGAGACAGTCATCAAATGATTATGTCAAGTGCTTAATTTATTAATTAAAATTAGTATTTATTGAAATACTTAAAATATGGTTTAGGTATGGATTCTGGTATATTCAAGGCTTTGTGGGGTGTTATGTTTTAGTTTCTTAGGCAGAGACATGAAAAGATGATCGTTTTACTGTCATATTTTATCTCAGATTTTTCTGATAGATGAGGATCAGGAACAAAAATTTAAAAATATAAGGCAGCATTATCAGTTGTGTTTCAAGGGAATGGCATATAGCCATTGTTATCCATTTCCAAGTTTAGCATGAATACTTTACCCCATATTACTAAAAGTCAGGGGATGTGGGCTCTTACTGGAAACTGCATGAACTTAAGAAATCTCCCTATTGATAGAATGATGAGGATTAGGTACAATGTAAGATTAGAATAGATTACACAAAATAAACCTGGATCAATGTAATGTATAAGACTATAACCTATATCTGGGCCAGACTAGGGAAAATATATGAAGGCTCTCATCAGGGTTGGAATCCTGTACACGATACCTGTGATCCCATCTCAGCCACCATTTGCTGTTATCATACTTAATGGGTTTTTCTTTTCTAACTCTTAGTCTTAAGAATCTCCATTCTTTTGAGAAATAAGGTCTCATTCAATGACCCAGGCTAACCTGGAACTTGAGAATCTTACACCTTAGCCTCACAAGTGTTGGATTTCACAAGTGTACCATCATATCTGGCTACACAGCTTTCTGACCACTACTCTCTGTTTTCGGCTTATTTCTTCAAAGACCACATTTATCACATTTCATTATCACCTCCTACTAAACCTTGGTTAGGTCCATGGTGCACACTTAAAGTTTTCCTATTGCTTAAGCCTTCAGTTCTCTTACTTCTTCTTCCTCCACCACAGTGACTTAGTTAAACTTAAAAATATACTCCCCTGGGGCCAGAAGACTGGCTTAGGAGCTAAAAGCTCTTACTACTTTTCTAGAGTATAGTGATATTTTATTTATGTTTTAATAAGTAAAGCTTGCCTGAATATCAGAAGGACAAAGCTAAGCCACTAGAGGCCAGGCAATGGTGTCACACACCTTAATCCCAGAATTTGTGAGATAGAGGCAGATAGATCTCTGTGAGTTCAAGGCCATCCTTGGTTACACAAGATCACTGCAGAAAAAAATCCAGGCGGTGGTGCCTCACACCTTTAGTTCCAGTACGAGGGAGTCTCACACCTTTCATCCCAGCACCAGAGGGAATATAAAATGGGAGGAAAGAGAGGCTCGGACTGCTTAGCCTGCATAGTTTGCTTAGTCTGCAGTCACCCAGCCTTGGTAGAAGTAAGACTTCTCTAGTGGCTTTGCTGCTTTGCTTTTCTGATTTTCAGGTTGAACCCCACTTTCTGGTTCTGGGTTTTTATTATTCATGCTACAGTAGAGGATCTGAGTTCAGTTCTCATCACCTGTATCTGGTGGTTCCCAACTGCCTATAACTCTAGCTCCATGGGATCTGACACCCTCTTTGGAACTCTTCAAGCACCCAAACTCACACACGTGTACCACCTCCTGTTATATACACATAAACATAAAATAAAAAGAGAAGTCTTTAGTAGAAAAAAGTATTTCCCATTAACTCAATTTGATCTAGAGTTACTACCTTCTTTCTGCTTCACTTTGAGAAAATTTCACTGACCAAGTTCCCTGTACTTCCTAACTCCCTTTCTCTGCATGTCTCATATTCTCTCGTTCTGTCTTAGACTGTCTTCTATAACTCCTACTACTTCACAGACACTGTACTTATCAGGGTCTTTAATGACTCCATGTGATCTTACCTTATGTTTGCATATTTGGCCATAAAGAAGCACTCACTACTAAATAGATTTCTCTCACTTGATTGTGAGGTTACCATCATTTATGCTCTCCTCATTTTATTGGCTGCTCTTTCTAATTATTAGTTTGGAATATTCCTATTCTTTCCAAACTTGAATTTTTAGAGAACTTTAGGGCTGATTCCTGGAATTTATTTCCATGAATTTCTATACTTCATTTTTAAATAATCTCACTTGGTAGCAACTTTTAATACTAGACATTTCTCCCAAATTATGCACTTGTGCACGTGTGCATGCATGTAGGAGGTTCTTCTGTCTATGTGTTGCTTTCATTGGTTGAATAAAGAAACTGCCTTGGCCTTTTGATAGGGCAGCACTTAGGTAGGTGGAGTAGACAGAACTGAAGGCTAGGAAGAAGGGCAGAGAGAGAGCTGCCATGGAGCTGCCAGGTAGGACATGCTGAATCTTTCCCAGTAAGCCAAGACCTCGTGGTGACATATGGATTATTAAAAATTGGTTGAATCAAGATGTGAGAGTTAGCCAATAAGAGACTAGAACTAATGGGACAGGTAGTGTTTAAATGAATACAGTTTCTGTGTGATTATTTTGGGTGTAAGCTAGCGGGGCGGCTGGGATGAAAAGTAGGCCCTCTTTCCTCGATAACACACACATGCATGCATACATACACACAAGCACACACATGCCCCTTCTCTATTTTTATCTCCACTTGGATTAATACTATCTAAAGCAGCTTGAGTGCTTTCTACATGCCAGCTCTTTTCTCACTCTTCATCTGTGTATTTGTTTAGATATTGCATGCCCTACAATCACCTCATATTTAACATGCCTAAAATGGAGTCTGTTTTTTCTCCACCTACAGTAGCTCTTCCTCCATTTCCTACCTGAGTGAATGGCAGCACCTTTCTCCTAGTTGTCCATGTCTTAAACATCAGAGAAATCCCAACTCTGCTTTCTTTAATACCACCAGCAATTCCTGTTATTTTTAGCTTCAGACACATTCTGCATACAAACAATCTTACCACCTTTAGCACCAACCCATTTCAAGGTCCCATCAGATTGCCTGGAACTGGGTTATCCTACCACTTTTCTTCTTTCATTCTTTCCTCTTCACTAAAAACTGATTACAACCAGTTATTTAAAAACATGCCACATATGTCTTTCTTCTGCTCAGAATCTTCTAATAATTTCTCATCTTGCTCAGTTATTACTGTGACCTCCAGGACACTAAATGACAGACTCCTAGTTGACTCTCTGTCCCTCTGTCTTGTCCTCCTCCTCACCTTACTATTGTGTTCCACTGTACTACTTTCCTGATTATTAATTTCCCTAGTTAGGATTCATTTTCAGACTTCTGTATTCTTTGTCTGGGAATCAAATGGCCATATATGTCATGTGTCATTGTATTTAATTAAAATTAGCATTTGACAGTTATTCACTGGAAGAGTCTCATGATTATTTCGAACTAACAAACAAACTCATATCTTTTTAATTATTTTATACCACCTCTGTGTAAACAGTCATTGCATAAAAGTCAAAATACAGATATAGATTAAATATAGAATCATAGCAAAGTCTTTATCATCCTAATATTAAACTCAACAATGATTTTGATTTTAGATAATTATACAATCTATCATATTAAATTAATGCCAATAATTTTAATATTTTATTGAATATGTAGTTTTGTTTTTATTTAACTTATGGATTAGTTTTAGTTAAATAGTTATGTAAGAGTGGTAAGCATAAATAATTTATTTTTAGTCTAATGTTTGTGACTAAGTAATACTATATTACAGTAGAAACAATACAACACTAGAATCTGCAATAAATGGGAGAATATGTTTTGCATGGTCACATGATAGTTTTCTCAATAAGACTTCATATGAGGGAGAAAATGGAGGGGAAGTGTGTTGTAACGAGTCTTTCTTTGTCCCTCTAGCCAGTTCCAAATAATGACATGGAGACATCTTAATTATAAAAGCTCAGCGTTTAGGTTAGGCTTGTCTCAATTAGCTCTAATAATTTAAATTATTAACCCATTTATATTAATCTACATTCTGTCATGTGGCATTACCTCTCTTCCATCTTGCACCTCCTATTTCCTCCAAGTCTGGCTTCATCTCCACATCTAGATTTCTCCTTTGCCTTCTTCCTCTTCTTGGAAATCCTGCCTATACCTCCTCCTTAGCTATTGGTCATTCAGCTTTTTATTACATCAACCAGAGCAATATATCTTCAAACAGTTCACAAATATCCCACAATGTTTCCTCCTTTTGTCTAAATAAAAAGGAAAATTTTTCCTCTAACATATTAAAACTACATATAATAAGTATAATTATCAGGTAAGAATTACATTTACAATATCCAGTCCATTTGTATTTAGCAAATTTGGAGAAATTACTATATTATCTATACTATCTTGATGATTCCAAAGTTTTATACCTAACCCACTTTTTTATTACAACTTGTATTAAAGTTACCTTTTTAGACCTTAAAACATCTTCTTAGATGAACAACTTATGCTGTTATGTTCCTCAACCTTATAAATATTACATCTCTTATGTACGTTTCTTTTATGAATTTGGTAACAAAGAAAACTGTAAAGCTATAACTATCTTGTCTTCAATCCCATTAGAGACACAAGGAAGATATAATATTACCTGATTAAACAGGAAGTACTGAGCAAGAACCTTCCAAAACTAAGAAATGACGGAGACATTTGGCTGCCTGAACAGTCACTCCAAGGTTTCTCTTATATTGGAGCATTCATTGTACAGACTTAGAATATCTGGCAAAGTTTCCTGTGAAGTAGGAATTTTGAAGGACTATCCTATCTTGTGTTAGCAAAGTTTTGCAGTCACTTTCTTTTGTGTCCTTCTTGTACAGTTTGGACAACACACTGTTAGTGTTGAGGCAAGCTTAGTTTCTTTGCCCAGGGGCTATCTTTGCCACAAAGAAAACAAGCTCCATATTGAGGTTCTTCAATATTCATCATCCTTTTCTGAAGTAAATTGGTGTGTCCAGGAGCAGACATGTCTCATTGTCATTAAAAGCCTTATGTTATTAAAAATTTAAATGCCATATTCTGTATGTCTTTGAAGTGTTTTAAGAGCATCTATCTATTTAAAATATATCTCTATTTGACCTTGAAAACCTTCCTAATATGACTATAACTACTAAACTGTCATTTTTCTTATCCTAAATAGCTTTCATGGACCAAAACTTAATATTTTAAGTAAGCTATATAGGTGCAATACTTTAAACAAGAGTAGAAACATACATACAGTATTAACAAAATAAACTTAAATTTGTAACAAAAATATCTTAAAGAAAAGCAGAAACATTTATAGAGTATGTTCTAATAAAAAACAACCTTAAATTTTTATCAATATAAAAATCCATAGCAAGGTAAAATATTTGAGATTAGTAGTTGCTTTTTAGTTAAAAGTAGATTCAATAATCTACCATTTTATATTATCATTCTTATGTCCCCCTTTTCCATTCAGAAAGAGATCCCTGAATCTAATCTCCTCTGTTTAGCTTTTTTTCCCTGATCATGACCAACAACAACTAGTAACCAACCCCACTAAATGATGATAAACATCCACAATCCATTGGATGACCAAAAACCCACCCACCCCACCTCTTGGGAATGTGGGTGTAATCTTCTTTAGACTACTTCCTATTATCTGGGGGAAACAGCATTTTTAGTGTTCCCTGAGAAAATTGAGATAATATTCAAGCCCTGGGAGAGCTAACTGTATAATTTATTGTCCACTGTCTGTGTGATGGGAAAGTGCAGGGCTTATCTGAAACCCTGGCTTGAGTAGTGCATGAGGTTGAACCATCTCAGTTAGCAGCTTTGAAGTTCTCTGGAAGCAGAATTTTGAAAAAAACTGCAACATAGGCTTTCTGAGGCAGGATCACCTGGGCTACTTTTCTTCATTGGTGTCTGGTCCTTTTTTTCTGAAAACAGACAAATCTTTAAAGGTAACATGTATCCACATTAACACAAGTATGGACTGTGTGGTGTGCACAAGTCAGCTAAAGATGTTTTTGTCCTATGTTTGAACAGGTTAAAAAGCATCTGTAAATTTATAAGTTCATTGAGACTGCATAACCAAAGTGTAATATAAATCTCTCTCAATCCATATGAAAGGATGGTATATAATAATAAGTCATGAGGACTTTGCAGTCAACAAGATTTATCATGTTTTGTCTAGTCTGAGCTGTTCCATGTCAAGGGATCAGCATATACATCACTTCTGTAGTCTTTCTTGGCTTTTCCCCTCATGTTTATAGCCAAGATCCTCAGGAGGTCTCCCCAATAAAATCTTATCTTTATTAATTTTGAAAAGAACCATAACTTTTTGTTTGCCGTAGAAACAAAAGCATATCCTCTCCCACAACACAACATATTTTCTGACCTCCATTTTGAAGTTAAGACATTCTTTTTTTCTTTTTTAAAATTAATTTAATTTAATTTTAAAAACAATCTTTCCTCATTTTATATACCTTCTTAAAATATGTAGGTTGGTTTAATTTAGCAGTTTCCACAATCCAATGTGTCTCAGCAACCATTGTTTTTTGTACATTAGCATTTAAAAATTCAAAGTCAACAAAGCACCATGCAGAATCCAGGCACCTTGTGTATTACTTAGCTTTACATAGGTGGCTTATTTGTTTACTTTCATATTACTTTACTCTCTTTTTAAAGACTTTATTATTTTTAAACTATTTTTCGATAACTGTGTATACCCATTTTCTTTTCTTTCTTTGGCATTTAAGCATATTTTTAAATATACTGTATCTTTCTGAGTTTTTTTTTGTCTCTGGACCTGGCTTTACCAAATGCCTGCAGCATTCTCTGAGCTCATGAGACAAGTCTTAAACTGCCATGTTAGCTGCCACATGGAACTTGCTCTAGCCTCAGGCAATGGCCAGGAGCTGTACCTCTGTATGCTGCAGAGCACGGGTCTGCCTGAGAGACTGCAAGACTAGAAATCCATATCTGGCTCTTTGTTCAGAACTTTTCTTAGCTTTATCAGGTTCTATGTTTGGATATTTGAGCCTCCACATTGGATACCAAAAGTAACGAGTCTTTTCCTGTCCCATCAGCCAACTCCCAAATAATGACACAAAGACTTATATTAATTATAAAACCTTGGCCTTTAGCGTGGGATTGCCTCAATTTATAACTTAAATTAACCCATTTATATTAATTTACATTCTGACACGTGGCACTACCTCTATTCCTTCTTATACCTCCTGTTTCCTCTGAGTTCGGCTTCTCCTCCACACCTAAATTCCTCCTTACCCTTTCTTCTCTGCCAGGAAGTTCCACCTATACATCCTGCCTAGCTATTGGCTGTTTAGATTTTTATTACACCAATCACAGCAATACACTTTCACACAATGTATGGATATCCCACGACAGCGTGTGTCCTACTTTGAGTTAATATTGCAATGTTGAAACACCATGACCAAAGCAAATTGGGGATGAAAGAGTTTTTTAGACTTATGCTTCCATATCCCTGTTGATTATTGTAGGAAGTTAGGGATGGAAATTCAAACAGGACTGGAATCTGGAGTCAGGATCTAATGCAGAGGCCCTGGAGAGGTGGTGCTTACTGGCTTTCTTCCCATGGCTTTCCCAGCCTTCTTTCCTACAAAATCAAGGACAACCAGCCCAGGGTGACCACACTCACAAAGGGCTGGGTTCTCATCCATCAGTCACTAATTAAGAAAATGCCCTCATAGACTTGCCTATAACCTGGTCTTAAGGATGCTTTTCTCAATCAAGTTTCCTTCCTCTCAGTGTCAAGTTGACATAAAACTAGCCAGCACAGTATGAGAGGTTTAACTATTTCAGATCAGAGATAAAAAATTAAGACAACACTTAGCAGTACACTCAACCAGTAATAAAAAAAACTACATTTAAGATAGTGAAATTGAGAATATCTTTCTTGCTTAAGAATATATTAAACACTTAAAATGAACAGAGAAATTTATAGTAAATTTACAGCTCTCTATTTATGCATTTCATTAAACACTCTCCAAATAGGACAAAAGGAAGTTGAAGATAAAATTAAATAGCTTGGACAATATTGATATTATTTTTCTACAATAATGCCAAATGTATTTTTTTGCCTTTTTAATCTTTGTAGGATGTAGTTTTCATAAAGGGATATGACTACCTGAATACTGCATGATAATCCAGAAATAAAACTATAAGGCTCTCTAAATGTTGCCTGTCTAAAAAAAGAGATTTGGAAATTTTGTAAACTTCTGAAGTTTTCTCATAATTTGAGTCCACTTAAATATAGACAAGAATGAATAAGCTTTCTAAAATATAGTTGAAATCTAGTAGTTAATGAAATTAGTTGTTTGATATTATTGATAAAAAAGTTACAATAGGATTTTAACATTCTCACCCCTTTGATGTGCATGTATTTTCTCCCAGGTGTTTATTTTAATACTAAACTAGATGATGTGAAGGAATTTTTGCAAGTATAATTAAGGTTTCAAATCAGTTGACTAGAAGAATATACAAGTGGGAGATACTTCATGTGAGACCATAAGAAGGATTGAGTTTTCTTTGACTGATGGCAAAAAAGAATGTCTCGCAGACACATTCTAGCTAACCCAGAAGAAAGTGAGTACCCATGAGAATTGCTTTTGGGTGGTTTCCAGAAGATGACTGTTAGCAGGAAAATTGGGATCAGCCTGGCAATTCCAAAGAACTGATTCTAGAAATGATTCTGTAAGAGTATCCCAGTCTCAGATGAGAACCATGGTCTCCACTGACACAGATATCATCCCAGTGCGATGCTGAATAGACAACCCAGGCACATGGTTCCCACACACCAATATGTAAAACTGTGAGATAATGAGCATTTTCTGTTTTGAGCCACTGAATTTATGGTAATTTATAGGCAACATAAAATTTAAAAAAAAAACTATTTCTCTTTTTGAGACCTCCTTTTGAGTTGTTTGTCAGGGGAGTCCAAGAGATTTCCAAAACAACATAGGTTATTACTATTGCCCTTAGTTGCTTTCCAGAAATTGAAACTAAGTCCCTATTGCTGAAGACATCATGAATATTGACACAAGGCTCAGAGGAATAGAACTGAATTTGTTCCAAAATCCTTCACACTGAGGACTAGCTTCCATAGTACCAGAAGGCACCATAAAAGCTTCCAGGTAGGGAAGCAAATCAATAGTCTTACTCAGCTCCAATGCCTATGAATCACAACAATAATCTGCATGATACAATAACCCTAAAGGTGCAATAGTGGCACACATACCTTGATAGTAACCAATAGTTCTTTAACTGGATTAAAGACCTGCTTAACAGGAGAAAATCATGCCTAGTACTGGAAATAGCCAAATACTCTGGGCTAGTGAAGTCATGGATCTTGTGGGAGAGCCTAGACCCATTACTTTACTAAACCAGTACAACCCTAACTACATTATAAATAGTTACCATTAAACCCACAGATAAGTGTGTCTCAAACCTCTCATCAAGGAAGTTTCTCTTTGTAGCAGATGGAGAAAGTTACAGAAAACCACAACCGATGAAAGTGCAGGGAGAACTGACTATGGAATGTCCAGCCTCTGATGATATATGTTCAGTTCAACTTCTGTACCAAAGGTTCAGTGAACATTGTAGAAGAAGGGGCATGAAGGTTGTAAGAGCTAAAACAACACTAAACAGCATAGAAGATTGTATATACATTTATTCATTTATATATGTAACAATAATAATTGAAGAGAGGGGTAGATGCTGTAATTATATTTCAATTAAAATAAAATAAATAAAAAGGTTTCTCTTTTCTACCAAGTTTTTTGAAATCATGTATAAATTTTCAATATTACTTTTTGGAGAAAGTATGAGTAGAAATAAAAATTATTTGTGCTTATCCCATGACCTTCAAATTTAATTATATTAGTACTTTGCCACAAAAGACTTCAGAATGTCAAAGAATACAAAAGAAATAATAGAAATCCAACAATAAAAAGGAAACTTCAAGTTGGGGTGTCTAGTTGCTACAATTCCAGTCATAGACAGTTGGGAGGCATGGCTTAGTCTGGAGGAGCCTACCATGCCCTGTATTGAATTGCACAAAGCCTCTGGGAAGAAACTCATTTGTAGGAAGTCAGTTTTAAAAACAGAAAGTGTGATAAATCGACACTGTAAACTGCATATAGTCTATTTGGGCACAGTGAAGGAAGAAGAATTGGCGTATTTGCTGTGGTGACAAACATACCTCTAGGTAAATAAAAATGGAAAGATGCTTTTAGTTTTGCAGATTTATCTAGGATTGGCGAATTTCTTCTGGAATGGACAAAATTTGAGGTCTTATGGGACTATAGGGTCTCTGTTGCAATTAGTCAGCTCTCTGGCATTACGGGAAATCAATTGTAACCAAACATACACAAATGGACACAGACATGTTGCAATAACACTTTATTAATAAGCAACAACTGGCAGGCCAGATTTGACTCATGGACTGTAGTTTGCCAAACCTAGTCTTGTAGATGTTTCCCGACTGCTCAGACCTGAATAATTCCACAGAAACTATATTAATTACAACATGGCTTGGTCTATTAGCTCAGGCTTCTTATTAACTAACTCTTACATTTTAAATTAACCCATTTCTATTATTCTGTATATCGTTACAAGGTTATGGCTTACCAGGTAAAGTTATGGCATCTATCTCCTTCAGCACCTACATGGTGTCTTTTTGACTCCACCTACTCTCTCTATATATATCCCTTTCAGCTTGGCTATACTCTACCCTGTTGTAGGCCAAAACAGTTTTATTCATTAACCAATAAAAGCAACACATATACATAAGGACCGCCCACATCATAATCTAGAAAGGCGAGAAGAATTTAAACTGGGTGTGGCATCTGAGGGAAAGCAGGAAGGATAGAAATCAGAGTAATATAGTAGTAGAACTCACAGGCACTGACAACTGATTAATTGGCTTTGGAGGGAAAGAGAAGATGATTTCAGATGTTTAAGCTGAGGAGGATTGTGGTAGAAACATAGGTGGAATCGTGGTGTGTGTGTGTGTGTGTGTGTGTGTGTGTGTGTGTGTGTGTGTAGAAAATGGGTTGGAAGTTTATCTTCAGTCTCTTTAGGCAGAATGGTTTTAGGAGGTAATTAGAAATACAATTAGGGGGAGAAAAGGGAGGGAGAAAGGGAGATTGGTTTGACAATTTGGGAGTTTTCTCTATAGAGTCATGGGTGTAGGTGAGACCTCACACGAAAGATTTGTAGAATATGAATATGTGTGTGTGTGTATGTGTGTGTGTGTGTGTGCTCTTTAAACTGTAAGGCATCATACAAGTGTAAAACATTCCTGTTAAGTGTGATAAATAGAAAGATAAAAGGCAGTAGCAACTGTTTTATGTCTTAGAATTCCTGCAGGCTCCCAATTACTGCATTTTTATCCTATGATGGCCTTTTGGACAGTTTTTTCCTCCTCTTGTGTACAACCTGAGATTAGAATGCAGCAAACATTACCCACGTGATGGCATAAGGCTTTAAAACCCACCCACCACAGATACTCTCAACACAGACTACTAAGAGGGCAGAAACAAAGGCACAGAGATGTCACTTTGATAACTGGTCTTGGAGTTTTATTCAAATGAGAAATGAGATAGCACCTGTAAGGGGTTTCGATGTTTAATCACTTATATCAGACAGGATATACAGCAGAGTTGACTCAAGGTATTATACAAAGTTAGAGTTGAGGTATCCCTGACTCCTGAATGAGTTTTGTCCTGGGGCACTGCTCAGTTCTCCAGTATCAAGGCGAATAGTGCCTCCCTATAAACACGTTGGTCTACCTTTCCAGGGTGTTTTATCTCTTGCTACTGAGTAAGGGATTTCCAAATGTAGTACCTTAAAAAGAAATTGTACTACATTTCATGGTTTTATGGGTATGGAATTTAGGTACTATGATCCTTCTGTTCTATGTAGTGTTAATGGAGGTCACATTTAGTTGGTGAATGGGGTATTATCATAAATGTCATCATTCAGATGTTTCTGAACAACAGTTGATTTCTTTTTTTTTCTTTTTAAAATTTATTTATTTATTCAGGATTTCTGCCTCGTCCCCACAACCGCTTCCCATTTCCCTCCCCCTCCCCCGATCAAGTCCCCCTCCCTCATCTGCTCGAAGAGCAATCAGGGTTCCCTGACCTGTGGGAAGCCCATGGACTGCCCACCTCTATCCAGGTCTCGTAAGGTGAGCATTCAAACTGCCTAGGCTCCCACAAAGCCAGTACGTGCAGTAGGATCAAAAACCCACTGCAATTGTTCTTGAATTCTCAGTATTCCTCATTGTTGATTTCTGACAGTAATAGAGGCTAGAAATTCCAAGGTCAAGTGTGCTGACAAATTTGATGCTTGGAAGCCTCTGGCTTATTGTGTTTACATATTGTAGAAGGAGCTAGCTAATTTTCTGGGATCTCTTCTTATAAGAGTACTAATTCTAGTCATGACGGCTCTTTCTACATAGTCTAACAAAGGCCTCATATTCTAATATAATCACATTTGATTATAGGTTTCTACATAGCAAGGGGAATATTCAGAACATATCTATGACTAGCGTCTTGATCAGATAGGTGAAAGGCTAGACTCTACTGGAACAGCAGATCAGGTTACCTCTTTATGGCCTTTCTAGTATAGTGGCCTCAAAATAGTTAGATTTATTATATGACAGATACAAGTTCAGAAATGTGAGATCTAGTATATAAACAAGGTATTGGATTCATGGAATTGTATAACTCAACCTTGAAGTTGCAATTTATTTCTGCTGTATTATATTGGCATGATATCTTCCCAGACTGAAGAGGAAGGAGCAGCTATAAATGAAAGTACCTACTGTCAAATAATTAGTGGGTGTGTTTTAAGGTAACCATATATGCTATTTAGCAGAAGGGTGTGCTTTTATCACGACAGCCCAGATGATAGGTGCAAGGAGGACTTGCCCTCCCAGTCTTAGCATTTAGAAGGAAAGCATTTAGGGGGTAAAAAAATGAATAACAGTCCATTAGACTATGAATTGATAGACAATTTTAAAGCCAGGGTTTGGATACAAGTAATTTCTTTTATAAGAAACCTTAGGAAATAAGAATGGGAGATTGGTGTTTTTGTTTTTAACTGTTATAACAAAATGCTTGATGGTGGGGGAAGGTTAAGTATTATCTCAGTTTTTGAGGCTGAAAAGTTCAAGATCAGGAAGCCCTATAAGTTTAACCACTCGTGAGGATCTTGTGGACACATCACAATATGGCAGAGGGCATTATGGCAGGAATGCGTCCAAGGTCAAGTGGTTCATATGGAAGAAGGAATCATGGGAATCTTAAAACAACCCAATCATATGGAAACTAACCACTGTTTTGAAAGAACTGCATTGCCGGGCGGTGGTGGCGCACGCCTTTAATCCCAGCACTCGGGAGGCAGAGGCAGGCGGATCTCTGTGAGTTCGAGACCAGCCTGGTCTACAAGGGCTAGTTCCAGGACAGGCTCCAAAACCACATAGAAACCTTGTCTCGAAAAATCAAAAAAAAAAAAAAAAAGAACTGCATTAATCTATTTGGAGGTCAATATCCCTAATGACTTAAAAGACCTTCCACTAAACTCCACCTATCGAAGGTCACTCAGATTGTCATACTGAGGGCCATACTTCTTTTTATGTGATTATTTTCTTTATTCTTTTTTTCTTTTATTGAAAACAGATTGTTTCTCATATAATATATCCTGATTATGGCTCTCCCTCAACTTCTCCCAATCCCTCCCTATCTCTTCTTCCATCCAGATCCACTTCCTTTCTGTCTCTTACTAGAAAATAGCAGGCTTCTAAAAGATAACAACAAAACATAACAAAACAAAATATCGGATAAAATAAAAACCATTGCATCGAAGTTGGACAAGGCAAAGTTCCAAAAGGAAAAGAGCCCAAATAAAGACACAAAAATAAAAAACTCACTCATTTGCACACTCGGGAATACCATAAAAACACTAAACTGAAAACCATTACACACAATCATACACACACACACACAGGACTTGGTGGAGACCTGTGCATGGAGGGTCATACTTCTAATTAATGAAACCATGAAACTTAGTGGCACATTAAAACTATATCCAAACTTTTAGAGAAGTCTTGATCAGGGTTCTGTGGAAGTACATTAGGGAAAACAATTTCTCTGACCTGGATAGAGACTTGGTATTCCAAGCTATCTGAAATATAAGAGTGTTTATTTAGTTTGCCCAGTCAATCACCCAGCTAAGGGACCACACCCACGGAAGGTGGATCCTCATTATGCAACACTAAACAGATAGGAGAAGTAATTACTCCTTCAATAAGATAATGTGCTTATCCTTCCCAGAATTTCTACCACATGTAGTTGGTCCAGAGCTACAGCTCTAAAAAGATGTAGCCCATTTATAGGACTTGTCTTTTTATTTGGTAGGCTATGGTATTTGGGAGAGGCATTGTTATTCCATTATAGTGTAACTACATTTAAACTCATTATGTGTGTATACATATACATATATATACATACATATACATATATATATATACACATATACATACATATGTATATATAGTTTTATGATTTCATATGACTTTTTCAAAGATCTATAATGTTAGTTATCCTTCCCTGTACTCCCTCTTCTATGGTGCCCACCTATCTTCCACCTAGGTTTTTCTTTTAAACACTGATAAAATTGCCCTTGATATTCTTTTTGAATCCATTCTTAAATTATTTTGTTAATTAGACTAAGAACCCTAAGATGGGTCCCCAGTTCCATGACAACTCTAATAGGACTCCCCCCAAATTTCCAGTAACAAAATCATAGTATGGGAAGAGTGAAGCTGAGAAGGAAGAAGATCTATTCCAAGGGTTCATTCCCATGTATGATGACTACTTTGGACTGTTGGGTTCAGTCCCAGAGAAGCCAGCAAGGACATATATGATTGCACCTCAGAACTGTCTCTTTTGGGGACAGTATATAAACTCACCAATGCTAATTTCCAACTGATTGTGATTGTAGTAGGATGTTGACTTCCTCTTCTGGCTTTTATCCACACATGAATCCAATGGTATCCCGTACTGTACTAGAAAGGTCTTAATTCCGAGAGCCAGAAATATAATGAGCTGAATCAAGGTGCCAACAAGTTATATATATATATATATATATATATATATATATATATATGAAACCCATTGTTAAATCAATTGATGAAGAACAAAATGGGCTAGGAAGATATGGGATGGTCTTAATACACATCTAACCAAGGCAAGGATACAGGCTTTAAAGCAAGGGGCACAACAGCATAAGTATAGAAAATGTAATTTGTTTCCATTTCTTTGGGATTTTGCACTGAGCTTTCAGCTGCTAGGGCTACTCTAAAAACAGAAATAGATAAAGAAAAAGTTTGCAAAGATCCTACTTCTTGGTATTGTTACCAAGCCATACTGGCAAGGACTATGTCCTCATCCTAGAGAAGAAATCAGACTCTGACCAGTTCAGGTAAACCCACACCATAATAGGCAGTAAACTCCATACCCATGATGACTAAACTGTTAACTATATATTCTGGTCTTTAAAGTAGAGTTGACACTAATCATAGCTGATGTTTATTATTTTGTCTGCTTGACAATATTAGAAGACAAATCAATGGATAAACATTAAAAGAATAAGAGCATTGTTGTTCTAGAGGCCAGTTTCAAGACTCTGAGTCAGGAAGATGATGAATTCACTCTATTCTAAGTGAATCTATATGTGAAGTCCATATTTTTATATGAAAGAAGGACAGTTCATGTCTTTACAAAAGGCATCTCTAGGGAACTAATTTGCCTATTGAATTCCCCTAGAGTATCCTATTTGTGGCATTTTTTACTGAAAGCATAAACCTGTGCAGCATACTATAACACTTCCCCAAATGATTCTAGTGCATGAGTATTTTGTTTCAATTAAAGCTTTTCTGAAAGTTTAGTTGGGACTCGAAGAGAAGAGGGCTGGCTGTTAATCTCACAGAAGGAAGTGTGTGAAATTGTAGATTTCCTTCACCCCTTCTCATGTCCCCATCTTTCCATTTTTAAATTTATTTATTACTTTCTTTGTATATATATATATACATATATATATCATATATATATATGATGTGTGTGGGAGGTATGCATGGGGGTGCATTCATGAGTTGGTATATGCATAAAAGTAAGGACAACTTTCGAGACTTCGATCTTTCCTTCATGTGGGCTACCTCACATGAAACTTAACAAGCTTTCATGGCAAATGCTCTCACCCACTGAACCACTCTCTTCTACCTTTCTTGACCCTCAGAGACAGTGATACATCTTGTCTATCTGTCTCCTAAGATCAAAGTGTAAAAGTCTCTGGGGGTGTTATCATGATAACATGCCACTGGAAACAGAAAATATGATTTGATGCCTTAAAGAAGTTGAGAGTTACTTTTCTTTACCTCTTATAAATCCAGGAGAATGCAATTGCTGTTGTATTATGAGTCCTGGTTTTTCTATATTTCTGCAGTATTTATCACAACTGCAGACTATTTGATATTATATCTGAGTTCAAGGCAAAAAGATGAAAGGGAATTTCTTTCTTCTTCTGAGTTTCTATTTTGGGGTCAGAGGCAGGAAGTGACACATTTCCAGAAGATTATATTTTAGACCTCATTACTTAGAAATAGGTCACAGACCCATGGCAGATCAGTACAACCAAAGGACAGGAAAGGACCACTTAGTTTAATAATGGTTTATTTCCCAAGGCTGGTGAAGGGACCTTTCTTGTCTAGAATAATACAATCTTTGACTATTACTTGAACAAACCAGCATTTTATTAACAGGGAAATAGGGAATGAGAAAGGGCAGTTGGATACACAATTAGTTAGCCCCCCCCCCAAAAAAAAACTGTGCCCATTGAGTCAATGGGCCAGGAAACCTGACTGTGACTTTGACTTTCACCACTTAACATTGTACAGCATTGCATATGTCACTTGAAACGGTCTGGCTGCGGTGACCTCATGTATAAATTGAGGCCAGTGGACATTAGTGCCAAGTTTCCTTCTAGATCCAACAACACTCAATGGTTCAGTGCAGTGATAGTAACTTCTGAATGAAAGTCTATGGCTAAACTAAACTGGTTTATAATTGAAACATGCTCTAATGGTGTTTTTTCTGGCTCAGAGAACTGGATGTTTACATTCTCATATAGTAAATTATGCACTATGTTTCAAAAAAATCCAAACTCCTTCCCCTCTTAAAGTTTCTGTGTGTGCGTGCACACACACATATATACACATATACACACATACACACACACACACACACACACACACACACACACACACACATGTACTCATACATACCCAACTTTAAAGAATGATAAATACTATGAAGAAAATGAAGCAAGAAACTTAATGTGATAGTGAGTGGATGGGTGGGCAAAACTAGATTGGGCAGTCATGCAAAGTACCTCAGAAGAGGATATTAAAAGGACTTATAATAATTACTCTTTTCATTGTTGTCACAAATACCTGATAAGAAGCAACTTAAGGGAGGAAAGGTTTCTTTATTAAATTTGAGTTTTTGAAATTAAAATATAATTACTTCATTTTTATTCCCTTTCCCCCTCCAACCCTTACTACAGAACCATCCCCCCCTTATTCTTTCTCAAATTTGTAACCTCTCTTTAATCCACTGCTCACAGTGTGAGGGGTATAGGGTTCCAGGGAAGCAAACCACTACACAGTGGTGGTAACTTGTGGATCAGGCTTCTCAGGCCCTCACATCTTGGCAAACGGGAAGCAGATATGGGACAAGAATAAGATTGGGTTATAAACCTCCAGTTCATTTCCAATGGCTAACTTTCTTCAATGATGCACCACCTTTTCGTTGTGGGAGCTGCGGGCTGCATTCCTGCTGACCGGCTCCCAGCCACTGGCTAGCTTTACCCGAAATAACAACACACAAACTGTATTCATATAAACACTGCTTGGCCCATTTCTATTAATGTGTGTAGCACCCCAAGGTGCGCTTACCGGGAAGATTCTAGCCTACATCCATCCTGGGTTGGAGCTTCATCGCATCTGCCCTGGCGATGAGCTGCATGGCATCTGTCTGAGGCATCTTACCTCACCTCCTCTTCCTCCCAGCATTCTGTTCTGTTTACTCCACCCACCTATGTTCTAACCTATCAGGGCCAAGAAGTTTCTTTATTAATTAACCAATGACTTTCCTCCATCACCATTTATTTATTTATTTATTTATTGTAGAAGGGTCTTTTTTCTATGTGTTGCTTTCATTGGGTGAATAAAGAAACTGCCTTGGCCTTTTGATAGGGCAGAAACTTAGGTAGGCGGGGAAAAGAGAACTGAATGCTGGGAGAAAGAAGGCAGGCAGAGAGAGCTGCCATGGAGTTGCCAGAGTCAGACATGTTGAATCTTTCCCGGTAAGCCACGACCTTGTGGTGACATACAGATTATTAGAAATGGGTTGAGTCAAGATGTGAGAGTTAGCCAATAAGAGGCTAGAGCTTGCCCGGCAGTGCACCACCTTTTCAAAATTCCATAATCTTCCCAGAAAGCACACCAGATGACCAAATGTTCAAACACATGAACCTGAAGATGATATTTCACATTCAAATAAGACTCTGGTCCTGGGATTTGCAGGCTCATGGCCATCACATAATGCAAAACACATTCAGTATCATTTTAAAAAGATGCCATAGTCTTATGTTTCCAATACTGTCTAAAACCTAGGATTCAAGTCTCTTTTCTGGTCCAAGAAAATCTATTAATTGTGACCTCTGTAAAATAACAAAGGCTGCATATCATAGTATGCAGTAAAACTTTCCATTTCAAAATGCAGGAACAGGATGATAACAAGAAAAGCCTGGATGAAGGTAAGACTAAAACTCAGCAGGGTAGCCACTCCCCACCTTCATCTATGGCATCTAGAGCTTGTCATAGTATCACCTGCATCCCAGTTGGCATTGATAGTCTTGCTCCAGTCTCTCCTCTGTGACAACTATTGCTCCAGTTCCATTCTCTGTGATAATTATGTCCTCTCTCTTGGGCCAGCTCTACTCAGTTTCCACAGCTGTCCTTGGCAAATGTCTCATTTTTTTCTGATATCTCTAATATCCTGGAATCTCCATTAAGATGCTACCTTCACAGCTTCACTTACAGCTTGTTCAGAAGCTCCAGGCAAGAAATCCAATCTTGCTATGTGTTGCCTGAGCTCAACAGTTTTTTTTGGAACCTTTGTTCAAGCCTGCATGATCCTCTAACTCTTGTATCCTGCATATATGCAAAGCTATTACTACATGGAAGATGCTGTCAAGTTTTGCTTCCAGCTTGAGGTGTAGATTTTACCCGTAAATTTTCAAGGCAAAGGCAGAATTCAAATGGATACTATTTTTTTTAATAAAAAAACATCAATGGCATCTAGTTCAATTTCTTTTTTTAAATTTATTTATTTATTAAAGATTTCTGTCTCTTCCCTGCCACCGCCTCCCATTTCCCTCCCCCTCCCCGAGTCAAGTCCCCCTCAAAGAGCAATCAGAGTTCCCTGACCTGTGGGAAGTCCAAGGACCACCCACCTCCATCCAGGTCTAGTAAGGTGAGCATTCAAACTGCCTAGGCTCCCACAAAGCCAGTACATGCAGTAGGATCAAAAACCCATTGCCATTGTTCTTGAGTTCTCAGTAGTCCTCATTGTCCACTATGTTCAGCGAGTCTGGTTTTATCCCATGCTTTTTCAGACCCAGGCCAGCTGGCCTTGGTGAGTTCAATTTCTGACTGAAACCTTATGACCATCTAATCATCTACAGCATGGCCATTACTGTTCATTATTTTCATCCTTCTGGTTTTCTTTACTCCTAGAAGAACCTCCCATTAATTTATAATTGCAATATTCTAGGGCTTCTTTAGTTAGAAACTACAGACTCTTCCACATTCCTCCTATAAGCCAGTTCTAGAGGCCCAAGAATCACATGGTCAAGTTTATCTTAGTATTTACTCTACTCTCAGAAACAGTTTTCTGTGTAGGCTACTTTTCTTCTTGCAGTGGCCAAATTCTTGATATGAAACAACTTAAGGGGGGAGAGATTTATTTTGGTTTATTGTTTGAGATGATATAGTCTACAATGGTTTGGGGGGGTTGTGGCTGGGAATCCTTACTTCCTCATATCTCAGTGAAAAGGAAGCAGACTGAGACAGGAAGCAAGGCTGTGCTACAAGTCTTTCGGCTTGCACTCAGTGGCCTAATTCCTATAGCATGAGTCTACCTTCTAATGGTTCCACAACTCCCCCAAACAGTGCTACCAGTGTTGAAATACCAAACCTTATAGTGCACACTTTACATTCAGTCCATAACAGGCAGCGAGATTTTTCCTTCTATGCTCTGACGGTTCTGTCACTGAGTCTAAACCACAAACAGAGTAGACAGATTAACAGAAGAAAAAGATTGTATTTAATAATGTATGTATGTATCAGAGCTTATGATGTATATGAGCCTCCAAGAAGTGATAAGGTTTGAAACTTGGGGGTTGGGTTTGGGAGTTATGGTAGGGTGAAACAAATTGTTTGGTGAATGCAAGTTATCTTGGACTGTCCCTTAGTAAAATGTGTCTGTTTTTTGGTGGCCATAGCGGCAACTTCAAACCTCCTCTACTGTGGTAGAAGCCAGTCTTTGCTAGTTGGCAGGATTCTGGTTGTGAGTATATGAGGGAGTGTGTGCGTGTGTAGAGATACATGAAGTGCACTCATTTTGTGAGTATATGAGGGAGTGTGTGCGTGTGTAGAGATATAAGAAGTGCACTCATTTTGTGAGTATATGAGGGAGTGTGTGCGTGTGTAGAGATACATGAAGTGCACTCATTTTGTGAGTATATGAGGGAGTGTGTGCGTGTGTAGAGATACATGAAGTGTACTCATTTTGTGAGTATATGAGGGAGTGTGTGTGTGTAGAGATACATGAAGTGCACTCATTTTGTGAGTATATGAGGGAGTGTGTGTGTGTAGAGATACATGAAGTGCACTCATTTTGTGAGTATATGAGGGAGTGTGTGTGTGTAGAGATACATGAAGTGCACTCATTTTGTGAGTATATGAGGGAGTGTGTGTGTGTAGAGATACATGAAGTGCACTCATTTTGTGAGTATATGAGGGAGTGTGTGCGTGTGTAGAGATATATGAAGTGTACTCATTTTGTGAGTATATGAGGGAGTGTGTGCATGTGTAGAGATACATGAAGTGCACTCATTTTGTGAGTATATGAGGGAGTGTGTGCGTGTGTAGAGATACGTGAAGTGTACTCATTTTGTGAGTATATGAGGGAGTGTGTGCATGTGTAGAGATACATGAAGTGCACTCATTTTGTGAGTATATGAGGGAGTGTGTGCATGTGTAGAGATACATGAAGTGCACTCATTTTGTGAGTATATGAGGGAGTGTGTGCGTGTGTAGAGATATAAGAAGTGCACTCATTTTGTGAGTATATGAGGGAGTGTGTGCGTGTGTAGAGATACATGAAGTGCACTCATTTTGTGAGTATATGAGGGAGTGTGTGCGTGTGTAGAGATACATGAAGTGTACTCATTTTGTGAGTATATGAGGGAGTGTGTGCATGTGTAGAGATACATGAAGTGCACTCATTTTGTGAGTATATGAGGGAGTGTGTGCATGTGTAGAGATACACGAAGTGCACTCATTTGAGGGGATCGCTGTAGACAAAGTAAGTTGCGAGGAAGCTTATCCTTTCACTTGCTGTTGTTCTTGTGCTCTTTGGGGATGGGATTGCCTGAACATTGTCCTTTCCACAGAGAAAATGAGAACATGATAATGTTGGGTAGGAAACAGTAGACTGGGCAGTCATTTTTTGCTTTATCTGGGAAGGCATCATTCGAGCCAAGCCCAGAACAGAGATAAGCATAGGAAGAACTAGTGGAACAGTGTTCCTGCAAGATGGAACAGTGACTGCAAATTGTCTTTAAAAAATAAGAATGAGGTGTTGTAAGACAAGTAAGAAAGCCAATGAGATGGCAGAGCAGTAAAAGGGGAGAATGGAAATAAGTTAGTTGGAGAGGTCATCAGGCAGCACCTTTCTAGATTATTATAGAGCAAGGACATCCTTATCTTGACTTCATTGGAACTCTACTCAGAGGTTTTTGCAGGTGCACAATATGATGTACTTTAATTTTTTATAACATCTCCCATCTGATGGACTAGAAGGAACAAAATCAGCAGCACAGGTTTCAGTGTGAGGATACTGCAGTGCTTCAGTGAGAGAAGATGGATTTTTATGAGCAGGGGTGGGACATTCTATTAAATTAATACCTACTCTGAAAGCAGAATAGTTCTATTTCTTAGTAGATTATATTTGGCAGGAGGTTCCTAGTTAGGGTAACTATTGCTGTGATGAAACACCATGACCAAAGCAACTTAAAGAGAAATGAAATGGGTTTATCTGGCTTACACTTCCATTCATCACTGAAGGAATTCAGGGCAGGAACTTAACAGGACAGGAACATGTATGCAAGAGCTAATGAAAATGCCATGCAGGGGTGCTGCCTATTGGCTTGCTTCCCATAGCTCACTCAGTCTGCTTTCTTATAGAACCCAGGACCCCCAACCCAGAGAGGGCACCACCCACTGTGGGCTGAATCCTTGCACATCAATCACCAATTAAGAAAATGCCTACATGTTTGTCTATAACCTGATATTTTGGAGGTATTTTCTGAAGTGAGGCTCCCTTCACTTTGATGACTCTATCTTATGTCATGAAACTAGTTAGCACAGAGGGTAGGGGAAGGAAAGAAATTCAACTTGATCTCTGGATTTTAAGATGATGCTACTAGGAGGAAGGAGATGAATTTTCTGATACTTAGAAGATGGGGGTGGTAGTAGGCAAGCAGTAGTCAGAGTGGGGGCAGTGTCCTACAGTTGGAAGTTCGGAGTGGGAGGTGTTAGGGCTGAGGTCTGCTTTGAAGCAGAAGCCTGGTAAAGGAATGCTCCAAGGAATACAATGGGTAAAGCCAGAGGAAAAAAATCTGTAATCCTTAACAACCCCTCCATAGCAGAGCTCTGAAGCTTCTCTTCTTATGTAGATAGAGATAACTCTTCCAAAATAATCTTCCTGATCAAGAAAAGAATTGAGAACACACAGATTTAAGACCTTTCGTATGGGCTTGCCTAATCTCCTCTTCACCTTTTTGATCAGTGTAAGTACTTGCATCAGCAGAAAATCTAAGCAAATAGAGGCAGCTCTAGAGAGAAATGAGTTGTGGGGAACTCTGCAGGGTTATTAAGATTAATTTAAAAAAAGAGATTGTCCTCAAATAAGCACAATATGAACTACTTGGGGGAGAACTGAAAGTCAGGGTTATGTTTGCGTTTTAATAAAGTGGAAATACATAGGCAGGAATTCATTTAAATGTTTTTATTTAGTAAAGCTATTCAAATAAAAACCCTGTTTTAATTATAAATTCAGCACAAAGGACTATAACATCTCAGAATCTGGATTCTGAGTTTTCTGTTCTTGATGGAAGCCGAAGGTGAGTTGGCCAGGGTTAACACCATAAAGGCTGCTAGAAGATAATGTGAATTGAAGAGTTGAGTCCTACTTTGGTCTTAGGAAAACATCAGAAATTCTTTGACTTTCTCAGACTCTCAGTATGTTGCTAAGAATTCCATTGGGGCACACTTCATTTCAGGCAAATTAGATAGCTGCTCTTTTCCTTCTAGGTTCTAGCATTAATGTGCCCTTGAGTGGAGGCTATCCATTGGAGGACTTGATTGGGCATTTTAGTGTTCTCTTGTCCTTTTGGCTGGCAGGTGAATGGCTGTGGAGTGGACATATGATCAGGCACTTAACATTGACTGAATATCTAAAGAGGTCTTGAAATCTCATCTCCATGTGACAAGTATAATCAGTTTTGGACTTACAACGCTTCGGCTTTTACAAGTTTTGACTTTAGGATGATGCAAAAGCCAAACTCATTCACCAGGAACTATACTTGAAAATGTTAATTTGGATGATCTCCTTGGTATTATATAGTCTGGGTTCAGTCTTTTCTTGGCATGCTGAGCATCTGTTCATCAGCCTGAGGATCACAGGGAGATACAAGCGATACTCCACAGTGTGCTATGCTGCTAGCTGTTTGGTGGTATGTTAGGTATGCTAAATAAACTTTGGGCTTGTAATATTTCTTATTGATGACCTAAGTCATGGATAAAGCTAATAGATGTGAAATAAAGGATAACCAGACTACAACCTTAGAGAGGCTAAGTAATAAGAAGGGTTCAAGGCGGGACACAAGAATATCCCTGAGAAGGGGAAATAGAATAGATTTTGTGAGTGGACTGGGGGTAGGTGGGGATGGGAACAGGAAGGGTCAGATGAGGGAATGGAGGGAAAGAGCACTAGGAGAGACAACTGCAATGGGAGGCAACATCTCTGGAAGATCTAGAAAACCCAGGGCAATGGAAACTCCCACGAATCTACAAGAATGATACTAGCTAAGACTCCTAGTAATAGAGGCTATGGGGTGTGTACCAGCCATCTTCTGTAACCAGGCAAGACCTCCAGTGGTGAGATTGGGACATCAACCCAGCTACAAATCCTTCGACCTACAATCTGCCTGCCTGAAAAATGTGCTGGGGCAAAGGTGGTGCAGAACTTGTGGGAGTGACCAACCAATGACTGGTCCAGATTGAGACCCATGCCTCAAGAGAAAGCCCACCCCCAGTGCTGCCCGGAGGGCCAGAAACCAGAGGCCAGTTAGCCCAGAGACCTAGGAAAGAAGCAAGAACAACTGGATAAAATATAAAACAAGACTCTGCTATACTCCTAGACAAGAGCTGTCTTAGGGTTTTGATTGCTGTGAAGTGATACCATGACTATAGCAACTCCTAGAAAAAAAAAATTAGCTGGAGTACTTGCTTACAGTTTTCAGGTTCAGTTCATTATCGCCATGATGGGGAGCATGGCAGTATGTGGGCATACATGGTGCTGGAATGGAGTACCAGTTGAGAGTCCTACATCTTGCTGGCAAAAGAAAGTTGACTGGGACACTGGGGAGTAACCTGAGCATAGGAAACTTACAGTGAACACTTCCTCCAAAAAAAGTCGTACCCACACCAACAAAGCCACACCTTCTAATAGTGCTACTCCCTATGAGATTATGGGGGTCAATTGCATTCAAGCTACCATAGTAGCCTAGCATAATTGTCATCAGTGAGGTTTCATCTAGCCTCTGGTGGGAACAGATACAGAGACCCACAGCCGAACATTAGGTGGAGCTCAGGAAATCCTGTAAAAGAGAGGGAAGAAGGATTGTAAGAGACAGAGGGGACAAGGACACCACACACACACACACACACACACACACACACACACACACACACACACATCAATAATAATAATAATATTTGGACATTGGTTATTCATCTGCTCTGGGTTTGTATGGCAGGAGAGCTGTGATTAGCATAAGTCATCTGGGCTGTTCCTCTAAAGCCAGTGTAGTCTGATTGAGTTTTCCTTAATTATCACTATTAAGTGCCACTCTTCTGTTTGAAAGGACATGTGATCCTTTATTTCAAAACACTTACTTGAAAACTGGGATTTCCTCAATGGGCAGACAATTATTATTATTTTGATTTCTAGACTAGAATACTCTGTAATATATTATTTATTTCCCCTTTGAGAAGACATGAGACTGGAAGTAGTGGATGGATACAAAAATGAGATGAGGTTGGACCACCCCAAAGATTCCTGAGATGGGAAGCACAGGGTTACACCCGTCTCGCTTTCTGTGTGGTCTCTCCATTTCCTGAAATGAACCATCTGCCTCTAGGAATTAATTCCTTTCCTCAGGCTGTGCTTCTGGTAAACTCATCTACACTGTGCCGCTCTGGATGGTTTAACACGATTAATAGTGATTTATTTAGGGGTGGCCTCTTCATTATCATGGTTGTATTTAATTTTTAACAGCTTTATTAATCCATAATTAACATACTATGAGTTCACTCATTTAAAATGTACAGTTCAGTGATTCTCAAGGCATTTCCGACTTGAGAAACCATCAGCACAATCTACTTTTAGAACCTTGCCATCACCCCACCCCCTGCTAACAGAAATGATCACTTGCATCCATTTGCAACCTTTGTGTCCTCAGCCTCAGGCACTCAGGAATCTACTGTCTATTTTTATACATTTGCTTCTTCTGGACCGTTCCTCTAAGTAGAGTCATGCAATGTGTGTTCTCTTGAATCCAGTCATTTTCAGCCATAGTGCACTATGCGTTGGAACTTTATTCCTTTTTATGGGTGGAGAGTTTCCTTTCCTTTCCTTTCCTTTCCTTTCCTTTCCTTTCCTTTCCTTTCCTTTCCTTTCCTTTCCTTTCCTTTCCTTTCCTTTCCTTTCCTTTCCTTTCCTTTCCTTTCCTTTCCTTTCCTTTCCTTTCCTTTCCTTTCCTTTCCTTTCCTTTCCTTTCCTTTCCTTTCCTTTCCTTTTGTTTGTGTTTGTACTTTAATTACAACATTTCTTCTTTCTCTATCTTCCCTCCAAGCCCTCCCACATACCCCTCATTGCTCTTGCTCAAATTTATGGTGCTTATTTTTCATTTGTTATTCCATACATATATGTAGTTGTATATACATAAAAATTCCCACATATAACCTATTGAGTCTATATAATGCTACTTGTATGTACGTTTTCAGGGCTGACCATTTGGCACTAAACAACCATTTTGTGTGGCCCTGGGGAGGGCTACCTCTCCTGGTGGTTAGTTTTCTATTTTGTAAATGTACATTTTTCAATTTCCAGTTTATTGTTTACATCTTTTTGCAGTCATGATTAATGGTGCTGGAATATGTCTATATACATATTTCTATGAATGTACTTCTAACATTTTCTCTTGGCTAGATAACTAGGAGTAGAACTGAAAGCTCACTTACTAAAACTGTGTTCCAACTTTTAAGGCAGTTGCCTTTCTTCCAAAGCAGCTGTATTCTTACACTTACTTTAAGATATATTTCATTTTTTATTATGTGTGTATCAGGCCTTGTCACACATACCACAGCTCTCAAGTGGAGGTTGCAGAACAATTTTCAGGGGTCGGTTTGCTCTTCCCACTGTGTAGGTTCAAGGAATCAAACTTAGGTCCTCAACCTTGGCACCCACTGAATCATCTCCCCAGGCCTTAGCTGGTGTTTAGATGAAGTTCATTCTTGTGGGAATGAATGCTAGCTGGGTGTGGTTATAATTTGATTTTTACCATTTAAAAAGTAATGTTGACTTTTTCTCTTGTGTACTTATTTCTTTGGTGAAATGTCTGTCTTTTGCCGATTTTTTAGTGAACTTTTCTTCTTACTACTAAATGATGTTATGTACATTCTGAAACACGGCCTTTAGTAAATGGACAGTCTGTGAATATTTGTTTCACGTGTCTTGAACTTTTCTTAAAGGTGACCTTTCAAGATCAGAGTTTTTTAACTTTTGATAAGGTCCAATTTATTAACTTTTTCTTTTATGGATTTTAATGTGGTATCTAAGAACTCCTTGCCTAACTCACAGTCATAAGACTTTTCTTTGGAAGGTTTTCTATTTCAGCCATTATATTTAGGTCTATGAAGTACTGTGGAGTTTCTGTGTTTTTTGCATCTGTTTTAGATGCTGAAATATATTCTGGTGTCATTTGTAGAAAAGATTATTATTTCTATATCAAACTTTCTGGCAGTTTTGTAAACAACCAATGGACTTGTGTATGTCTCCCTAGCTAGACTCTCCATCCTGTGGGACCAATGCCATGTTCACCCTCACATCCTGTGGACCAATGCCACGCTCACCCTCGC
Source organism: Microtus oregoni (assembly GCF_018167655.1). Taxonomy (NCBI): domain Eukaryota; kingdom Metazoa; phylum Chordata; class Mammalia; order Rodentia; family Cricetidae; genus Microtus; species Microtus oregoni. The sequence goes on from NW_024544856.1 coordinate 69,567, forward strand.
ATCCTGTGGGATCAGTGCCATGCTCACCCTCGCATCAGTAGTGCTCTCTGGTCACTATTCTAGCTTTGGGCTGAGTGTGGAAAGTAGGAAGAATTAGTTCTCTCATAGTGTAGTAATAAGAGCGGCGGGGCTGTGTCCCCAGCACCCCGGCCGCCCCCACGGCTAGGAGCTGCGATGGGCTGCGTTCCCACCCAGCTCCGCACGGCTAGCTTTACCCGAAATAATTACACGGACACTGTATTCATTTAATCACTGCTTGGCCCATTTCTATCTAGCCTCTTCTAGGCTAATTCTCACATATTAATTTAGCCCATTTCTAATCATCTGTGTAGCGCCCCTAGGTGCGCTTACCGGGAAGATTCTAGCCTATGTCCATCCTGGGTCGGAGCTTCATCACGTGCGTTTGCCTGGGAGCTGGGAGCATGGCGTCTCTCTGAGGCGTCTGCTCCCAAGAGGAGAGCTGTGGAGTCTGAGCTCACTTCCTCTTCCTCCCAGCGTTCTGTTCTGTTTACTCCTCCCACCTATCTTCTAACCAATGATGGCCAAGCAGTTTCTTTTTATTTAACCAATGACCTTCCTCCATCACTCATAGTGTTCTGCTCAATTACTTTGACATTCTGGGTTCTTTGCATTTCTGAGTAAATGTTAGTTAGGATTGGTCTCTCAATTTCAACATCAAAAATACAGTTTTGCTTTTACAAGTATTACATCAAATTCACAGAACAGAACAACTTTGCAAGACTCAGCAACTTAACGATACTGAGTCTCCCAACTTTTAAAAATGTAATGCCTCTCCACTTATCCATATTTTATTTAGTTTTTTTTGGTACAATGTACATAGTTTTGCAACATACAAATAAACCGTAGTTTTGTTACATTTATTCTTAAGTATTCTATTTTATTTCATGGTGTTAATAACGGAACAGTTTCTTTGATCTATTATCCAGTTACTCAGCAGTAGTACCCAGAAATATGGTTGATTTTTGTTTATTGATCTTATACCAGCAATCTTGTTGATCTTATTTGATATTGCTGAATGTATTTTAGTGAATTTCTTCGGAATTTCTGTACAAAAGATCTTGTCTTCTCTGAATAGAGAGAAAGCAGTAGAGAAGGAACTCTGTATGATCGTGACTCTGTAAAAACAATGAAAAATAGTAAAAATTTGTTAAAATCTTCTCTAGAAGCTCACAAAATCTTCTAACTACACACAAGAGTGTTTATTTAGAAAAAAGATGACTAAATGTTGGCAATTTAAGTTAGTTTTCCTTCATCCACCACTGAGTCATATTTTTGCAATTAACAATCTACTTTTGTAACACTCATATTGGACATTATTTGCGAAGAACTGCCTTTAGTTGATTTGTCTGGTGGCTCTTTGGGATAATCATCCCCAAAGCATCTTTTTATATTCTTAGCTACAAACTCTTCTGTTGGGCACTTGTTGAAACACTTATAGACAAATATGAATAATTATTGTTGCAAACAAATAGATAAACAAAAATGCTTGGGAGGAAAAGGAGAATTTTTTTTATGGCCTTATGTATTGGGTCTGCTCAGCAAGCTCTCAGACTGTCCTAAGCATTAACCTCCACAGGCTTGAGGTGCTAAACAAGCTATGTGTAAGATCTAAGGTAAAGTTTAAACTGTTCCAGCACAGAAGGGATTCCCACAGTCCCAAGTGTGTCTACAAGACCCTTTTGTAAAGATCAGGCTTAAAAATAAAAACATTTATTTTAGTTTTGGGATTGCAATATAATTGCATCATTCCCCCCTCTCTTTCCTCCCTTCAAATCCTCCCAAATACCCTACCTTGCTCTCTCTAAAATTCATAGCCTTTTTTCATTAATTGTTGTTACATGTGTATAGATATATATTCCTAAATACTTAATAATGAGATTTGTTGTTGTTCTAAGAATGTAAAGAACTTTTCCTAATAAGTGGCTGGATCCAGAGTAGAAATTCTCTGATAAAACATGAAAAGGAATTTACTCTTCATAAAATATGAGAGACTCTCATTTCCAGAGTGTGCATAATAAATATTCAGACTGTTAACAGAAAATGATGAGGTGAGCAAAAATTAGCTAAGTATGGTCTCCACAAAAGAGGATAGATGGCTACCAATGGGAATTTTCCCTGTACAATTCCAGATGTGCTTTTTAGATAGACTTTAAAGTAGCGGTGTGTAATTTTGAAATCTTTTCAAGGATCTGAAGGATACCACATGTAAAGAACTAAGGGAAAGTACAAGAACAGTGTTTTTACCATGTTCCTTAAAACCTTTTCTCAAGCTGTCCTGTATTTGATGAACCATTGCTATATTTTTTGTTCAGTTCTTTAAATGTGGTTTGCTTTAGCTCTTTGAACTTATTTTAAAGTCTTTGGTAAGTCCAACACTCGGAGTCTTTCAAGTGGTTTTACTGCCTGTAGTTATCTCTTGAATGTAGGTTACATTGTTCTTATTGTTTTTCTGTTTCTCATAACTTTGTGTTGAAAACTGTATATTTTCATACCAGATTATAGCAATTATGGGCTCTAATTTCCTCTCCTTTGTGTGTAATTTCTATTTTTGGTGCTGTTTAGTAACTTTGTTGAAAATGATTGGATAGCACCTATCTTCCCATCAGTGTCCGGCCACCCACTGATGTCTCTACTCAATTAAAGTAAGATTCATGATCATACTGTAAGCTTGACATTTTTAGAGCCTATCTGAGTTTGTAAAGCTTTGTTAAAGGCCGTGTTTTTAGCAACTTGAGCTAGTAAGGATTTTACCTGATGTTGATGGATCTGTGTATGGTTTGGGAAATGACATTCCAAATTTAACACATCTGTTACTGTTGCGGGAGGTCCTCCCACTCCTCCAGCCTATCACCGCTGAGGTACCAGCCCATTGGGGCGTGGTTTCTCTCCCTTTAAAAAAGCGGCCACTTCCCTCTCCTCTCTCTCTTCACTTCCTGCTCCGCCTGCGACTAGACTCCTTTCCTGGTTGCGTAGAGGGCTGTTGCCTGGGACAGTGATCTGTAAGTTTTTTCCCCTTTAAATAAATACCACCCTAATAATCATAACCCCGAATTGGTGTGGCATTGTTTGTGACTTACGCCTTCATGTTACAGCATTTATTTTCTGTGCTGGTAGAGTCTCACCTGTATCCAGATGCAAATAGCTCACTGAGGTTGTCTCCTTTTTTCCTTAAGCATAATCACAGTTTTCTAGATCTCCTTGGGATACATGGAAACTCACCAGTTAAAGATATAAAAGATAAAGATAAAAAGAGGTAACCCTAGTTATCTTTTTTCCAGCTCCAGGTTCCAGATTCTGCTGAATATGCGTGTTTGTGTTATATGTACACACACACACACACACACACACACACACACACACACACACACTCAGTGCTGACTCATCTGGTATAACAATTTTAAACTAGCTGTAGTTTTATTCATCTCTGATGTATGCCTCCAAGATTGCTATTCTTTGCTACAATGCTCCTGGGCATAGGATTTTTTTGTGTTCTTTTCCAAATCATGTTAGTCCCAGCAGCGGAAGTGCTCATCCTTCAGGCCTGTCCTGCTTTAGGAGAATTATAGTGCCATGGTGCTACTAGGAAGAGTGTGCGAGAGCATCAGGGGAAAAAAATGAAGCTCTTCCTATTTTTATTCAGAGTGAATAAATTTTGTTGAATAAATGCTTATCAACTTATTCTATCTCATTTGTCATTGTCCAGAGTCCAGAATTTTTTTACTACTTTTATTGCTGCTTTGAGGGGGTAAGGATTTTTTTTTAAGTACACCTTGAGTCAATATCAACTAGCTATTCTAGAAATTCTCTTAGTCATGCCCTTCTGAGCCTGTACTTGCTTCTGACTGTACTCAAATGTGTCCATCTTTAGTCAAGCAAGCCTAAAGCAAAGTGTAGTAATATGCCTCCTTAATATCACATTACTTTTTCAAAACGAGTGTTATAGGCATCGAGAATCTTGTATTAAGATAGTAGGAGTAATCAATATCCCAGAAGCATGCTATTCTATGTGGCAGTGAACATGAAGGTTGTTGGGCATGCGGCGCGACACACCCAAGTAAAGAACGACTAGTTTTTTGATAGCGGATTGAAAGGGAGCTTTGACTTCATAAGATACAACTATAGAACAAGAGAGGATGGAAAAGCAGCTCTGTGTGTAGGACATGGGCATGTTATCAGTCAACAGAATTACCAAGAGTTATGTTTCTCATTCTTTGTACATATTTACATACCTATAATTAGTTCAGTGATTGTCTGGTACAACTTAGCAATCTCTCTGGACCCAGCTGTAACTATGCCCAGCCTTCATGGATGGGAATGACGACCTATGTAGCAATATGAGGGCTCTTTGTGTGTCTGTGTATGCTTTACGGAGGCCTTTCCATTAAAATTTTTTGAGGTACCAGAGCCTCTACTATGCAAATGAATCTCTTTGATATGTATTTTCCATTAGTCAATGACTCTTGCACAGAATGAGAGAAATTATTTTCTCCCTTTCCAGTCTTAACTCATCGGTTAGAGAGCTGATGAAAGTTGATTTTATTTTGAATGCTGCTTCCACTTTTATGCACTCCCTTTGTTTATTTTACTAATTACCTGTGCGATAACATGCTGTCTAAATTGTTCTGGAAGTATTATTCCAAATTAAAAAACCCAATAGTAAAACCACTCATCCTCCAAAGTGTGTATCTTATGAATGAGGGTAGGCATTTAGCTAATCACTGAGCAGTAACTACGGGCTGATAGCAGAGCAGTTGCCTGAAGGGAGCAGCAACTCCCATAACCCCATTTTGAAAAGCAGTAGATGTGTTTTTACTGTATCTTTCTCAGTTTTAGCTGGTATTTTAAAGAGAGATGTGATTTTGCAGCTTTGGGGAGTACTTGTCTATTTCAGGCAATCATCAGAACTGAGAACTGGAAGAATTCAGGATGAGGGCTCTAGAGCTCTGTTCTAAAACATAGTGTTGAAATAGATAGAGTCTTTGGGTTTTCATGGCCAAGCTCGGTCCATTTTGTGAGCAAATGTCACACTAAAAGACAGAAATGCAGCTCAGAGAACAGCTTCCGAGAACAAATAGCAGGGGAGGTCCAGGCAGCTATAACTTAGTGCTTTAGTTATCTTTAATGGAAACAGAGCCTCTAGCCAAGCCTAATATATAATGTATCATAAAACATATGTCTGTCAGTCTCCCAGGTACATAAATAGGGAAAACACAGATCTCGAAGGGAGGCTATGGCAGGCTGTGCAGAGGGGCTCAGATTACTTGACTGGTTGTGGGGGTGGAAGGCTGGGTGGGAGGAATGATGTAATGTGTATTTTTAGTGTTTCTAAGAAATGACTGTCTCCATCCAGCCTAGTTCCGGTGGGTAGTGGGTGGTGGGAGAGGGGTGGGGAAGAAAGGGGGGGCTTGCATTTTATAGAACTGCATGAGAAAATTGAGTCGAGTGCCTGTTTTACAGGGGATTAAGCACGATCTTTTTCACTTGGAGGGTGGTACAGCAGGAAAGACATGGGACAAAATGAAATGATAGCATTTTCCACAGTGTTCACTTGCTGTGGAGCTTGCTCCTTGGTGAAGTTGTAGCCCGGGTCACCCATGTAAGCATGGCTAGCATGTGCCCAGCGCTCAAGAGCCCCATGTACCCTTCCTTACCATTTGAACTTCTGCTGCTCTAGTATGTTTTGCTCCACAGATAGACAATTCTATTTGGTGTATCTTTGATACCACTAGTGTAATTTCTATGATTCAGTCTCCTAATTTGTGTAATGGGAAGAATAAATGACCTCTTTGGGCGCCAAACGTAGGTCTGGCAATTTCGACTCTGAAGAGTGTTTTTTCTTTTCCACAGCTCATCACAGATCCTCCCATTTAAAACACCACCTCTATTGTGTTCTGTCCACCTATGTCCTGACTCTCCCTAGAAAATCTCACGGAGTGATTTCCTCCATTGTACCCTTTCGACATGGCTCAACCTAGCTTCATTTATTTGCTAAGAACCATCAATCATTCTGGCCCTCTCTACTGTTTTTCCTCTCTTGTGTCTCAGCCCAGAGATGAGAATGTGCTCAAATGTACTCACATTTGTACGGGCTAACGCTCATACACATTCTTGTGCATACATAGTGAGAGGGTGGTTTTTCCTATGATGGATGTATTTGGAACTTAAACTAGACCAGGATTTTTGTCAGGAAAAGGAGATGAAGTTAGTCTTTTATCCAACCTCAACAGCCTCATTCTTTTGATTCATGATGGCTTTTCCATGCAAGTTTGGCAACTGAATTTTCCACTCATACTTGGCATGTATCGATATGGATTAGTTCCCTGGAGAATGGAGGGAGGTTGCTATCAAGTGCACGAGTAGCTACGTAAGTTCAGTCATACTTGTCAATTTTTCAGAATCAGTTGTACAGCTGTGTCTGATGTTTTTACATTATTGTCACTTAAGAATATTTAAGCATGTTAATAGTTGCCCAGTTTCTCAATGATTTAAAACTCCCTTTAGCATTTGAGTTCTTATTTCCTTCTTCAGGTGCCTCTGCTAATACTGTCTATGGGGATCTTACTTTAGAAGAGTGCTTTTAATTTTATGGCCATGGCCTAGTGTAAAAAGAATTTTGTATTCATGAAATGCACACAAATATATTGACAGCTAAGACAATACTTTTCTACCATTATAGGAACCCTTCCTATATTCTAGGTCATATGCATATTCGTTCATTTCATTTCAGCCCATTTTGAAAAGATGTTCTTGACTAACTGGAACAAAATTTTTCCTAAATCATCTTGTCTTCTGATTATGCAGCTAGTCTATAATCCTGGCTTCAATTGTGGTTTGGTACTGAGTTATAACTGATAAATGATAACCAATGGTTGGGGATATAGTTCAGTGTGTAAGTGCTTGCTTTGCAAGCATGGCAACTTGAGTTTGATCTCTCAAATATATGTAAAAAAACAGGTGTGGCAGCATGTGTGTACAATGTTAGCAGTGAGGAAGCAGAGATAGGAGGATGCCTGAGGATCACAGGTCAGCTGGCCTAACCACTTGGGAAGCTCTTGGCTCACAAAAGACCATATCTCAAAAAACAAGGTTCCTTAGGAACAACACCTGAGTTGACTTCAGGCCTCCACATGTCCCCACATACATGTGTAACTGCACGCACACATGTCCCCACATACATGTGTAACTGCACTCACACATGCATCCCTACATACATGTGTAACTGCACTCACACATGCATCCCCACATACACGTGTAACTGCACGCACACATGCATCCCCACATACATGTGTAACTGCACACACACATGCATCCCCACATACATGTGTAACTGCACGCACACATGCATCCCCACATACATGTGTAACTGCACGCACACATGCATCCCCACATGCATGTGTAACTGCACACACACATGTCCCCACATACATGTGTAACTGCATGCACACATGCATCCCCACATGCACATACACTCCCAAACTTTACAATATGTGACCAGAAGTGATATGTCCCAAATTAAAATTTGACCCATGAAAACTATTCCATGTAAAACCTAACAAGCTTTTGCTTAACTCACTGGTTTGAGGCAGACAAATGTGGTGGTTAGGCTGTGAACTTAATGCTTGTATATTTCTCAAATTAATTTATTGACATTCTAACTTCTGATGTGAAGGTACTGGGCAGTTGGGCCTTCAGGAAGTTGTGCGGTCAGGAGGATAGTCTTCATGAGTGGCATTAGCTTTCTGATAGAAAAGACTCTGGAGAGCTCTCTCACCTTTCCTGCCACGTGACATTATAACAAGAAGTTGGCTGTCTATAATTTGGAGCAAGCCTCTCCATAGAAATTAACATTTTGATACTCTAATCTCACCAAAACTGTGCGATTGCTTGTAAGCTACTCAGTCTATGGTGTTTTGTTGTATCTGCCTGAACTGACTGAGAAGTGGCAATTTTAGAAGTATCCTCCAGATAGAGGGAACCTGAATGTCAGACTCTAAATCTTTTGCTTAAAACATTCATTTTGAATTTTATGTGGGAGACATAGATGTTTGTATTGTTTGAAGATTGAGTGTTTATTGCAGTAGCTAACATTATCCTAATTAAGTTATTCTCAACAAGTTCATTTGTTGACTGGTTTTACATATACTTTGTTTTTAAAGTTTACCAGATAGTGACATCTCTTAGCATTCACCATGTTTCTTGTGTTCCCCTGAACCCACCAGACCTAGAAACAACACTTAGAAACTGGAGAATCCAAAGTCCTATTTAGCATAGATTACAAGACTTCAGTTGTCGGAACATATCTATGACAAGTATTTGGTCCTACATTTGCAGGCCACTGGCTCTTAACGTAATTGTCTTGTGCTCATAGAATAACATTTCTAAAATTAGCCACAGTAGGCTATTATAGAGGGGATTCTAACTTGATTAACATTACATTTTTTTTTTTTTTTACTATAAAGCTTAAAAAAAAAAAGAACCTACCCAAGTAAAGATTCAGAATGAGTAAAGCAATATCATTGAGGATGGCTAAAGCATGTTATATCTTCCTTTCCCTTGTCCCTTGGGACCTTTTGGGTCTCATATCCACTGATAATTGCTCTTCAACTCTGGACAGATCTACTGAATAGAAGTAGCCAGGGTGGGAGAGAGGCATCCTGGTCATTCACAAGTATCTTCATCCTCAAGGGAAATAATCAGGAGAACCACAGTCTTAACTATTCTATTTTCCCATCTATCCTCTCCCTGGCTTCTTTCCAAGATCCTCGACTGAAAAGCGCCTATCATTAAGCTCCTTCACTGGTTAATTTTTTATGCAGGGCTGATTTGAGAAGACTGCCTTTTGTTTCCCATCTGTCCACTTCTTTCCTGTCCTACTGTGGAGGACACTGACAACACTCATGCTCTGGAAGCCTAAAGGATCTCCAGGTGGTTCTAATGTATGGCCAAGGTCATGCATTTGAATGAATCATTAATACTTCTAATCATTAGATTAGAATCATTTCTGAGCTCTATAAGCAGACCAGTGATTTTCAACGTCCTGTGTTTGTCATTTACCAGGGAATCTTGCTAAAAGGCAGATCCTGTTGCCCTGAGTCATAGCTAGGCCTCGACTTGGGGGCTTCCAACCCATTCTTAAGTGTTGCCTTTTTCTGCTGGCCCTGGGGTCATACTTGGGATAGCAAGTAGCCTAGTGACCTATGAAGATTTTTGCTCATAATCTGGTATAGGCTTTCACCTGGAAGAATAAAACATGTGCCTCCCATACTCATTGGTGATCTACCTCTGTTCCCCAAGACAAGCATCATGAGAGATCCAAACTATATCCAGACAAGAGCACAAGAATTTACATCTATCTTCAGACAAGAAAGGATGCTCTTTTTAGAGTCTGATAGTTTGAGCACTTTAATTTCTGGATATTCATATCAGTGTCTTGGTTTGTTTTTACTCTGTGGTAAAATATGACAAAGTGAGTAATTTAGAAACAATAGACATTTATTTTTCTTAGTTTTAAAGGCTGGAACATCTGAATCAAGACACTTAAAGGATTGATATCCCACGAGAGCTGTTTTCTGCTTCCAATATGATGTCTTGTTACTGTGTTCTCCTGAGAGAAATAGCACTGTACACTCCCATGGCAGACGATTGCTCTGAGGATTAAGTTTCAGCACAGAGTTTGGAGGAGATATCAGCATTAAAATCACGGTGCAGGTGATCATTTTGAAAATTCTTTGTGAGCTAGAATTCATTTTTCTATTTAATTGCAACCAAACCTTCCTGAAAAATTTCGCTGTACAATTTCTGTCTTTAACAGATGATCTACACTCTTAAATACTTTGTACTATATTTTTCATTGAAGGCATCTTGCATTTACTGGCTTGAAAAGAAATCTTACAATTACCTTACCCACAAGCCTGTAATTGCAGATGCTGAAGGAACAGAAGATTTGTACCTAGTGTTGAAGTCTAGTTTTGAAAACGTTAAAAACATGCCTCTTGTACAGATACAGAATGAACATGTGTAAAGGGTTTGTTCATTTAATTAATTAATAAAGGAGCTAGCAAGAATGGTAAAGCTAGTTCAAAGGGCAGATATTTATACATAGTCAAAGGGATACTGAAGTGATTTTGCTAATAGAAAGAACATTGATGTTTTATTAGGATTGTAAAGTGTAGCACAAATAATAAAATCTGGAGACAGATATTGGGGTTCATCCTGCAGATCGGAAAATCAAAAGCAGCCAAGCTACTAGAGAGCTTTTATCTCTTTGAAATCTTCAGACTGAAAAGAGAGCAAGTTAGTGTCTCATTCTACCCTATATCCTCTCTAGTGTCGTGATTAAAGGCGTGTACTACCACTGCCAGGCCTCCATGGCTAACTAACATGGCTGCCGGGATTAAAGGCGTGTACTACCACTGCCAGGCCTCCATGGCTAACTAACATGGCTGCCGGGATTAAAGGCGTGTACTACCACTGCCAGGCCTCCATGGCTAACTAACATGGCTGCTGGGATTAAAGGCGTGTGCCACCGCTGCCTGGCCTGTATGGCTGACTAGTGTGACTGTTTTGCATTCTGTTCTTCAGGCAAGCTTTATTCACTATAATACAAATAAAATATCACTATAATAAAGCTAACAGGCAGGGTTCTATTTTCTACTAGGCAAAATATTCAAACTTCAGTGAGTCTTGGCTCTAATCGTGTCAGCAATAACAAAGACAAAGATAGATGGATTCTCCAGTTCAATCCAATAATTCTTAGGGGAGACTGGTTAAATAACATTGGCCTGCATGCAGTCATTCTTTTGTTCTGTTTCAGTTTGTAACACTGGGCAGGACTTGAGCTAAGATCAGTCCTGGAGTGTTCTTTTAAACTTCCTTGTTCTTAGAAGATAAACGTTGATATCACTTTTGACATTTTTAAAGCCCCCCTTTACCCAAATACGCCATCATATCAGCTGTCAGTTACGGAGGGGACTTATGATATTCTTTTCTTCCCACTAAAAAAAGCATTTTCACATAAAAACTATTCTTGATGTGGGGAGATGGCTCAGTAGTTAAGAACACTTTATGCTCTTGCAGAGGGCCCAGATTCAGTTCCCAGCACCCACATGGGAAACAATTTCTTGTAAGCCCAGTTCCACAGAATTTAATTTCCCTCTTCTGGTCTCCATGGGCACTAGGCACACACATGGTGCACATACATACATGCAGGCACTCACACATACACATAAAATAAAAAATAGATATTTCAGAAAGAGTTTTTAATAAAAAGAAACAACTCTTAAAGTTTGGTTTATTATTTTAAAATTTTCCCCACAGATGGCCTTAGCATCTTAGCCCAACATGGTATGGCTCCAGAAATAGTAATTTGCCTGATGAAAATCTCATCCCATGTTGACTGAACTGGTCATTACCTTTCTGTATCTCCTCTTGATGTGAGCTGTTGATTCTCAAATGCCAAGTACATGGCAAGAACTGCTAGAATACATGGGATATAAGACAGGTTACATGATTCTTAATCATTTTCTGCCCAAAAAGTATGCTATTCTGGTCACAAGGGACATCAGGCAAACTTTAAGTTCATTACATGGCATGTGGCAAGCCTTAAATACTGAGCAATGCAATGGGAACAAGGATCCGGTTTATAAATGTCCTATTGGTCACATGTCTTCGTGGTTTCTTTTTGCTGAGAGATAGGTACTCAAATACACAATGGTTTCAGGACCATGATGAACGCTGTTTGTCAAGACACATCCTGAAACTGAGGAGCAACCTTTCCTGGAACTCTGTATAGTTTGCCGCCTGACCCTTCTGGGAGCTAGGGATAGAAACTTCCTAGGGTTGGTTGGTAATGCTCTTACTTTTGGAAATGTGGACTCAAAACATAAAAAGACAATATTAGACAGATGTTGGTACTAATGCCTCACTAACCATACATCTTTTTGTTCTTTCATATCTTTGAGTGTACTATCTTTGAGTGTACAAGGAGTTTTTAACCATGTCACATAGACATCAATTCACACCCATCTCTGTTTGGCAACTAGTCTCTTCAGCAATAGTGAGGAGACTTTTTTATAAACAGAAATACATGGTTTATTGAATTTGCCAATAATGAAAATTCTAGAGAGCTATGTGCCAACATATTGTCAATAAAGTCTTTTGTATGAACCACATCAGAAGAAACAGGTGACTTTCTCCTTGTTGATCATATGAACTTTTCCCAGATTGATCCTACATATGAGCAGAAATATTTCTCTAGTGTTATAGTTTAACTTTAAAACTCTTTCAAGGGCCCATGTCTTGAATGTTTGGTTCCAAGCCTGTGCCACAATTGGCATGTGGTAGAACTGTTAGCAGGTAGTTACTGCCTAGTGGAAGGAAGTTAGGTCGTTTTGGGACATTCCCTTAAAAGAAATATTAGCACCTTGAGCCCTCCTTGTCTTTATTATTATAATCTTTACTTCCCAGACACCTTGTGATCAGTAGCATTGTTCTAGCATGTGTTCACTACCACAATAGCCTACCTTATTATAGGCCCAAGGACAATGAAGCCAATGCGCATGACTGAAACCTCATGAGCAGAAGTAAATCTTTCCGTTTTTTTAAGAAATGAAGACAATGATAGCTGAACTGGTTTAAGTGAAGGGAATTTGTCACTTATTTTCTGTGACTGAAAATAAACTATGTAAATTCTCTGAACATCAATTTCTTCTCAGATAAAAAGGAGACAGTTTCCGTGGCTCTAAAACTCTGTGGGGCATCCTTCCACGGAGATGTATAAGGTCTCTGTTTCCTCTGGTAGGTGTGTGACTGTTTCAGTCAATATAAGACATGCAGTTGATGCTGTATGGATTCTGAGCCTGGGTCTTTAAAGACAATGTAGTTTCTGTCTTGAATTTTGGAATCATAGTGATGGATCTTTCTGCAGGTATGGAAGAACTCTGGCTATGCTCTGATGACTTTAATGTGAGGAAATCCAAGCTACAGCTAGGCACCATATGTTGGTGTTGGAGCAGAATCTTAGCTGAACTCCTGGACAACAGCTAGGATCAACTGTACACAGCTTGATGTTTTCATGTCTACAGAAATCGGCCTTTCAGATGACTTCTAGTCCTGCTGACACCTGCCAACAACATGGAAATTCCCCAAGTGAGAAAAGATTCAAGGTTTGCCAAAATTCTTCACACAGACATCTCTTTTAGATTAGCATGACAGCAATGAAATATTTTCCATGTCAGTACATTTGAAGGTTTGTTGCATGGCTACGGTAATGTCAAATGCCATCCTCAGACCTTGATGCTGCTTCACGTCTCATTCTACTTTTCCTCCCCTCTATCTCACTCTCTGTCTGTCCAGAATTGTTCAAGGTCTGGCTGTAGAGTACGGGGGCCTTCATATGAATCATTCACTCTCTGTGGCCTTGCAGAGCTTCAAGAACACACAGGAAGGAAACAATAAGCATGACTAAAACTACCTCGGACCATTACCAAACAATTAGCAAGAAAGAATATGCTTTAAGCTTTGGAATATTTGTAAAGGATGCTTCAGTTTGACTGATGAGCAATAGCTGTAATATCTAGGACCTCATGAAGGGGCATTTCTCATGAAGGAGGCAAAGGATAAAAGAATACATGACCAAACAGGGGACTATATTGACAATGGGGGTTTGTGGAAAGGAGCGATTGAGGCAGGCAAGGAGTCATGGTCCTGGAGCAATTTTGAAACAACCACCATGAAGCTGAGAGAGACTACCTGGAAATGTCATGGGGGTTTTGAAACCTTGAAGCCCACCTGCAGTGACATACTTCCTCCAACAAGGACATACCTCATAACCTTTCTCAAACAGTCCTACCTACTGGGAACCAAGCATCCAAGCATGTGAGGGTATGGGGGTTACTCTCGTTCAAAGCACCACAGAGGCTACAGGTTGCAGAGGAGAACAAGGGAGGGCAGATGAATGAGAATGACGCGGGATGGGGGATAATCAACATCAAAAGAGTGTATTTGAAAAACTCACAGTGAAACCTAATGCTGTGTATGATAATTAAATATTTTTGATAGATTTAATATGATTGATTGTCTTGTAAATAGTTTAACAGGTTAATCAGAGAAATGAAACCTTAAGGGTTGAGATGAAAGAAATCGACAGAAAGGTATTGGTCATGACTCAAGTTTGATTTAAAAAACAGGCCAAGTGCAGCTAGAGCATCCCAAATCTCTTCATATTTCTTTTCCGTCTTCCTTGGAGTTTTCTCCCAGATTGTGTTTGTGGCTTTGTATCAGTCTTCTTTCGTCCAGCTTAAATGACCTTTTCTGCTTCTTTGCTAACATGAGTCAAACATGGCAGCCCCACTGGTACCCTTGGCTGCTAAGTCTCTATTACAAGTTCAAGTACAGTAAACTACTGACTCAGCTACATACCTTAGTTTCTAAGCTTCAAGAAATACACTCACAGTCCACTTGGATCCAAGTCTTTCCCAGAATCCTGAACTATGGGTAGCTTGTGGCGGCTCTTGGCCAGTCAACAGAAGGTGGTCTGGCAGATCCCTTAAGAACAGAGCCACACCAAGGCCAGCTGGACTGTGACCGAAAAAGCATGGGATAAAACCGGACTCTCTGAACATGGCGAACAATGAGGGCTGATGAGACGCCAAGGACAATGGCACGGGGTTTTGATCCTACTTAATGTGCTGGCTTTGTGGGAGCCTAGCCAGTTTGGATGTTCACCTTCCTAGATATGGACGGAGGGGGGAGGACCTAGGACTTACCACAGGGCAGGGAACCTGGACTGCTCTGTGGACTGGAGAGGGAGGGGGAGAGGAGTGGGGGGAGGGGTAGAAGGGTGGGAGGAGGGGGAGAAGGGTGGGAGGAGGGGGAGGGAAATGGGAGGCTGGGAGGAGGTGGAAACTTGTTTTTTGTTTATGTTTTTTTCTTCTTTTCTTAATAAAAAAAATTATTAAAAAAAATAAATAAAAAAATAAAGAAAGAAAAGAAAAAAAAATCAAAAAAAAAAATAAAAAAAAAATAAAAAAATAAAAAAAAATAAAAAAAATAAAATTCTCATATAATGTTTACTTTAAAACTTACTTATGTGATAATTAATATGTGTATACAGTACAGATGTTTCAATATAGTTCATACATTTTATGTGTATTCTTGCATTTCCCACTGTTAACATTTTATGTATCTTGTTTATTATTCATAAATATATAAATATATACTACACATTTTAACAGCTAGCTTAAATTTGTATGTACTATAATATATTTGAATCTTTTATTTGTATCTATTTCCCAATACTTTTGTAACTACATACAATGCTAAGACAACTATGTGTAAGGAATTCATCGCATGGCTTTGTACACTTGTGTAAGGAATTATCTCTTGATAAATATTCCTACAAGAGAAGTTCCTGTGACAAGGTATCTGATTAATTAACTGTGGCCATTGCCATTTAAAATTTGTTTTTGATTAGCAGTACTGTACTATTTCCAATTATTAGAATTATTTTTTACTGCCTCTATTACACAAGCCAATAAATATTTAAATCTTTAAAAAAAAAAAAAAAAAAAGAACAGAGCCATACATGGTGGTTATGGTGATCACCTCTGTCACAGTAGAGGAAACTGGCTTTAGGGCACTCAAGGATGCTCATTCTATCTGACATTATTATACAAGAATCTGGGTTGGCCATCAGTAATCATGCGGGGTCCCATCGGCAGCAGTTGCTAGGAATGTCCTCCCCTTAGAAACATGGCTGTGAAAGGATTTAAAAGTGACTTGACTTGTGGCAGCTGGTGGTTTGTTTTTAGGTTTTTAAGTCTCAGGTAACTGTAGCTGTCTGCTAATTAGCCTCTGGGAAAGTTTTCTTATGTACTGTTTCCTGTGGTGGGGAGAGAGATGGGCATTTAAACACGGTAACACATTTGTTGCAATTTTAACTTGCCCCCTCTTCCCCAGAAGTTAAGGTGGATGCATCCCCATGTTGACTCTTTTTTTTTTATTGAGAAAAGGAGAAAAAAAAAAACAAGTTTCCACCTCCTCCCAGCCTCCCATTTCCCTCCCCCTTCTCCCCCCCCTACGCCCCCTCCTCCCACCCTTCTCCCCCTCCCCCCACTCCTTTCCCCCTCCCTCTCCAGTCCAAAGAGCAGTCAGGGTTTTCTGCCCTGTGGTAAGACCTAGGACCTCCCACCTCCGTCCATATCTAGGAAGGTGAACATCCAAACAGGCTGGGCTCCCACAAAACCATCACATTACGTAGGATCAAACCCCCGTGCCATTGTCCTTTGCGTCTCATCAGCCCTCATAGTTCGCCATGTTCAGAGAGTCCAGTTTTATCCCATGCTTTTTCAGTCACAGTCCAGCTGGTCTTGGTGAGCTCTCAATAGATCAGCTCCACTGTCTCAGTGGGTGGGTGCATCCCTCGTGGTCCCGACTTCTTTGCTCATGTTCTCCCTCCTTCTGCTCCTCATTGGGACTTTGGGAGCTCAGTCCAGTGCTCCAGTGTGGGTCTCTGTCTCTATCTCCATCCATCACCAGATGAAGGTTCTATGATGATATGCAAGATATTCGTCAGTATTGCTCAAGGATAGGGTCACTTCAGGTTCCCTATTCTCAACTGCCCAAGGAACTAACTGGGGACCTCAGCTTGGGCACCTGGGAGCCCCTCTAGGGTCAGGTCTCTTGCCAACCCTAACGTGGTTCCCTTAACTAAGAATTGTGGTTCCGTGCTCCCCTGTCCAACCTTCCTTTGTGGACTCTTAAACCTCTGAGGATTAGTGGGTAGGCAGGATATTAGCCATCATTGAGTTCCAATAGTGTGCCAGGGACTCTGCCAAAACATCCCTGCTAGTCTCTTCCATTGATTGCATAATAATGATGTAACTCACCAAAGAGAGGTCCTATATGGGTGAGTTTGTAATAAACCTATACAACATCTAATTTTGACACTGCTTTTGTTATTTCTATACATCAGAATCATCATTCTCATTATTAGAACATAAAATAAAATGAGAGGGTTATTGGCTCATTGTTTCATTTATTTGAATGGACATAGCACAATGGTAGTAGAGAATAATCTATCCCTACAACTTTTAGGTACTTATAAGCAGGGGTGTTGCATATGTATGGCAGATTAGCTATGTGGGGGTTCTTTGTGGAGAACAATCACTTCAAATGAGAGGCCCTATGTTTCCTTTGTTTGAGTTTAGATCTCTTCTTCTGTATCCTCCTCTTTCTTTCTTTGTCTTGCAGCAAGGTCTTGTTGTGTAACCTAGGCCGGCTGGCCTTGAACTCTAGATTCCTTATTTTCTCCCCATCCTCAGTGCTTAGGTTACAAACATGGTTATCATGACCAGCTATGAACTTAGAATTCCTTTTAGCAAATATTTAATATTTTAGGATCTTGTCTCTTGAATTGAAAGAATTTCTTTAATTGGTGTCAAACAGCCAATTATATGGTAGTGTGTATCTTCTTGTGTTAGTTGAACATCATTTAGTGGCTATAGTGGAATTGTTGGTCACTTTTGAACTTTCCAGATTTAGTTCCTATCTATCTGTCTATCTGTCTATCTATCTATCTATCTATCTATCTATCTATCTATCTACCTACCTACCTACCTACCTACCTACCTATCTATCTATCTATCTATCTATCTATCTATCTATCTATCTATCTATCTATCTATCTATCCATCTATTTATTGCAGCAGGAAGCCTGCCAAGAGGAAGGTGAATAGGATGTACTGGTGTCTGTCTTTAAGTCCAAAGCTGTAAATAACTGGAAACTTCGTGCCTATTGTATCAAAATGACTGATACCTATTGGACACATCAGTTCAAAGACACAAAACACCTGCTTGTTTTCAAAGTGGTCCTAAATAGAACTAGAAAAAAACCATCCTGAGTGAGGTAACCCAGGCCCAGAAAGATGAACATGGTATGTACTCACTCATAAGTAGATACTGGCTGTAAAGCAAATGATATTGAGCCTATAGGTCATGATACTAGAGAAGCTAAGTAACAAGGTGAACACTAAGAAAAACATACATAAATCTACCTGGAAACGGGAAATAGACAAGATCGCCTGACAAAATTGGGAACATGATAGGGGGAGGAGTAGAGAGGGCAGAAGGGGAAGACAAGGAGAGAAGGGGAAGGGGGAGGAGAACTTGAGGGAACAGGATTGTTGAGATGGAGAAAGGACAGAGATGAGAGCAAGGAAAGAGATATCTTGATTGAGGGAGTCATTATGGGGTTAGCAAGAAATCTGGCACTAGAGAAACTTCTAGGAATCTATAAGAATGACCCCAGCCTAATACCCTAAGCAACAGAGGAGTTGATGCTCGAACTGGCCTTGCCCTGTAGTCAGATTTATGAATATCTTAAATATCACCATAGAACCTTCATCTAGAAACTAATGAAAACAGAGGCAGAGACCCACATTGGAACACTGAACTGAGCTCCCAAAGTCCAGTTGAAGAGCAGAAGGAATGAGAATATGAGCAAAGAGGTCAAGACCGTGATGGATTCGCCCACTGAAATAGTTTACCTGAGCTAATAGGAGCTCACCAACTCCAGCTGGACTGGGAAGGAACAAGCATAGGATTAAACTAGTCCCTCTGAACATGGTTGACAGTTGTATGGTTTGGGCAGACTCAGGGACCACTGGCAGTAGCACCAGGATTTATCCGTACTATTTGTGCTGGCTTTTTGGGATCCTATTCTCTTTGGATGAATACCTTGCTCAGCCTAGCTATAGTAGGGAGGGCCTTGGACCTTCCCCAAAGCAAGGTGCCTTACCCTCTCTGAGGAGTGTATGGGGGTAAGAGGGTATGTGGAGGAAATGGGAGGAGGGAAGGAAGTGGGAACTGGGATTGGTATGTAAAATGAAAAAAGATAGTTTTGTTTCCTTTTAAAAAAATAAAAAAAGAAAGTGGTCCTAAATGTTAGCACCATTGTGGTTTCAGCTGTAGAAAGAAGGGGACTCTAGCCTCAGAAGTCATGCACATTGCTCTTGAAGACATAATAGGACAGAGTTTAAGAGTTCTGGGTTCAATTCCTATTTCTTGTTAGATATGAACTTAGCCTTAATTTTCTCATTTGCAAAAGAAGTCTTAATTAAAGTGGCCTATTTTACAGGGTCTTGGAGAGAATAAAGTAAAACCTTGTAGGCTTGCCTACTCTGAAAATTCCATTGGACCATTTAGTTCAAAGAGGTAGGCCTTACACTTGAACTTAGGGCTTATGGGTTCACACTGCCTTCTATGAGATTTTTGATTAAGGAATGAAGATTGACTGGGATCAAGGGAAATGTCTGGGGTTAGAATTAGCCTTTAAGTATGGCTGGTAGGTGACAGTCCTTGTCTTATACATAAACACACAAATACTTCTTTCCAGAGCATGTACTCACAAATTTAAGAAAACTTCTATCAGGATAGAACAAGAGAAATTACACCATAATATGGAATATATGTATTTTAAACAGATGTTAGTTTTGTTAGACAGTCCCTTTGTTGATTCTTGTTTTGCTTCATAAATCAATTTTATTGAAGTATAATTTACATACAATGAAATGTACCCATTTTATGTTTGATGAGTTTTGACAAATACTTCTGTGAAACTACTGTGATAATCATATAAAAGTAATGATGGAGGAAGGTCATTGGCTAATAAAGGAACTGCCTTGGCCCATTTTATTGGTTAGGACGTACGTAGGTGGAGTAGGCAGAACAGGACGCTGGGAGGAAGAGGAACTGAGCTCAGTCTCGACCGCTCTGCTCTCGGGAGCAGACGCCTGAGAGAGATGCCATGCCCCGCTCCTGGGCAGACACACGCCATGAAGCTCCGACCCAGGATGGACATAGGCTAGAATCTCCCCGGTAAGCGCACCTTGGGGTGCTACATACAGATGATTAGAAATGGGCTAAATTAATATGTGAGAATTAGCCTAGAAGAGAATGGGCCAAGCAGTGTTTAAAAGAATACAGTGTCCGTGTAATTATTTTGGGTAAAGCTAGCCGTAGGGGCGGCCGGGTGCTGGGGATGCATATATATATATATATATATATATATATATATATATATATATATGCATATATATATATATGCATATATATATGGGGATTAATATAGTTTCTGTGTGATTATTCAGGTCTGGGCAGTTGGGAACAAAAGAACACTCTCCTACTTTTTGTTAGACCAAACCTCTTGAGGGAAGCTTTTTACTACACCACCAATCTTGGTCAGCAGAGGATGGGGAATCAGGAGGAGCGAGAGGCATATAAAGAGTGTCCAAACCTTGAATGGATAGGCTGAGTTACCAATAATCATGCATGAGACCCTGTTATAGGAAGAGAAGAGGATGTCCACTTCTGACTGTGTCCTTGAGATATATTTACTACCCTTTCCACAAGTGATACCACAGGCAAGCAGACATCAGAGTAGGAATAGATATAAGAAAGCAAGGGACATCCATGACAAACTAAAATTGTAAATAAACAACTCCCCATTGTGCGCAATTTTCAAGGTTACAGAATGAAGCATTTTAGAATGGAGGTGGTGGTTTTAGATTTCATAGTCTCTCATTCTTTAGTTTCATAGATGAGAAACCTGAGACCTATGGAAATTAGGTAATATTTTAAAGTCATAGCTAAGAGAAGAGGTGAATTCTTTTCAATACAAGGCCAGAGTTCTTTCAGTATACACAATAGCAATGGTTTTTCAAATGTTTTTGGCTTAGATAGTCCCTAAGATATTTTTAGTTAAACTGTGAACCTCTTTCATGTAGTTTGAAATTAACTTTGAAAATAGAGTTTTAGTTATAAACTTAAATTATTCAAAATACTTAATTTTCAGCTCATGGAAAATATTGTTATCTAAAAATAAAACTCCTGTATATAGACTCAACAGGTTATGTTTAGGAATATATATATATATATATATATATATATATATATATATATATACACACACATGTGTATGTATATGTATATGCATGCAATAACTATGAAAATGAGGCCATGAATTGAAGAAGAGCAGGTACATATGGGAGGGTGTGGAGGGAAGGAAGGGAAGGGAGAAAGGTAATTAAAGTACAACTGATGGAGGAAGGTCATTGGCTAATAAAGAAACTGCCTTGGCCCATCTGATAGGGCAGAATTTAGATAGGCAGAGTAAACAGAACAGAATTCTGGGAGGAAGAGGAAGTGAGCTCAGAAATCATGCAGCTCCTCTCAGAGCCAAACTCGATGAAGCAAGCCGCCAGGTCAGACATGCTGATTCTTTCCCAGTAAGTGCACCTAGTGGTGCTACACAGATTATTAGAAATGGGCTAAATTAATACGTGAGAATTAGCCTAGAAGAGGCCAGATATAATGGGCCAGGCAGTGTTTAAAAGAATACAATTTGTGTGTTGTTATTTCGGGGCATAAGCTAGCTAGGCAGCCGGGAGCTGGCGGCAGGAACGCAGCCTGCAGCTCCCTCAACATACAACCTCAAAAAAAATGTGTCATGTCACCTGTGGAAATGCAGTCTTAGTAGTTCTTTGCTATCCATTAACATCCACTTAGAAAAACACATGAACAAGATTTTCTTAGTATGTACAAACTGGGCACTGCCTAATTACCCAAGGGCAGTGGATGCGAATAGAGTAAAAAGGCAGAAGAAAATGAGATATTTTCTTCCTCTGTTTTTGGGTATTGGTGCTCAAGATTCTTGAGTCCTTGAATTTGGACCAGATCAGCTTCTCTGTTGGGTTACTGGCTTGCAGATGCGAGTTTGTAGGATGTTTCTACCTCTGTAATTGTGTAACCTAGTTCATACCTAATTATATGTGTGTGTCCATATGTGTTTGTGTATAAATATAATTTCACTTCTCGTATATAAAAGATCTTTTTCTTTCCACTGATTTTGTTTTTCTGAGGACTTCAAAAACAGATAGGCTTCTAGTTATCTGTATTTTACTTTCATACCTGTTCTTCACCTTTTCCATCCTGCCCTATAAGTCCTCCCAGATGAAGTCCACTACTCTATATGGACTTTATCAGCGAACTTTTGCCCTCTGACTCCCAATGGCTTCAACCAATGAAGAACAACAGTTGTAGATAAGAGAGAGGGATAATAACAAAGCCAGGGAATGTATTCCACTTATTCTTCTGGTTTCCTTTCTGCCAAGTTACTGCAAATTTCCTATGCCTTTCTATCTAAGGCCACAACTCCAGCAAGAATGTCTTCCTCTTCTCAGGTTCAGATAACTGTTTTTCTTCTGTTGTTATTTTAGACCTATTGGGAGATATGGTGTTCCCCATGTGCTTTACATCTCAGATTTATTTTTTCTATGCCGGCCTTACCTTTGTGAACATAATTATTTGATCAAACTCTTCAGTTATTTCCTCAGTGGCTATCCGGTTTCTTCTTTGTTATTCTTGTTGTTTGTTTGAATTTGTTTTGTTTTGTTTTTTTAGAAACAGAGTTTCTCTGTGTAACAAACCATCCTGGCTGTCTTGAAACTTGCTTTGTAGATCAGGCTGGCCTTGAACTCACTGCGATCCATCTACGTCTGCCCTATGCCATCTGTTTTTTATAATGGTGTGGGATCTTTT
Organism: Microtus oregoni; assembly: GCF_018167655.1. Lineage (NCBI taxonomy): Eukaryota > Metazoa > Chordata > Mammalia > Rodentia > Cricetidae > Microtus > Microtus oregoni. Next base: position 92,184 of record NW_024544856.1, read on the forward strand.
GATTGTTTATTGCTAATCCCTAAACCTGAATGGCTACAAGCAACCACAATAATTCATTTTCTTATACTCTCACAATATAGGTAATGCTTTGTGGGGATAACTTCCATGTGGCAATAGCTAGGGTAGCTGGAGCTGGAGGATTCATTTCCAAGATGGCTTACTCATATGACTGCAAAGTTGATGCTTGCTGTCATCTGGGTGCTTGGCTAGGATTGTTGGCATTTGGCTTTGATTTCCCTCCAAGTGGGCTGTTAGGACTCTTACCCAGCGTGGAGGTTGGGTTCCAAGAGGCAGGAAGCAGAAGCTGCCAGTCTCCTTAAAGCTTAGATCTGTAACTGGTGCAGTATCACATCTATGTGCAAATGATTAAGCCATTCGGAGGCTAAGCCTACAATCTAGGGAGCTGGGAGCACCACATTGAAGTTATAGCCATTTTCAATATACCACACTGTCAGAGACTGGAGGGTGTAGCCATAATCCATATGAGACATAATTATGGCTTGAACCAGGGTGATACCAGTGGGTATAATGAGAATTAGTAATGCCCTGTAAGAAATTGCTATATTTTAAAGTGAGCTAGTGATGTTTGTTGATTTGTCATGATACATGGGACAAAACAAGAGAAATTGTGATAATCTGTGTTTTCTGAGAGGCATAGTCTCAGAAGTGGAATTAAATAATATTTTATTGTTAATATTTCCTGTGTGAAAAAGAAATATAGAGGGAGCTAGGCAAAGCTGGGAGAACCATGAGACATTCTAGTGTAAGTAAGGTTTTAAAAAGTCTTTGGAGAATTCTTGAGCTAAAGATGGCCAGTTCATTGTCTCTCGGAAATGGGCCTGTCTTGGTAACTCTCTTACACTCAGACACTGGCAGAGAAAAACTCATGAGAGGTAATCTCAGTGCCAATGCCATGATGCATTTGCAGTGTAGGGAGTTGATCCTTGCCTCCTCTGTATAGGAGGTTTGTACGGCACACTCTCACAGATGCCTCAGAGCTCAAGGGCTACGTTAAGGTTTTTCATCTGAGCAGACAAAAGGTTTAAAAGACCTGGCTTGAGAAAGGACATCAGAAGGGTTATTCAGGGCATGGTAAGTTTGAACTGTTTACCAGATTTCTCAGCACAAATATCAAACTGGCACTTCAGTAAAGATGTGTAAGCTTTGGAGGCTCTGTTACATCAAGGTCAGCAAGAGTGCATCGAGAAGACTCTTTTCTCAAAGAAGGCCTCGTTACTGTATTATTGGCACTCAAATGATCAAAACAACACACACACATATACATATGTGTATATATAAATGTATATATATATATATATATATATATAATTTTATTTCAGACCAAATAATTCCTAAGAATGAAACTAAATTTTTTGGAAATATATCTTTATAAGCTATATCTGTGGATGAATATTACTTATTGTTAGAAACATACAGACTTCAATATATACTATGTTTTATTTTCTCATGTTTATAGATTTAAAAGTTCGAAAGTCTCTTTGAAATATCTATGTGAATTGGAGTGGATTATAACAATATCATTTGGGCTTTTAAACTTGTGTATTATGTGTATGAGATTCTACAGCAAGTAAACATGAAAATTATTTTTAATTATTAACTGATAACCCTAGAAAGTCATCCTGAGGTTTTGATGAAGGCAAAAAAGGAAATGCTATGTGACTTACAGATGTGTTACTCTGTGATTAGAGCGATTTTTTTGACAACATTAGTACTCTGAAAATTTCCTTCTTTTTGATACTTCGCATTTATACTGCCTGACACAGTGCAACTTAGAAAGTTCCTGAAGGGTAAACCGTGGATGCTTCCCCTGCACTGCCCAGTGGAAGAGAAGAGAGTAACTGCTGGAAGAGAAGTGGCAAAGGTGGGGCGACTTCTCTGTCACAGGTGGATCTTTACGTGTAGGTGATAAATTAGGGCCAGTAAGAATGTAAGCATTAAGAGAAATCTCTTCACAATGAAAGCATAATTACTATATTTTGGCAGTTAAGGGATCAAACAATACAAATGTATATGAAATTTTGATAAATCAAATAATTATTAAACATGAAACTAAAAATTTTGTGTTTAGGAAGATTTTAAGAAAGAGATAATAAACATTCTGCCCCTTAAACCTTATTACCATTATGATATAAATATATGCATGATTTATAATTTATTAATACATAAATTATGAATAAATAATATACAAATATATATCAACATATACATATAGAATGATAAACTGGAGCAAGTGTTAGGGTTCTTGGACAATGTGCTGGTGTTTATTTATAAATCAGTTAAGGTTGACTTCCAAGGCATGTGGGTATGGAGGCATAGAGAGGAGATGATCTGAGAGGCCATGAATGAATGGCAAAGAGTGATTTTTCTCGGCCTTGGAAAAAGTGGTACTGTTTCCCTTGGTATTACAGACAATCCTAGGCTTAGGCTTGGACCATGTTCAAATACAAGGATTAGGCTGAGCATCACAGACTAGATAATTTATACAGAATAAAGATGCATTTAGGTGGTGATTTTGTAGGCTGAAAAGTTTAAAAGTATGGTGTTACAATCAACTCAGCACGTGGAGAGTCTTCCTGGTGGAACACCACGTGGCAGAATAATCATATGTTAAGACAGCAAATATTCCATAGATATTCCAAATATTCCAAATTTTTCCATGTTTGAAAGCTATTTTCTCCATGGAAGAATCCTTATTATCCAATTACCTCTCAAAGATGCCACTTCTAATGACCATTAACATGTGACTTTGGGGATTAAATTTCTAATACATGAATTGTGGAGGATAAATGTTGAAATCATCGCAATGATTTAGGCTACTTAAATTAGTTCAAACATGAAGAACTATATGAAGGAAAATGATGGTTAGGGTGAAGCCTAGGGAGACAACTTCATTGTAAGAATTCTTGATCTTCGTAAGATCCCTTTTCATTCCCTTTAGTATCATAAAGTCTCTCCACAGTGAAGGTGACTGAAGAGCCTATAGTAGTCTCTTGAACCCATTCACCACTTCTTGGTGTGATGGAGAAACCACCACATTAAATTCAGAAGTCCAGTATCTGTGCCTAATGGTTATGTGGCCTTTGGAAAGCTCCACTCTAAGCATGATTCTGTTTATCTCTAAAATAAGAAGAAAAATATTCAATTATGTTGATTTTTAATACTTTAAAATCAAAGGTACCTGACTATGCCTTTAAGTCATATTAGTGTCAGTGAGGTCATACTCCTTGGCATTCACCACAGGGCAAGAAGAACAGAGAGGAATATGGGGAGGGGAGAGAGACAGTCAAGGCTGAGATACTGGTGGTGACAATTTAGGGAGCAGGAACCAAGAATGAGAAAATGCAGAGCATGCCGGCAGACTTACTGAGGCCCTATGAAGGCTTTGGGTGAGGTGCAGGTGCCCTGTGGGACTCAAGGCTCCCTTTTCAGAATGGCTTCTCTTCCCCTCTGGTCGCTTTCCTTCCGAGATACACTGGAGTATTCTGTAGTCCTCTTGCACTCTGCCTGTATGTGTATATGTGTGTGTGTATGTGGGGTGGGGATTGGGTTGAGTGCAGATACCAGGGAAGAATGGCTTTTATTGCCCACTCAGTGCACCACTGCTTTTATTCCACTTTCAAAATGTTCCTTTAAATCGGGCATGGTGGTGCATGTCTTCAATCCCAGCACTTGGGAGATACAGGCAGGGGGATCTCTGTGAGTTTGAGGCCAGCCTGTTCTACAAAGCAAGTTCCAGGATAACCAGAGCTTTCTTGAAGAACAAACAAACAAACAAGTCAAACAAGTCCCTTTAATAGAAAATGTCATTTGGAGGAGACTTTCACCTCTCTCTCTCTCTCTCTCTCTCTCTCTCTCTCTCTCTCTCTCTCTCTCTCTCTCTCTCTCTCTCTTTCTCTCTCTCTGTGTGTGTATTGTATGTAAATCATAGCATGCATGTCATAGGACTACCTCAGGTGTCAACTCTCAGCTTCTAACTTGTGCAAGGCAGGGTCTTTTGTTGCTTAACACTGCATACACCAGACTAGCATTGCCCATCTTGCCCTGGAATGCTGGGATCTGAACTCAGGTCCTCATATTCATGTGGCAGTGTCACCTACTAAGCCATTGCTACTTTCCTTTGTGTGTGTGGTATATGTGCACGTATGTATGGGTAGGCTTGCCCACATGCACACAGGACACAAGCTCATGTTGGTGAGTTGCCCAGCTGCTATCCTCCCTAAGAAAGGATGTCTCACTGAAAGTGAAGTTAACTATCTTGGATGAACTGCCAGGCTAGGAGGCTTCTGGAATCTGCCCGTTTTCATCCCACCACAGCACTGGCTTACATGCTTGTGCCACCACACATGGCTTTTCTGTAGGTTCTGAGGATTCAAACTCAGATTCTCATGTTTCCACAGCAAACACTTTGCCTAATGGCCCATGGCCCAAGGCCCTGTGATGACTGCTGTTATCTTATTTTGTAGATAAGGAAATTGTGGCTCAGAGAGTTGCAGTGAACTCATATAAGGCCATCAAAATTGAGACAGGAAGATGGATCTGCCTGGCTGGTGCTTGATGTTACATTGGCTTTTACTGTTTGTCTTCACTGGCTGAAGAACTGTGGAGGTCCACGTTCACTCCTTTTTTTTTTCTGTTCAAAGCGCCTTGCTCATAACTATTGTCAGAAGGAGGTGATGGCTGTGGAAGTGAGGTCATGCTCAGACTTTCTCCAAAGGTTCTGAGAAGCTGTTGTTTCTGACAGGAGACTTACACACTCATCTGTGAGGGAGGGTCATTACAGATGGAGTTTTCTTGTTCTGAAACCACTCTCAAACACACTGAGGCTTATATTAATTATAAATGGTAAGTCAATAGCCACTAACTAGTTCTTACAACTTAACCCACTTCTATTTTTTTTAATGTTTCTTTTTAATTTATTTTTATTATTTATTTTTTTTTAATTTTTTTTTATTGCGAAAAGAAGAAAAAAAACATAAACAAAAAACAAGTTTCTACCTCCTCCCAGCCTCCCATTTCCCTTCCCCTCCTCCCACCCTTCTCCCCCTCCTCCCACCCTTCTCCCCCTCCTCCCCCCTTCTACCCCTCCCCCCACTCCTCCCCCCCCCTCCCTCTCCAGTCTACAGAGCAGTCCGGGTTCCCTGCCCTGTGGTAAGTCCTAGGTCCTCCCCCCTCCGTCCATATCTAGGAAGGTGAACATCCAAACTGGCTAGGCTCCCACAAAGCCAGCACATTAAGTAGGATCAAAACCCCCTGCCATTGTCCTTGGTGTCTCATCAGCCCTCATTGTTCGCCATGTTCAGAGAGTCCAGTTTTATCCCATGCTTTTTCGGTCACAGTCCAGCTGGCCTTGGTGAGCTCCCCGTAGATCAGCTCCACTGTCTCAGTGGGTGGATGCACGCCTCGTGGTCCCGAATTCTTTGCTCATGTTCTCCCTCCTTCTGCTCCTCCTTGGGACCTTAGGAGCTCAGTCCAGTGCTCCTGTGTGGGTCTCTGTCTCTATCTCTATCCATCACCAGATGAAGATTCTATGATGATATGCAAGATATTCGTCAGTATTGCTCTAGGATAGGGTCATTTCAGGTTCCCAATCCTCAGCTGCCCAAGGAACTAACTGGGAACCTCATCTTGGGCACTAGGGAGCCCCTCTAGGGTCAAGTCTCTTGCCCACCCTAAACTGGCTCCCTTAACTAAGAATTGTGGTTCCGTGCTCCCCTATCCACCTTTCCTTTATCCCAATTCTCCTGTTTCCCAGGTCCCCCCTCCTTCCCTTCTACCTTTTCTCTCCCCATCTCCCTTTACCCCCATCCCACCCCATCCCCAAGATCCCATTTTCTCCCCGGAAATTTGGTCTACTTCCCTTAGCCAAGAGGACAACTATATGTTTTTCCTTGGGTTCACCTTCTTACTTGGCTTCTTTAGGTTCACCTCTTGTAGACTCCGTGGTCCTTATTTATGGCTAGAAACCAATTATGAGTGAGTACATCCCATATTCATCTTTTTGGGTCTGGGACACCTCACTCAGGATAGTGTTTTCTATTTCCATCCATTTGCATGCAAAATTCGAGAAGTCATTGTTTTTTACCGCAGCGTAGTACTCTAGCGTGTATATATTCCATACTTTCTTCATCCATTCTTCCATTGAAGGGCATCTAGGTTGTTTCCAGGTTCTGGCTATTACAAATAATACTGCTATGAACATAGTTGAACAAATGCTTTTGTCATTTGATAAAGCATCTCTTGGGTATATTCCCAAGAGTGGTATTGCTGGGTCCAGGGGTAAGTTGATCCCGAATTTCCTGAGAGACCGAAACACTGACTTCCACAGTGGTTGCACACGATTGCATTTCCACCAGCAATGGATGAGGGTACCCGTTCCTCCACAGCCTCTCCAGCAAAGGTTATCCTTGGTGTTTTTGACTTTAGCCATTCTGACAGGTGTAAGATGATATCTCAAAGTTGTTTTGATTTGCATTTCCCTGATTGCTAAGGAAGTTGAGCACGACCTTAAGTGTCTTTTGGCCATTTGAACTTCTTCTGTTGAGAATTCTCTGTTCAGTTCAGTGCCCCATTTTTTAATTGGGTTAATTAGCATTTTAAAGTCTAGTTTCTTGAGTTCTCTATATATTTTGGAGATCAGACCTTTGTCTGTTGTGGGGTTGGTGAAAATCTTCTCCCAGTCAGTAGGTTGCCTTTGTGTCTTAGTGACCATGTCCTTTGCTTTACAGAAGCTTCTCAGTTTAAGTAGGTCCCATTTATTCAATGTTGCCCTTAATGTCTGTGCTTCTGGGGTTATACATAGGAAGTGATCTCCTGTGCCCATCTGTTATAGGGTATTTCCCACTTTCTCTTCTATCAGGTTCAGTGTGTTCGGGCTGATATTGAGGTCTTTAATCCATTTGGACTTGAGTTTTGTGCACGGTGAGAGATATGGGCCTATTTTCGTTCTTCTACAGCTTGACATCCAGTTGTGCCAGCACCATTTGTTGAAGATGCTTTCTTTCTTCCATTGTATACTTTTAGCTCCTTTATCGAAAATGAGGTGTTCATAGGTTTGTGGGATAAAATCCGGGTCTTCTATACGATTCCATTGGTCGACTTCTCTGTTTTTATGCCAGTACCACACTGTTTTCATTACTGTAGCTCTGTAATAGAGTTTGAAGTCAGGGATGGTAATGCCTCCAGAAGATCCTTTATTGTATAGGATTGTTTTGGTTATCCTGGGTTTTTTGTTTTTCCATATAAAGTTGATTATTGTCCTCTCCAGATATGTGAAGAATTTTGATGGGATCTTGATGGGGATTGCATTGAATCTATAAATTGTCTTAGGTAGAATTGCCATTTTTACTATGTTGATCCTCCCAATCCAAGAGCAAGGGAGGTCCATCCATTTTTTTGGTATCCTCTTCAAATTCTTTCTTCAATGCCTTAAAGTTCTTGTCAAATAGATCTTTCACTTCCTTGGTTAGATTTACCCCAAGATATTTTATGCTGTTTTTGGCTATCGTGAATGGTGAAGCTTCTCTGATTTCCCTCTCTGCTTCCATGTCCTTTGTGTATAAGAGGGCGACTGATTTTTTGGAGTTGATCTTGTATCCTGCCACATTACTAAAGCTGTTTATCAGCTATAAAAGTTCTTTGGTGGAGTTTTGGGGGTCGCTTATGTACACTATCATATCATCTGCAAATAACGAAAGTTTAACTTCTTCCTTTCCAATTCGAATCCCATTGATCCCATTATGTTGTCTTATTGCTATTGCTAGAACTTCAAGCACTATATTGAAGAGGTATGGCGAGAGTGGACAGCCTTGCCGTGTTCCTGAGTTAAGTGGGATGGCTTTGAGATTCTCTCCGTTTAATTTGATGTTAGCTGTCAGCTTTCTGTATATAGCTTTTATTATATTTAGGTATGACCCTTGTATCCCTAATCTCTCCAAGACTTTTAACATAAATGGATGTTGAATTTTGTCAAATGCTTTTTCAGCATCTAATGAAATGATCATATGGTTTTTTTCTTTCAGTTTATTTATATGCTGGATTACATTGATAGATTTTCGTATGTTGAACCAGCCCTGCATCTGAGGAATGAAGCCTACTTGATCATAATGGATAATTTTTCGGATGTGTTCTTGGATTCGATTTGCCAGAATTTTGTTGAGGATTTTTGCGTCGATATTCATGAGTGAGATTGGCCTGTAGTTCTCTTTCCTGGTTGAGTCTTTGAGTGGTTTTGGTATCAGAGTAATTGTGGCTTCATAAAAGGAATTTGGTAATGACCCTTCTGTTTCTATATTGTGGAATACATTAAGGAGTATAGGTATTAGGTCTTCTTGGACGTTCTGGTAGAATTCTGCATTGAAACCATCTGGTCCTGGGCTTTTTTTGGTAGGGAGGTTTTTGATAACAGCTTCTAATTCTTCGCGACTTACAGGTCTGTTTAGATTGTTCACCTGGTCCTGGTTTAGTTTTGGTAAATGGTATTTATCTAAAAAAGCGTCCATTTCTTTTACATTTTCCAGTTTTGTGGCATACAGGCTTTTGTAGTAAGATCTAATGACTCTCTGAATTTCCTCTGTGTCTGTGGTTATGTCCCCCTTTTCATTTCTGATCTTATTAATTTGCGTGTTCTCTCTCTGTCGTTTGATTAGTTTGGATAGGGGTTTATCAATCTTGTTGATTTTCTCCAGGAACCAGCTTTTTGTTTCATTGATTCTTTGGATTGTTTTCTGTGTTTCTATTTTGTTGATTTCAGCCATCAATTTGATTATTTCCAGTCTTCTACTCCTCCTAGGTGAGTCTGCTTCTTTTTTTTCTAGAGCTTTCAAGTGGGCTGTTAAGTCTCCAGTATGTGCTTTCTCTGTTTTCTTTAGGTGGGCACTTAGTGCTATGAACTTTCCTCTCAGGACTGCTTTCATAGTGTCCCATAAGTTCGACTATGTTGTTTCTTTATTTTCATTGAATTCAAGGAAGACTTTAATTTCTTTCTTTATTTCTTCCTTAATCCAGGTATGTTTCAGTAGTTGACTGTTCAGTTTCCATGAGTTTGTAGGCTTTCTGGGGGTAGCATTGTTGTTGAATTCTAACTTTAATCCATGGTGATCTGATAAGACACAGGTGGTTACTAATATTTTTTTGTAACTGTGTAAGTTAGCTTTGTTACCAAGTATATGGTCAATTTTCAAGAAGGTTCCATGAGCTGCAGAGAAGAAGGTATATTCTTTCCTCTTTGGGTGGAATAATCTATAGATGTCTGTTAAGTCCATTTGCTTCATTACCTCCATTAATTCTCTAATTTCTCTGTTAGGTTTCTGTCTGATTGACCTGTCCATTGGTGAGAGAGGAGTGTTGAAGTCTCCTACTATTAGTGTGTGCGGTTTGATGGCTGCCTTGTGTTTTAGTAATGTTTCTTTTACGTACGTGGGTGCTTTTATTAGGGGCATAGATATTCAGGATTGAGACTTCTTCCTGATGAACTGTTCCTGTTATGAGTATAAAATGTCCCTCTCAATCTCTTCTGATTGATTTAAGTTTGAAGTCAACTTTGTTAGAAATTAGTATGGCCACACCTGCTTGTTTCTTAGGTCCATTTGCTTGATAAGCCTTTTCCCTGCCCTTTACTCTGAGTAGGTGCCTGTCTTTGTGGTTGAGGTGTGTTTCTTGTAGACAGCAGAATGTTGGATCCTGTTTTCTTATCCAATCTCTTAGCCTGTGCCTTTTTATAGGTGAGTTGAGCCCATTGATATTAAGTGATATTAATGACCAGTGGTTGTTAACTCCGGTCACTTTTTTAGTAGTAGGGTTTGTGTGTTTTCCTTCTTTGATTTGCGCTGGTGAAGAGTCTCTAGATGTCTGAGTTATTGTGGTCATTGTTGGACTCCTTGGTTAGTGATTTTCCTTCTATTATTTTCTGTAAGGCTGGATTTGTGGCTACGTATTGTTTAAATTTGTTTTTATCCTGGAAAATTTTGTTTTCTCCATTTATAGTGAATGAAAGTTTGGCTGGATATAGTAGTCTGGGCTTGCATCCGTGGTCTCTTAGTTTTTGGAGAACATCTATCCAGGACCTTCTGGCTTTCATGGTTTCCATAGAGAAGTCAGGTGTAAGTCTGATAGGTTTACCTTTATAAGTAACTTGGCCTTTTTCCTTTGCGGCTCTTAATATTCTTTCTTTATTCTGTATATTTTGTGTTTTGATTATTATATGGCGAGGGGATGTTTTCTTTTGATCCAGCCTATTTGGTGTTCTGTATGCTTCTTGAACCTTGATAGGTACATCTGTCTTCAGTTTGGGAAAGTTTTCTTCTATAATTTTATTATGTATATTTTCTGTACCGTTGAGCTGCACTTCTTCTCCTTCTTCTACTCCAATTATTCTTAGGTTTGGTCTTTTTATTGTGTCCCATATTTCCTGAATGTTTTGTGATGAGAGTTTGTTGGACTTGCTGTTTTCTTTGATCAGAGTGTTTATTTTCTCTATGTTATCCTCAGAATCTGAGATTCTTTCTTCTATCTCTTGTATCCTGCTGGTTATACTTGATTCTGTAGTCTCTATTCGTTTACCTAGATTTTCCATGTCCAGCCGGCCCTCTGTTTGTGTTTTCTTCTTTGCCTCCATTTCAGTTTTCAAGTCATGAACTGTTTCCTTTATCTGCTTGATTGTTTTTCCTTGGTTTCCTAGGGTATCATTCACTGATTTACTCAATTCCTCGAACTTTCTATTATACTTCTCATCCATTTCCATAAGGGCGTTTTTTATATGCTGTTTAAGGGTGTCAATCACTTTCATGAAGTCAGTTTTTTCTACTTCTTCTTGATTAAGGTGTTCATGTCCTCCTGTTGTGGGGTCACTGGCTTCTGGTGGTTTCGTGTTGTTTTTCAGATTGTTGGGAGAATTCCTGCATTGGCGTCTGCCCATCTCTTCCTCCCAATACTCCCCTTTGGATCTTCTTTTACAGGATCAGGTCTTCTTGCCCACTGATGTACCTTCCCAGTGATGTCACTCCCCAGAGATGTTTCTCCACAATGATGTTTCACTCGGTGCCCAGATCGAAACTCCGAGCTGCCTGGTTAGCTCGCGAACAAAGGGCCCACCCCGCTCGCTGTGGGCAGGCTATGGGAACAAAGGAGCTACCGGCCACCCCTTTGTCCTCCCGGTTCGGATTCGGTCCCAGCGTCCTAGCAGGCTGGGCAGGGAGGCGCTATGCCCCAAAGGAGGGAGAGAGGGAGGGAGACAGGGGGTGTGGGGATCTGGATCTAAGCTGAATGGGATAGGAATAGAGAGGTGGTTTGGGCAGTATAGTCCCTGTAGGATGGCCTGGAAGTGTGGGCGGGCTGAGGTATGTTCCCAGCTGCCGCAGCACTCACTCACCACAATGATGTTTCACTCGGTGCCCAGATCGAAACTCCGTGCTGCTTGGTTAGCTCGCGAACAAAGGGCCCACCCCGCTCGCTGCGGGCAGGCTATGGGAACCTAACCCACTTCTATTACTCTATGTGCTGCCCCAAGGCTCGTGGCCTTTACCTCTATCCCATTTTGTGCGTCTGACTTGTCCTCCACCTCACTAGGGACTCCTCTGACTCTGCCCCTCCCCATCCCATCATTCTCAGTTTGGCTTTCTCACCTAACTTTATCGTGTTCAGCTATTGGCCAGTCAGCTAGTTTATTAAACCAATCATAGCTAAATATATTCACACAGTGTACAAAGGGATTATTCCACAGCAGGTCATGACTTCAATGGAAGTTCTGGATGTGCTGAATATAGTGAATTTTTCTCAGGTGACTTCCTACCAAGCTTGTTAGGTATGTGTTGAAACTATGGCTGGACTCTAGTGGCATGAAGAAAACTAGAAGCTGTTCATCAGGAAACTTAGTATTCTTTTTCTGTGGAAATCCCTGGAAACCACAGTGGTAACGCAACTACATGTTTTAGTTCAGGGTTTAATGACTGATGAGAAATGGTGGACTTGATCAGTTTTGCTCATATTATGGCTTCTTTCCAGTTTCTGGTGATTAGTCCTCTTGAGAAAAACAGCAGCTTAGCTGCTGTGTAGCATCCTGAGGTGTCTCCTAGGACATCCCGGGAGGCCCTGGTTGCCAGGAGTTCTGAGGTAGCAGTTGCCTTGAGAGCCACAGGCAGTCCCAACTGTGTTGTACTTGACATTCAGAAGTTTGGTGGTGTTGTAGTAAGAGCAGCGGGCTGCGTCCCCGGCACCTGGCCGCCCGCACGGCTAGCTTTACCCGAAATAATTACACGGAAACTGTATTCTTTTAAACACTGCCGGACCCATTAGTTTCAGTTTCTTATTGGCTAGCTCTTACATATTGATATAACCCATTTCTATTAATCTGTGTAGCCCACAAGCTGGCTTACCAGGAAAGATCTTAACCTGCGTCTGTCTAGAGTGGGAGAACCACGGCGACTCCTTGACTCAGCTTCTTTCTCCCAGCATTCTGTTCTGTTTACTCCGCCTACCTAAGGGTTGGCCTATCAAATGGGTCTAGGCAGTTTCTTAATTAATAAGAAATCACTCCCACATCATTTTCCCTTTTTCTGTTTAAACAAAAAAGAAAGGCTTTAACTTTAACATAGTAAAATTACATATAACAAAACAGTTATCAAGTAGAATTACAGTTACAATATTTATATCTACTTTATCTTTTATCATAACAATGGAAAACTATAACTACCTATCCATTCTTCAACTCCATCAAAGACTCCAGAAGGATATAATATTATCTAAGTAAACAAGAACAAAGAAACTTCAAAATCTAGAAATGACAAAGACATCTCGCTGCCTGGACAGTCACCCAAAGTGCTTTTGTACCGTTGGGGCATCCATCTTTAGCTTTCAGGCCCATAGTATCCAGCAGACATTTTCATCAAGCAGGAAATTCCAAAGACAGTTCAGTCACTTTCTGCTGTGTCCTGCAGAATGTCTCGCAGACTCTTTCATGAGTCAGGAACTCCGAAAGACCATCTCACCTTTAGGCAAGTTCAGCAGTCCTCTCTCTGCGGGTTCTCTTTGTCCAGTTTATGCAACAGTCCAGGCAAGAACAGTTTCTTGCCCAAATGGCTATCAAACTCCATAAGGTGCCTCTTCGATGCCCATCTTCTTCTTGAAGTAGATTGGTGCCGCCAGGAGCAGAGTGTCTCATTGTCATGAAAAGTCCTAAGTTATTAAAACATTAAATGCCATATTCTGCAGTCTTTGAAAGATATGAAGAATGTCTATCTAACTGAAATGTATCTCTATATATCTAGAAAATCTAACTAACATGACTACAAGCTTGACTATTACTGATGATTATCCATTAACCTTTATTTCTTAATTATACATTACATTTTTTAATGAACTACACAATCACAATACCTTAATCAAGATCAGAAATACATATACATATAACAAAATTGACTGTAAAATCCACACCAATGCAAATTATTCATACCTATATCATTTCCCCCTTTAAATGTAAATGAACATTTATAAATAATATTTTGGGAACATGGGCATAGTTTTTTCTCTCCAAACTGCTTCCTGCTGAATGGGGGCGCTGTTAATCAGATCATTTAGGGTGTAACCTGTGTGCCAGGTTTATCTCAGTTGGCAGTTGAGTGAAGTAATTTTTTGAGGGTGTTCACAGGAACTTTTCGGGAGGTCGTGGTCTATCATACCATATCGGGATAGATGCAATCCACAGGGTCTGGTCCTCTGTGAAAACAAAAGAAGACCCTCTCCAAAGCATCATATCCTTAGACCCAAATTTTGAAATCGTAATACCCTTATATCCATTCTGGTTTAGCTTGGCAGCCCATGTAATGAAATGTCTCTCTGTACTTAGCTCCTTCACAGTCAAAAATTTTAAAGAAAACACAATGTACATAATCCAGACTCTCTGTGAATTTTCCATTTTTACATGGCTTATTTTTCTTTATTTCTTTTAATCTCTTAACTATCTGTACTCTGTCTCTTTAAAGACTTTACCTTTTTTTTAAAAAAAAAAACATTAACTTTATTTTCTATATTCTCTTTCTTCTCTCTCCCAAGTCTACGTACATTCATCCAACAGTGTGGTCTTTTATGTCTGAATCTGTTTTATTGTGAATCTGTAATTTTTTTTACTATCCAGGAGCATTTCTTAAAATGTTAAGCAGTTCTTAAAAACTTAAGTTGCACCATGTACAGGTAATACGGTAATAAGGTACAGCCTGTTTCCTGCCCAGTCTAAACCTTAACTGAGCTGTTTTTATGGTAATTACGGTAGTTCCTGCCTGAGACCAGCACAGTTCATCATGGTGGAGCCAAGCAGCTCCTGCCTCAGAGCCATTTGGTGCCCCTGAGCCACACACAGTTCCAGGCACACAACAGTCCACATTGCCATCAACCAAGCTGTAGCACATTACTCCAAATGCTCCATTCAAAAGCTCTGTCTCCCGCAGGATCCAGACAGAGATCACATTGGTGGCACAGCCCAGAAAGTCACACTTTAAAATGAAGCAGCTTTTTTTCTGCTGCTGTTGCTGAATCAGGAACTCTCTCTACAGCAAGCCACCAACAAACAGCCAAAAGCTGTGTTAAACTCTGTTTTTTTCTGTGATAAAAATTAAGCTCTCTCAGGTTTTACGTGGAGTTCATTAGCACGTTGGGTGCCACTCTGTTGTAGTAAGAGCAGCAGGCTGCGTCCCCGGCACCTGGCCGCCCGCACGGCTAGCTTTACCCGAAATAATTACACGGAAACTGTATTCTTTTAAACACTGCCGGACCCATTAGTTTCAGTTTCTTATTGGCTAGCTTTTACATATTGATCTAACCCATTTCTATTAATCTTTGTAGCCCACGAGCTGGCTTACCAGGAAAGATCTTAACCTGCGTCTGTCTGGAGTGGGAGAACCATGGTGACTCCTTGACTCAGCTTCTTTCTCCCAGCATTCCGTTCTGTTTACTCCACCTACCTAAGGGTTGACCTATCAAATGGGTCTAGGCAGTTTCTTTATTAATAAGAAATCACTCCCACATCATGGTGGAAGTGACTTCCAATGGTATAAGGCATTGTGTGTATTTCTTGGGATACTGTGGAAGAAGCTAGTTTCCATACTAGAAGTCTGAGTATCCTAAGACTGTCATCCTGTAGATGATCCTGTATTGTACCAGCCAATAGCCCCTGCTGAGCTCCTAGCCAGTCGCTGACTTTTGTTCTAGCCTGAGTGTGAACCACCTTGGAAGTTGAGCACAGTCAATTCTTTTTGATGACTGCAGTCCCAGTTTTGATAGCTGACTGTGGAGACCTCAGGCGAGAACTACTCAGACAAGCATGTCTTGTCCTCACCCCCAAAAAGGGAAATGGTTGTTTTTTCAAAACCTCTAAGTCTGGTGAATTGTTGTATTGAAATTGAAAACCAGAATAATCAGGGCTGGAGAGATGGTTCAGTGGTTAAGAGGACTGCTCTTCTAGGAGACCTGGGTTCAATTCCCAGAACCCACATTGTGGTTCACAACTGTTTGTAACTCCAGTTCTAGAGACTCCGACACCCTCTTCTAACTTCTGTGGGCACCAGGCAAACAAATGGTTCAGAGACATGCATGTAAGCAAAACATGCATACACAAAAATAATAAAAAATTAAAAAGAAAAACTAGAATAACTGGCAAGAAAATAAAAATAAGTATTTGTCATTTAAAAGATCATTAATGAATCTGAGCTACAGGGAAAATTCTCATTAGGAGGATGGTCAATAGAGTGTTTTGTTGAAACTTTTATGCCTTTATGTATACACTGGGGATAGGATGCCCTCTTTCATGATGGGACATTGGAGAAATTATGCATGGATTGTTACTTGTGACAGTGGTAATGAAGGCAGTGGCCCCCAATTTTCTTTAGAAACAGATGATTTTGCTATTTGAAATAGACCCCAAGCATAGTGCTGGCATTCTTGAGCTCTGGAAGCTTGTGCTATGCCTACGATTGAACACAATTGCTTCAGATAAACTTGGTTCTATTGTGGGATAGAGTGCTATTGACTGTAAGTTCTGTGTTAATATGGCATCAATATATAGCAAATAAAGTGTCTTTCAACAGAGACACGCATAAAACAAGCTTGTGTATTGATTGGTTGACAAAAAAGATTGTGACTTGAGATCAGCACCTCTCCTCAGGAGAAATGGTTCAATATTTACTCTTTCAGTGTTTTTTTTTTTTTAGTGACTTTATAGAGTGTAACTACCATGGATGCTTAGAATTAGCTGTGCAGGAATAGAGAAAGAGGCTCAAACAGTGAGCAGCTCCCCCAACCTTGGGCACTTTTAGCTTAAGCCACTGTCTGACTGCAGCTGCAGGAAAGACCCCAGAGCAGATAGCCAAAGGGAATTCTTAAACTCCCAAGCCTTAGAAGCTATGGGAGATAATTTTTATTTTTCACAAAATATTATTAATTCCTTGTTATTGTCATTTATGTATTTGTAATATTAATAATACCTTTTGTTAATATTGAAGTGTTGCTGTAAGCTAAAATAGTTACCAGAATAATGGAGTTTACAATGTATACCTCATAAGATTGGTAGGGACATTTAAAGGAAATATCATTCCATCCTGTTGACAGGGCTGAATTTCATAAATACGAACACACTCTACTGCCATTAATATTGTAAGTCCTATGCATTCACCTTTATTTTTAGAATCAGGTTATTACAACTGGAAAGATCACCCAGGCTAATCTCTGTATTTTGGGCCGAGAAAACAGAGCCCCAGAGATGAGACATTGTCACAGAAAGCTGTTGGTAGAGGATGAGATAGAAGTACATCTTTTCCTTTGTGCTGAATCAAAACCTACTGATTCTGTTGACAGTGGCTGGTTTTTTGGACTTAGTTCATCTCATATACAAAAGACAGGGCTTGTGTAGTGTGTTTTCAGAGAGCTTCTTTCTCTTTTATATGTATTTTCTGAGGAATAGTGTACCATCTCTAATGACATCAAAGAAAAGCAAAAACAATTAAAAACATTTGTGCCTGTAGGCTGCAGGCTGTGGGCCAGGCTGGTGGCACAGAGATAGGACGGTTTCATGGTTAACATTCTCAATACTACAAATGGCCCCCAGGACTCAGGGTAGGCAGGAGAGCTTTCTTTAACCCTTGCCAGTAGTTTTGAAGTTTCCCTTTAACTAATAGTTGTGCATTGTACCTGTTGTATTAACTAATGCCATTTCAAGAAAAAAAGAATTAAAGAGTATAATTTTGAAATAAAGAAATGTCTTGTTTGGATAAACTTTTAAAACATCAAAGCTGTGGCTGGGGATATAATTCAGCCAGCAGAGTGCTTGTCTAGTACACATGAAGCCCTAGGTTTGATCCTAGCATTTCAAAGCATAAACTTGGTGATGGAGTACACACCTATAATCTAGCTTTTGGGAGACAGACAAAAGGAGATCAGAGGTTCAAGGATATCCTTGGCTACACAGTGAGTTCAAGGTCAGCTTAGAGTATATGAGACCTTATTTCAAAACATTATAATTTAAAATAAAATTAAATATAAAACCAAAGCAGTAACCTGGCTCTGGGACTATCATCATCATCATCATCAACAACAACAATAACAACAACATTATTTCTGGTGACTCATTGTGGGCAGGCTCTGAAGGATTTATGAACACTGTTCGTTGGTTCTTTAGAGTCCCTGTGTTTGTATCTAGCCATGCTGTCCTGTGGGACCATGCAGGAAAAGTAGCTAGTTTTCTACATTTCTATACTCACTGAAATGTTTCCTTTTGTTTCTGTGTTCTTGGCACTTGGACTTCAAAACTGTCCTGATACCAAACTTACATTTGTTTCACATAAAAGAAAGAGATTGATTGCATCTCTTTCCTCTGACTCTTTACCAGCGCTTCTCAACCTGTCACTTTCAAACCCTTTGGGGGTTGAATGACCCTTTCACAGGAGTTGACTACGGCAATTGGAAAATGCAGATATTTACACTATGATTCACAGCAGTAGCAAAATCACAGTTATGAAGTAGCAATGAAAATAATTTTATGATTGGGGGTCAGCACGACATGAGGAACTGTACTAAAGGGTCTCAGCATTAGGAAAGTTGAGAACTACTGCTTTTCCTAATGATATTATAGTTTCAAGTTGCAGAGTGAAAATTCCCCTTAAAAATGACAGGCTGACTTTCAGGTCAGTAAGACATCATATAGTGTGCCTGCATTAAAGTGATTCCATTCATTTCTACCACTTATAAACTACCTCGTCTATGGCATTCAGTTAGAGAAGCCTGAACTGAAGAGGAAATCTGTGCTGAATTTTATTCTTACTTAACATTTAACCAGTTGTCTCCCTGGAAAGCAATTTGACTAACTTATCTATGACAGAGTGCTAGTTAGTAATAGCATAAAGTGTCTTCCCTGAGGACCCTTGAGGGTCTAATCTGTGAAGCAAATGAAAATTATTTATTTATTACATGTCTGTGGTGTGTATGTGTGTTTATATGTGTATGTATGTGTGTGTACATACATTTAACGGCCCAAGGCTGATGTCAGGAATATTCCTCAATCCCTCTCTACCTCATTCATTAAGACAGGACCTCTTAGTTGAATCCAGAGCTTGTTGACATGGTTAGTTTAGCTAACCAGCCTGTTCCAAAGATCTCCTGTCTCTGCCTTCTGAGAACTGGAATTATAAGCAGATTGGCACACTTATATGGATTTATGCCACACTTATGCTATACATTTACGGATGCTAAAAATTCTAACTTTCTCCACTAAACATCTCTACATCCCCCAAATAAAATGTGTTTGGATGTTTAGGTCTATGGCATCATGAAAGAAACAAAAAAGAGGAAAATGTTTGAAATAGTCAGTCCTTGGGATTTCTCAAGTCATGCCATAGGTAAACTATTTGTATTATTTTAAAGGACAGCCTTGATTAACATTGAGGTTAAGATGGCTAGTATAAGGGGATGAATAGAACTGAAAAATTCAATGCCAAGTGACACAAGTTATGAAATAATAAATTGTGAGTCCAAAGAACATATGCAGAACTCATGAAATTTGAACAAAAACTTTCAGGGATTTATCACCCTCAGAAACATATTTAAGATAAAACTGTATATTCAAGAAGGGAGTTTATGAAAGGAGTAATCCTTGGCTTTCTAAAGACCCTCTGGATCTTCTTGGGGCAGAAGAGAAGCCCCATGTTTTGATTCTTGTGGAATACTGATACGTCTCCTTTGAGTTTTGGAGTGTTTAGTATCAAAGAGCCTTTCACCTGGAAACATTAGAATGAAAAGTTGTCTCAAGAATAGTGCCAGGGACATAGACCAGGCCAGTCATGTATTCCCACTGTTTAGTGGACAGTTGTGTAGTCCCTGGGGCTCACGAGTCGGTCAGGGCAGTAGCTACAGTTACCTTTCAGAGATCCTGCTCAGTAGAGTATCTTTACAAGAGTCTTGCTAGTAAAAGGTTTCAAAATTTCTTCTGGTTACAAAAGTTGAGGAGATCAAAATTGATCATCCAGAGTGTGTATTTTTAGTCAGGGGATAGCTTACCACCTAGATGTTCCTACAGATTATCTAGAGATACAAGCAATGCCTTCCCATATGTCTATAACCCATAGAAAAGCCAGCATATGGCTATATGCCATGGGAAAAGCATTTTACAATACCATTACTGATATTAGTTGTGGGCTCATTCCTGTATACAGGCTGTCTTACAAAGTGAAGCATAAATATGTGTACTTAAAGGAATGTGTCAACTTGATTTCACAAGAGAAGCAAAGTAACTATGAGAAACTGAGGTATTTGCCATGGAAGTTATACTTTATAAGTTGTGGGAGTTGGCTGAGAAGCCAAGTGGGGCTGTTTGAACCATTGTCTATAGATTAGTTAGAAACAGAAGCAGGATAGGAAGTAAAATAAAACAAGAACCAGTTGGAATGTGCAAGATCAAACGGAAGCTCTCATTTCCTTTAACTTTAAGGTCTGTCGGGGGTGATTTGTGAGAAGAGTCTGCACTGTCTGCTAAAGAGCTGTGCACATGCCTGCCTCAGGAAGCATAAAAACCCAAGAAGGGGATCCAGTTGGGACAGGTTTTGTGAGTCTTGGGTGCCACCCACAACAAGTTGAGTCAGCAAATAAGCAGCAATACCTATGATCTGGTGATTGGCACCCTACTCTTCAGATTAAAAAAATCTCTTTCAGCTCACTCTTATTTTATTTTATTAGTTTTACTTTCTGTGTGTGAGTATTTTGTCTGTATGTATGTGGTACACCGCATGCATGCCAGCTGCCCATGAAGGTCAGAAGAGGTCATCAGAAACCCTAGAACTGGAGCTATAGAGGGTTCTTAGCTGCCATGTAGGTGCTGGGAATTAAACCCAGGACCTCTGGAAGAGCAGCCAGTACTCTTAACCACTGAGCCATCTCTTCAGACCCTTAGAAGTTTTTTAAAAATTACTTTTATTTTTCAATATATTTTTTATTTTTTGAAGATATAATTACATTATTTCCCCTTTTCCCTTTCCCCATCCAGGCTTTCCTACAAGCACACCTTACTTACACCTTGTTCTCTCTCGTAAAACATGGCCTCTATTTTTTCAAATGTTGTTGCATTTAAAGACTATCTCTCTAAGAGCCTTGGGCTATCTATCACAAATAAGCAAACAAAATAAAACAACAAAATCAAAACCAGGCATGAGAAGGTGTCTTTTGAGTAATGGTCATTTTTGTCTGACAGTCTCCCAAGACATTATATGTTATTTCTGTTGTCCTTGGTTGCTTCTCAGAGACTGGGGGTAAATCGCTATTTATGGTTTAAAAGTGTCTTAAGTCCAATTAGAGAGCTTTTGGCTACCACCAAGGTATGCATGCCATTACTGCACCCATGCCATTAATATGTGTCGTGACTGAGTAGGACTGTTAGTTGCCTCTCTCCTTTGTAAGCTTGTGTGGCACCTTTAGATAACTGATAATATGAATGCTACTTCTCAGGGTGGAGGTTGTCAGGTCAGCTTCGGTTTGAATTTTCTGGTTCCTGTGTCTGAAGTTCATTGTGTCTTTAGCAATGAAGGTTTACTTACAGGATCTAGGAGGCAACCAAGGGCAAAAGAAATAGCCTATAATGCTTTGGTAGTGTCTTGGACAATCATAAACATTAGCTAATGTTGAAGGAGCTGTGGGCCGCTTCCCTGCCACCCCAGCTCCTACATGGCTAGCTTTTGCTAGAGGAGCGGTGGGGCTGCTTCCTGCCTGATTTCCTGGCTAGATTTACCCGAAATAATTACACAGAAACTGTATTCTTTTAAACACTGCCTGGCCCATTAGTTATAACCTCTTATTAGCTAGCTCTTACATATTGATCTAACCCATTTCTAATATTCTGTGTAGCACCACGAGCTGGCTTACCAGGAAAGATCTTAACCTGCATCTGTCTGGAGTGGGAGAATCATGGCGACTCACTGACTCATCTTCTTTCTCCCAGCATTCTGTTCTGTTTACTCCGCCTATCTAAATTCTACCCTATCAGAGGGCCAAGCAGTTTCTTTATTAATTAACCAATGAAAGCAACAGATAAGATACAAGACCAACCTCCATCAAGCTAAAATGCATATATAGACAGCATGTATAGACTTATATGTGTTATATGTGATTTTTATATAGGCAGATAATACTATGCTCCCTTACTACTTTTCAGAATTCTCATTGTTATTTTATCTTCTTCTGTCCCTCTTCCATATTTATCCCCATAACCTCTTATCTTAATTAGGGTTTCTATTGCCATGAAGAGACATCAGAACAATGGAAACTCTTATAAAGGAAAATGTTTAATTAGAGTGGCTTACAGTTCAGACCTTTAGTCCATTGTCATCATGGTCATGGTAAGACATAATGGCATGCATGCAGACACGGTCTTGGAGAAGGTGCTGAGTGCCCTACATCTTTCAGGTAATAGAAAGTGATCTGTCTTACTGGGTGTGACTTGAGCATATATGAGACCTGAAAGACCACCTCCACAGTGATGCACTTCCTTCAACAGGACCGCATCTACTCCAACAAGGTCACACCTCCTAATAGTGTTACTCCCTTTGGGGGCTATTTTCTTTCACACCACTGCATCCCTCTTTAATTAAAGCATCCTTCTGCCATTTCCCCCATTTTCCTCTTCAAAATATATGTGTCCTGCTACTATCCTCTCTACTCCTACACCATGGTCCCTTTTCCTTTCCTGGTTTTTAGAGTTACTCTAGGTTATGTGCCCACGCCTGATGATTTGGAGCTAGGAGCCTCAGATGAGACAGAATATGTGTTATTTGTCTTTCTGGGTTTGGGTTACCTCATTCAACATGATCTTTTCTAGTTCCCCCCATTTACCTTCAAATTTCATGATTTTATTTTTCTTTACAACAGAATAGTATTCCATAGTATATGTACATGTACCACATTACACTATCCATCATTTGAAGAACATGAAGTTGTTCCCATTTTCTAACTATTGTGAATAGAGTGGCAATAAATATGGCTGAGCAAGTGTTCATACAGTAGGATGTTGAGTCTTATGTGAATATGACAAGGAGTGGTATAGATACTACATATAGTAGATTTATTTTTAGCTCTTTGAGGATTTTACACAATAATTTCCAACATAACTGGACCAGTTTGAAATCCAACCAACAGTGAATGAAGGTCCCATTCCCCCTACATCTTGTTCAGCATTTGCTCTCAGATGTTTTGTTGATCTTTACCATTCTGACTGGAGTAGCATGCAATCTCCAAGTTATTTTTATCTGCAGTTCCCTAATTGCTAGGAACACTGAATATTTTTGAGATATTTCTTAGCCATTTTGTCTTCTTTTGAGAACTTTATTTAGGACATGCCTATTTTCTGAATGGGCTCATTTTAAAAAGCAATTCTTTATATATTTTGCATATTAATATTCTGTCAGATGTATAGATGGAAAATACTCAGAGTTTGTTCTTAACGTGGGCCTAAAGGTCATAATATTTATCTTTGTCTGTTTTTTCAGGAGACAGGAAAATGAGTTTGATGTACCAGAGTTGAAGGCAGTAATGAAGGAAGAAAAACACAGCCATGTCCTATGTATACTCTGTCAAGTATCATAAAACAATTCCACAGACATTTTCTTTTATGCAAATTCAATTATATATGCTACTTTGTTTCTCTGGGTTAATTGATATGTTTATCTTTCTCATATAACTTAAAATATTTAAAATTATATTTGGCATTTCTGGTTATTTCCAATTATTACCCATAATGCCATGTACCCATAGCTAGCAGGATCACAGAAGAAGAATTCCCTATAAGACAACACATAGACACAATCTCATAAGAACCAGAGAGGGTAAGAGAAGTATCCAGCCAAGACCAGATATCAGCACCTACAATTACAATCTTCCCAAATTCAAATGACTAGATGCCAGGATAAAAAACACAAGCAATAACAGTCAGAACAATATGTCTCAGTCAGAGCTTAGCAAGTCTATGACAGCAGGTCTCGAGAATGACAGCATAGTTAAAGCTCAAGACAAAAACCTTATGAATATTAATATGAATGATAGGGGACCTTAAAGAGGAAATGAATTTATTCCTTAAAGAATCTATGAAAACACAAACTAACAGTGGAAGGAACTGTATAAAATTGTTCAAGACCTGAGACTGGAAATTGAATCAATAAAGAAATCCTAAGGGAATCTGTAAATGAAAAATTTAGGAACTTGAACATGAATGTCAGAGCAAGCCTTACTAACAGAATACAAGAGAATAAAGAGAAATGTCCAGGTAGTGAAGACAGGATAGAAGAAATGGATACCCTGATCAAAGAAAATGTCAAATACAAATGATTCTGGCACAAAACAGCTGGGAAATCTGAGACACCGTGAGAAAAAAAAATGTAAGAATATGAAAAATAGAGGGAGGAGAAGAAACCCAGGTAAAAGGCCTAGGAAATATTTTTAACAAAATCATAGGAGAATATTTACCTAACTGAAATAAGGACATAGCTACAGAGGTAAAAGAAGCATACCGAACACCAAACACATTGGACCAGGAAAGAATTCCCCCTCACTACATAATAAATCAAAACACTAAATGTGCAAAAGAAATAAAGACTATTAAGAGCTGCAAAGGAAAAAAGCCAAGTAACATACAAAGGCAGACCTATTAGAATTGTGCCTGATTGCTCAATAGAGATTCTAAAACAAGAAGGGCCTGGATAGATGTGCTGCAGAGATCACAGATGTCAGCCCAGACCACTGTAGCCAGCAAAACTTTCAATCACCACATACGAAGAAAAGAGGACACTCCATAAAAAAACCAAATTTAAACAACATCTATGCACAAATTCAGTATTACATAAAGTGCCAAAGGAAAAACACCAACCTAAAGAGGTTAACAAATCCTAAGAAAACACAAGGAATAAATAATCCAAGATCAGCAAATCAAGAGGACACACACACACACTCTACCACCACCACAACAAATAACAGGAATTAATATACACTGTTCATTGATATTTCTCAGCATAAATGATCTCAATTCCCCAATAAAAAGACACAAACTGACAGAATTGATGGAGGAAGGTCATTGGCTAATAAAGGCACTGCCCTGGCCCATTTTATTCGTTAGAGGATAGGTGGGAGGAGTAAACAGAACAAAATGCTGGGAGGAAGAGGAAGTGAGCTCAGAGACTCGACCGCTTTCCTCTCCGGAGCAGACGCCTGAGAGAGACGCCATGCTCCTGGCTCCTGGGCAGACGCACGCTAAGAAGCTCCGACCCAGGATGGACATAGGCTAGAATCTTCCCAGTAAGCGCACCTAGGGGCGCAACACAGATGATTAGAAATGGGCTAAATTAATATGTGAAAATTAGCCTAGAAGAGGTTAGATAAAAATGGGCCAAGCGGTGTTTAAAAGAATACAGTGTCCGTGTAATTATTTCAGGGCATAAGCTAGCCGGGCAGGCGGCTGGGGTGTTGGGGACGCAGCCCCGCCACTGCCCTTACTACTTCACAGAATGGATGTGAAAACAGTATATGTTCTTGTGTGCATCCAAGAAACAGACCTTAACAGCAAGGCTAGACATTACCTCTCAGGAAAGAATTGGAAAATGAGACTTCAAGACAATGGACCTAAGAAACAAGCTGATGTAGGCATTCAAAGCTCTAACAAAATAGACTTCAAACAAGAGGATATTGCAGTTCCAATGTTTATGTTCCAAACACAAGGGCACCTAAGTTCACAAAATAAACACTATTACAGTTTTAATCACAATGTGACCCATGCACACCGATAGTGCAATACTTCCTTACCATACTCTCACCAGCCATTCAGGCAAAAACTATACAGAGAAATGTTGGAGATAACCGATATTATAAACTAAATAACCTAACAGATATTTACAGAGAATTTCACCCAAATATAAAATAATATACCTTCTTCTCAACACCAAAATTGACCACATACTTAGACAAAAATTCAGTTTCAACAAACACAAGAAAATTGCAATAAAGTTTGAAAACTCATGAAAACTGAAAAACTAAACTCACTACTGAATGAAAAATGGGTCAAGACAGAAATCAAGAAAGAAATTAAAGACTTTCTGTATTTGAATAGAAATTAATACACAACATTACCAAACTTATGGGACACATTGAAGGCAGTTCTAAGAGAAAAAAATCACAGTGTTAAGTGTCTACATTTAAAAAAATGGAGAGATCTCATACCAGTAACTTAACAGCAAATTTGAAAGCTCTTGAACAAAAGAAATAATCACACCCAAAATGAGTACATGGCAAGAATAGTAAAACTCAGTGCTGAAGTCAATAAAATATGAGCTACACAAAGAATCAATGAAGCAAAGCATTGGTCTATTGAGAAAATCAATATGATAAATAAACGCTCATCAAAATTAAATAAAAGGTAGAGAAAGAAAATCCAAAGGAGAAATTAGAGATGCAGAGGGTGTCATAATGACACAGACTGAGGAAATCCTGAGATATACTTCTCCTGTACTCCACCAAATTGGAAATCTAAAAGAAATGAATAATTCTCTCCATATATACTACCTAACAAAGCTAAAGCAAAATCAGATAAGCAATTTCAACACCCCTAGTGAAATATTTCAATGGAAAAATAAAAGCTCAGTTCCAGATGGTTTTAACAAAGAATTGTACCAGATATCCAAAGAAGAGTTAATGCCAATACTACTGAAATTATTCCACAAAATAGAAACAAAAGGAATTATTGCCAATTTGTTTTATGAGGCCAGTTACCCTGATACCCAAACCACATAACTATCCAACAAAGGAAGAGAATTACACATCAATCTCTCTCATGAATATAGATGTCAAATTTCTCAATAAAATACCCTCAAATGAATTTAAGAACACATAAAAAAATGATTCATCATGTTCAAGCAGGCTTTATTCCAGAGATGCAGGGATATGCATAAACAGATAAATGTAATCCACCAAACTGAAGAAAAAAACCATGATCAACTAATTAGATGCAGAAAAGGACTTTGACAAAATCCCCTTCATGATAAAAGCCATGGAGAGATTAGGGATACAGGGAACATAGCTAATCATGATAAAGGCTGTTTATAGCAAGCCCATAGCTGACAATAAATTAAATGGAGAAAAACTCAAAACAATTCTACTAACATCAGGAACTAGACAAGGTTGTTGACTCTTTCCATACTTATTCAATATAATGTTTGGTCTTAACTGAGCAGCAAGGCAACTGATGAAGATTAAGGGATACATTTTGGAATGGAAGAAGTCAAAGTATCTTTATTTGCAGATAATATGATAGTATACATTAGTGACTGAAAAATTGCACCAAAAACTCCTTCAGCTGAAAAACACTTTCAGTAAAGTATCTGGGTAAAAAATTAACTCAAAAATAAGTAGACACCCTACATAAAAACAACAAATGGAGTGAGAAAGATATTCAGGAAAAGAAAACCTTTCACAATAGCCTCAAATAATATAAAATAGCATGGGGTAAATATAACCAAGCAAGTTAAAGTACAATAAAAACTTTAAGACACTGAAGAAAGAAATTGAAGAAGATATCAGAAGATGGAAACATCTCCCATGCTCATGGATCAATAGGATTAACATAGTATAAATAACCATACTACAAAAAGCAATCTACACATTCAGTGTAATCCCCATCAAAATTCCAACAAAAATTTTCACAAATCTTGAAAGGACAAGTTTCAGCTTCATATGGAAGCACAAAACCCCAGGATAGCTGAAACATTCATAAACAATAAGAGAACTTCCGGAGGTATCACAATTTCCAAACTCAAATAATACTATAGAACTATAGTAATAAAAACAGCATAATATTGGCACAAAGCAGATATGTTTGTTGGTCAATGGAATCAAATTGAAGTCTCAGACATAAATCTACATACCTATGGATATCTGAGTTTTGATAAAAACCCAAGAAATACACACTGAAGAAAAGACAAAATTTTTACCAAATGGCACTGGTCAAACTGGATGTCTATATATAGAGGAATGCAAATAGCTATTATGCCAAACAAAACTCAACTCCAAATGAATCAAACACCTCAACACAAAGCCAGATACACTGAACCCGATAAAAAGGGAGGTGGGGAGTAGGCTTGAGCTTATTGACAGGGGAAACAACTTTCTGAACAGAATACCATTAGCATAGGCATAGACACTAAAATCAATACTTAATAAATGGGACCCCATGAAATTGAAAAGCTTCTGTAAAGCAAGGCACCATCATTTGGACAAAACAGCAGGCTACAGAAAGGGGAAAAGATTTTTTTACCTGCTATACATCTGATAGAGTGATAATATTAAAATACGTAAAAAACTAAAAAAAAACTAGATATCAGAAAAACAAATAACTCAATTTTAAAATGGTGTACAGATATAAATACATAATTCTCAAAAGAGGAAACTCAAATGACTGAGAAGCTCTTAAAGAAATGTTCAACATCCTTAGTCACCAGGGAAAGGCAAATCAAAACTACTTTGAGATGCCATCTTACATTAGTCATAAAGGCTAAGATCAGTAACACAAGTGTCAGTTCATGCTGGTAAGAATGGGGGGTAAGGGAAACGCTCAACAACTACTTGTGGGAATTCAAACTTATACAGATATTATGAAAATTAGTGTGGCAGTTCTTCAGGGAGATGGGAATCAATCTTCCTCAAGATCCCACTATATCACTCTTAGGCATATACCCAAAGGATGCTTCATCCTACCACAGAGACACTTATTGAATTGTGTTCTTCTATTCATAATAACCAGAAATAATAGCCAGAAAACAACATAGATGTCCCTCAATAGATGCATGTATAAGGAAAAAGTGATACAGTTACTTAGCTGTTAAAAGAGTGAAATTGTGAGCACTAGCAAGGAACTCAGGACCACGAGGGGTGCACCCACACACTGAGACAATGGGGATGTTCTATCAGGAACTCACCAAGGCCAGCTGGCCTGGGTTTGAAAAAGCATGGGATAAAACCGGGCTCACTGAACGTAGTGGACAATGAGGACTACAGAGAACTCAAGAACAGTGGCAATGGGTTTTTGATCCTACTGCACGTACTGGCTTTGTGGGAGCCTAGGCAGTTTGGATGCTCACCTTACTAGACCTGGATGGAGGTGGGTGGTCCTTGGACCTCCCACAGGGCAGGGAACCCTGACTGCTCTTTGGGCTGACGGGGGGGGGGGGACTTGGTTGGGGGAGGGGGAGGGAAATGGGAGGCGGTGGCGGGGAGGAGGCAGAAATCTTTAATAAATAAATAAATAAATAAATAAATAAATAAATAAATAAATAAATGAGTGAAATTGTGAAATATGTAGGCAAATACATGGAAGTAAAAAAATATCCTGAATGGGGTAACCTAGACCCAGAAAGATAAATATAGCATGTATTCAATTATATGTTGATATTATCTTTTACATCAATGATAACCGAACTACAATCCATAGAACCACAGAGATAACATATAGAGTAAGGGATGGGAGTAGGAGTGCAGATAGATCTCCCTAGGAAAGACAAATAGAATAGATAGTTATGGATGGATGGAGGGGAGCTGAAATAGAAAGATCAAGTGGAGAGGAGAGAGAAGAGGAAAAAGGGAAAGAACACAGGAGAGACAGCAAAAATTAAGGGCCGTTTGAGGGGTAGTATAAAAACCTAATATACAAGCTTTGTAAAATATATACAAATATGAAGGCTAAATGAATCACAAAATGATAGGGAAGACAGAGCACCAACTGGGCATCTATTGTCACAAAATGAAGATTCTAGTACTGAGATTATGTTTCATCTATTGAGCTGTTGGCTAAATGTTTGGGCCCCATTGGAACCCCCAAACTATCCATGCTGTTTTCAAGACTATACATAGCTCTCCACAAACTCATGGCAAGGCCCCATTGCTGAAGATAACACCTACACAACTTACTGAACATGGAGAAGTCAAGCTGGAGTCAAGCTGGTGCCTACAATAGAGCCTTTACTCCTATGTGTCAGTGTCTTTGGTTTAGGAGGGTACTCTACACGCTATTAAAAGAGAGTGTAGAGTAAACACCAACCTAGGCACAAGAACTGTAAGACACGCTAGTGCAACAGTAGCACAAGGCTTGTGGGAATAACCAACCAATTTCTGATTTGACTTCAGGCTCACTCCACAAGTTGGAACCTATATCTGGCACTCTTGGGTGACCATATACCTGAGACTAGGCAGTACTAGGATGTAGGGTAAAACCAAATACTACTGTTGTTTAAACAAAACAAAAACAAAACACAAACAAGTAAACAAACAGAAACATAGCAATAAAATTACTCCTAATGGCTTTCTGATTATGTTCATAGATCCTAGGCTTGCTCAGTCATCATTAGAAAAACTTCCTCCTATAGCAGAGGGGAACAAGTACAAAGACCTATAGCTAGACAACATGCAGAGAGTGAGAGACCTCAGAACACTCAGCCCTAAATGGAGAAGATATCTAATTGATAATCATTTGCAAATGAAAATTTAGTTTTATCTATGAGAGTCTCACTGGAGAAACAAACTATTTTTAAGGGTAGGCTGCAGAAAGAGGGTAGTTCTGGATGGGAGGGGAGGTAGGGAGAAACTTAGAGAAGTAGAGGGAGGGTAAATTCTAATTAGGATGTGTTATGTGAGAAAAAAGATATTTTCAATAACAAGAAAAAATAAAAAAAACTTCTGCAATATGAAACTTTTTCTTTATATGCTTGCTGATTGCAATATTTATCACTCTCTATAAATCAAACATGTAGTTCTCTGTACATCAAAATTCAGGGATAAAAAGGAAGAATGCTAGAAATAATTGAAAACTTCTTTCTATGCCCTCCAGATAATCTGAAACTTTGTTGAGTAAGGAATGAGTCCAGAATGAAAGAAACTCCAAAACCACAGCAGGTTCTGAGAGAGTGGTCTCTAACACATGGATGGGGTATTTTATAGTCACAGGACAGAAAAAGACACAGTAGAAGACAAGTGAGTTAGGAACAGCCCAGTTGGTTATCGTGTATATCCATCTTACTTGACAATCCATAAAGGATTAGGTGAGACTCAAGTACTTGTGATAAGAGTAGGTTATAGTCTGTTTACATAACAAGTTAGGTTGTAGCTCATATGTCAGAAATTTGTAGATCAAACTTAAAGTACATCCAGAGGTGGCATTAGGCAAATCTTAAAAATTCCCTACTTCTTTTGGTCAACCTCTCAGTTTTGAAACTGAGATCAAAATTTTGAGCATTGGTTTCACTCTCTCACAATCATAAATAGACTTATTTGGTCTCATCTTTCACCTGCCAATAGCAGAATAGAAAGTTTTATAGGGTAGGTACCAAGGAACAGCAATAACAGTATAGACTGAATATCAGGTTGACCTTCCAGCTACATTGTTGTGAAGACTAGAGGGAATGTCCTTATTATGCTGACTCTTAATACAATCTCCTGTTTTTAGGAAAAAAAAAACTGGCATGTGATGTGAGATGTCATTCTGTATATGTGTTGCTTTTATTGATTTATGAATAAAGCTGTTTCAATTAATGACTCAGCAGAATAGAGCCAGGTAGGAAATCCGAACAGAGATATACATAGAGAGAGTAGGCAGAGTCAAGCAGATGCCAGCCAGCCACCAAGGAAACAAGACATGTAGAAAATGAGGTAATGCCACGGCCACGAGACAATTCATAGACTAATAGAAATGGATTAATTTAAGATATAAGAGCTAGCTAGAAATATGCCTGAGCCATGGGCCAGTGTTTCAATTAATATAATTTCTGTGTGATTATTTGGGTCTGGCTGTCCAGAAAATGAAAGTGCAGTCTCCATTTACAAATGGCATGATGTGGAAATTCTTGCCAAAGAATGGGCACGGTAGGAGAGAATGCTAAGCCAGGACAGATGGGATCTGGGAGTGCTAGTGCTTCTCCAGAATCCAGGTAGCTAGGTTTGGGTTTTAATTCCTAGAGCTGGAATTCCATTCCCAGCTCTGGCCTGGGCTGGTGGATAAAAAACCTGAGGCAAACAGATGTTTTGTAAATTAGTGTCCCATGTTGGACACCAAATGAAGCATGATTAATAAGCACTCAGAGACAGAAATTGGGGTTCAGCCTGAGGACCAGAAAAGTAAAGCAGCCAGCCGCTGGGATAAAAGGCATGTGCTACCGGGATTAAAGGCGTGCACTGCCTGGTTTCTATGGCAAACTAGTGTGGCTGCTGAGATTAAAGGTGTGTGTTACCATTGGTCAATCTGTAAGACTGATCAGTGGGGGCTGTTTTACTCTCTGATCTTTAGGCAAGCTTTATTTTTTGAAGTACAAATGAAATTCCACTATAGGCATGTTTAAGATTCTGTCTGCTTTGTAAACATTTTGGTTGGAATATGGAGCAATTATTACAAGAGACACAATTTTGTTTGTATCTGTTCTGTTGGGGTCTGATGTCAAGATTATCCCATAACATTGGTCCCCCCCCCAATTTTATTTCCTACACATTATGTAGAATGATGACTTTCTACAGATGATAGCAATGTTAAATGCCTTTAATTGTCTGTCGTCTTAGAAAATGGAATCTGCTCTTTAGAGCAGTGAAGAATCCCATGGTACCTTGGTTTCAGGTCTAGAACTTGGACCTCATGTTCCCATATAAAAAGCAGTTCTAATTTACACCTGCCACTATAGTCATCTTATCTCTCCAGCTGTCACTATGAACCAGACATAGTTTCTAATCATATTGGGGCCTAGGATTCCCACAGCTTGGGCCATATCATTGTCCTTTGTTTGTTCTGGGACAGTTGGAAGTACAGTGCTGATTTCAGGAATGATGAGGGTTCTCCTGTGTCAGATCTGGTGTCACCTTGCTTTTAGGATTCACCCAGGTGGATCAAATCTTTCTTTTCCTCCTCTGCTCTCTTGGATAGCACTGGAGTCTCTTCCCTGCCCCCCAAGTGCCTAGTCTTTTTCTTGTAAGGGCCTGAGGTTGTAGCTCATTTATGACTGAAGTCAAATGACCACAACCAGCACTCTCTCTGAAGGCAGATCAGCTTGGATGAAATATTTCTACCCAGGCAGGGGTAGATGAGAATCCTAATGCAAATGGTTTGAACCAGTTCAGGGCATCGATTTCCCCCAAACCATTTCAGGTGAGGTTCTTTTCTTAGTTCTTACCCATGTGAAGGTGTAAAAGGTGTAAAGTCCTTTAAGAGTTCATTGTGAGTGAAAATGATCGTGTTCACCCACCCTCTCCATGGCCCAACTGATTCCAGGGGAGATAGCACTCACAATACTTTCCTGTTCCTTTGGGACAACAGTTAGGGAAAGTCATCCTTTCCCATGAGAACTTTAGCTTTGCCTCCTAGACTTTGAAAGCATGGGGAAATGAGCCTTCCTGTGACATTTGGAAAAGCTGCCACTAGGTGCTTTTTCCAGCCATCAGCTGGGAGAGAGAAGCGAAATCTCCATACACCCCTGAGCATCTTGGATTTAGACAAGTCTGGGAAAGCCCAGGCTTCTGCTTTGTTTTCAAGTACAGCTCCTGGGCCACAGCAAATGCTGCCACTGCCCTATTTCATTTACATCCACCGCTTCCCTGGAAGACAACCCCAAACCATAACAACCCCTACCCAAATAGTAGCAACACCTGAGCATCAAGTATACTGGAAATTTCTACTTTAGATCAGCATTGCTTTTTCCCTGTTAAGTTCGCCTTCATAGATGACCGCATAGAGGCCTCTCAAAGAATCTGTTGATTGTAGCAAACTGCAGGTCTCTCTCACAAGGTAAATTGCTGTTTCAGGCCTCCTGCTCTTTTCATGGAGTTCCAACATAGGGAGGATGATCAGAATGATTTATACATCTTTATCACACTGAAGCAGGGAATAAAAGCAGAGAGAGTGGGCCAGGCCCTCGGGCATTGCAGGATAAAAGAGGACAGCCAGGGAACCAGAATGAGCAGATCCTATGTGCACCAGGTGTTTGCCCAGTGGAAGGGAAACTCTGGAGAAACCATTTTCCTTGAATTGCCCTCTTCAAGTGTTCTAGAGTATCCTTGCTGGCTTGGGTAGAGGCCAAGTATGATGCCGACATGATTTCATCACATAGGTATTTTTAGGATGGTAGGGGAATTCAGCACATGGGGACTCAGATTTTGATTTGCCATCCTATCAACCAACGCCCAGACACAGATTTAAAATAGTTGGAAATGAAACAAAAACAAAACAAATAAAAAACTTAGCCTGCTTCTGTCTGGGCTTGTTGCAACAGAGTGATGTTCAAGAAGTGCTAATTTTCAAAAAGCCTTGTCTCTTGCTTTTCTGGGCTTAGGCCTCTTAGATTATGCAGCATGAGGAGAAAATATGAAGATTTATGGGATTAATGAAGAAATGGATGACAAAGCTGGGCTCTTCTGGAGTGGAGTATTCTGCACATGTATTAAAATGTGCACATATAAAAGTTACGCATTACATGATGATGCTTTGGTTCAATGAAACACTATGGAGCAGTGGTTCTTTAAGATTACAATGGAGTTGAAAATTTCCCATTACTTAGAATTTTTGCTTCATCTTTTAATGTTTATAAATATGCATATATATCCTTACCATTGCATTATAACTATCCTCAGAATTTAGCATAGTCAACTTTTGTACAAGTGTGTTGCCTAGAAACAAGATGTTTTACTATACAGTGGAGGTACAAGGCAGGGTACGCCATCAGGTTTGTGTAACTACAATGTATGATATTTGCACAATGACAAAACTCTCCTAGTAATGCAGTTTAAAAACATATCCTATCCATGGGTAGTTGATGACTATTAGGCATTATAGCTATTCTTATCTAACAGGCATCTATATACAAAGAGCTGAGTATTAAAAATTGCCACTGCATGTCAGGCATTTTGTTCTACTGGGCTAGTAATTCTCACAGTGTGCTCATGGGACAATCGGCATCAGCATCCCCAAAGAAGATGGTGGACATACATGCTCTCAGGTTCTATCCAACAGCACTAAATGAGAAACTCTGGTGTGAGGCTCAGTAAGTTGGGTTTGAGAACCATAGCCTTCAGAGGGTCTTGTCTGTGCACACTGTTTTTAGTGTCAGTGTCCTTTTCTCTCTTCCATCTAGTGACTGACAGGGTCACAGGTGGAACATTCTATCTTCACTGGCTAAGACTGCTCTAGTGTCTTCTTGCACCTACTCACACAGTTGGGCAGCGGAAGAAAAATGGAGCTACAAGGATAATGAACTAAAAAAATTAGTAACTAATTTTGATGGGCTTTGTTCTACAAAACTTGCCTTTTGTTAGGCTTCTGCATATTTTTAATAAAGAATAATTTAAGTTGTGACAAGGCAACAGATTAGATTTCCAGTATAGATAAAAGAGACATAGGGCATGGATTATTTTATAAGATATAATGCTTTATTGAGTTGACTGTTAAGTTAATGATCTATTTTCTTTGAAGTTAACATTATGGAAGATCTGGAATCAAAACGATCCAACGAAGCAGAAAAACGGGAAATTCCTTTCAGTGATTCATTTGGTAACTTTGATCAGTACTCATGTGGTTTGCCTCATCTCCCTAATTCTCTTGACAACACAGTTGTGTGGAATGTGTCTGGTATTAATAGTGGTTCACATATTTCTTAGATATGACATTTTGGTGGGAAAATTCTATATATTTTGGGCAGGTAAGAGCATTAAGATTTTTAAAGGATCTGGGCATGGTGTCCCTGCACTTTGGGAAGTAGAGGTGAGTGGATCTTAGACCCAGTTTCAAAAAAGTGGGGGTGGGGTGGGCCATGTTCTGTCTAAGGAAAGACTATTTTCTGTTGTGCTAGTGGATGAATCCTGGAGTTCTGCCAACTTTTGGTTTATTCAGACCCACTAAGCTTTGCTGATAAGAGTTACCCAATGGATAATCCAGCCCAAGTAAGTATGGTAAGTGAATGACCTGTTGTGGTTGTTGTTGCCTGTTGTGGTAAGTTGCCTGTTGTGGAGGAACTAGGTGTGGCAAATACTAAATGTTTAGGACCAGGGAGAAAGCCAGTGTGTTGCTTGTGTTCTTTCCTTTCAAGAAGATTAGCATCCAAAGAGACATGTCTCTTCAG
The DNA here is from genome assembly GCF_018167655.1 of Microtus oregoni. NCBI lineage: Eukaryota > Metazoa > Chordata > Mammalia > Rodentia > Cricetidae > Microtus > Microtus oregoni. The sequence goes on from NW_024544856.1 coordinate 127,838, forward strand.
GAAAGCACTGATTGTGACACTGTGGAAATGGAAAAGAGAATCTGCCATTCTTCTATGCACCCTTGCTGGACTTTCTGTGTTTCATGGTGCAAATGTTTCCCATTTCAAGCTTGTCTTCGCTGCCTTTTTGTTTGTTTAAAAAACAGTCCTCAGTATTGCTCAACATTTAACAATTCTATGTGGTTTTTATACATTCCTTTTTTTCCTTTCTTAAGATTATAATATAGGCAGTCCTCAGCAGCCGACCAGCAGGTGAGAGACCAGAACCCTTGGCCATTCTGGACAAATGACAATAAAGAAAACAGATAATAAAGGAACAAAGTACCCATCCAACAATGACCACCAACAGCCAGACCTATAGTCATCCTAAATCCAGATGTGTAAATGTCAGTTTAAGAATATGTTCAACAACAGAAAGGGCAATATGAAACCACCAGAACCAAGTGATACTACAACAGCAAGACCTGAACATTCCAATGCAGCTGAAACACAAGAAAATGACTTTAAAATATTTTTATGAAGATGATAGAGACCGTTAAAGAGAAAATGAAAAGTTCCCTTCAAAAAATTGAGGAAAAAAAAACAAACAAAAAGTGAAAGAAATCAATAAATCCCTTCAAGAAAATCAAGAAAACCAAGAAAAAACACTCAAGCATGTGAAAGAAATAGTTCAAGACTTGAAAACTGAAATAGAAGCAATAAAGAAAACAAAAACCAAGAGAATTCTCTTTTTATTCTCTCTCCCTCAAGAAAGGGATTCTCTGTGTGGTCTGCAAAGCAAGTTCCAGAATAGCCAGACCAGACTGACCTCAAACTCACAGAGATCTATCTGCCTCTGCTTCCCATGTGCTGGGATGAAACGCTACACCTAACTTCTCAATGGAGACTCTACATGGTAGTTTGAATGTATTTGTCCCCCATAATCTCATAGTGAGTGGCACTATTAGGAGGTATGGCTTTGTTGGAGAGAGTATGGTCTTGTTAGAGGAAGCGCGTCACTATGGGGGCAGGCTTTAGGGGTTTTTATTTTTGGGATACTGCTCAGTGAGTCTGTTGATTTCCTGTTCCCTGAAAGATATAGCGGTCTCAGCTCCAGCACCACTTCTGCCTACATGCTGCCATGCTCCATACTATGTGATAATTGACTGCACCTCTGAAACTGTAAGTGAGCCCCCTCAATTAAACATTTTCTTCATAAAAGTTGTCATAGTCATAGTGTCTCTTCACAGCAAAAGTAAATCTAAACTAAGATGCTCTAAAAGCCAGAAGATCCTGGACAGATGAATTGGAGACACTAAGAGACCACAGATGCCAGCCAAACTTTCATTCACCAAACATAGAGAAAGCAAGATATTTCATGACAAAACCATATTTTAAACAATATCTATCTATAAATACAGTCCTACAGAAAGTACTAGAAGGAAAACTCTAACCCAATGAAGTTAACTGTACCCATGAAAACACAAGCAATATGTAATCTCACAGCAACAAACCCCAAAAAGAAACACACACACACACACACACACACACACACACACACACACACAACCACCACAACCAAAACTAAAAATAAGAGGAATTGACAATCATTGATCATTAATATCTCTTAATATCAATGAACTTAATTTGTCAATAAAAAGACATAAGCTAACAGAAAGGATATAAAAACCAGGATCCATCCTTCTGCTGCATACAAGAAATACATTTCAATTTCAAAGACAGACATTATCTTAGAGATTTTCCATCAGATGGATCTAAGAAGCAAGCTGGTATAGCTATCCTAATATCTAACAAAACAGATTTCAAACTAAAATTAATCAAAGAGATGGAGAGGAAATTTTATATTCGTAAAAGGAAAAATCCATCAAGATGAAGTCTCAATTCTGAACATCTATGCCCCCAATACAAGGGCACCCACATTTGTAAAAGAAACATTACTAAAGCTTAAATTATACATCAAACTCCACACAATAATGATAGGAGATATCAACACCTCACTCTCCCCAATGGACAGGTCTGCCAGACAGAAACTTAACAGAGAAATAAAGGAACTAATATGTTATGACTCAAATGGACTTAACAGCATCTACAGAACAATCCACCCAAACACAAAAGAATATACCTTCTTCTCAGCACCCTATAGAACCTTCTCTAAAATTGAGTACATTCTTGGTCACAAAGCAAATCTTAACAGATGCAAAAATTAGAATAATCCCCAGAATTTAATTGGGTCACTGTGGGTTAAACTCATGGAAGCTAAAGAACTGAATTATCCCTGGGTCAAGGAAGAAATAAAGAAATTAAAGACTCCCTAGAATTCAATGAAAATGAATGCACAATATACCCAAACTTTTGGAACACAATGAAAGCATTGCTTAAGAGAAAAGTTCATAACACTAAGTGTCTACATAAAGAATTTGGAGATATCTCACACTAGTGAATTAACAGAACATTTGAAAACTTCAGAACAAAGAGGAGCAAACTCACCCCGGAGGAGTAGACAGCAGGGGATAATCAACCTAAGGGCTGAAATCTATAAAATAGAAACAAAGAGAATAATACAAAGAATCAATGAAACAAAGAGTTAGTTTTTGAGAAAATCAACAAGATAGACAAACTCTTTTCCAAAGAAACAAAAGGCAGAGAAGGAATATCCAAATTAACAAAATCAGAAGTGAAGGGGGTAGTATTACAACAGACACTGAGGAAATCCAGACTCATTAGGTCATATTTCAAAAACCTTTTCTCCACAAAATTGGTAAGTCTAAAGACAATTTTCTTGATAGGTACCAGAAACCAAACTTTAATTAGGACCAGATAAGTAATTTAAATTGATCTATGACCCTTATAAAAATAGAAGCATTTATTAAAAGTCTTCCAAACAATAAATAAATAAGTAAATAACCCACAGCCAGGTGGTTTCAGTGCAGAATTCTACCAGAATTTTAAAGAAGAGCTACTGACCAATAAGCATTTTATTAAACCGATTTGAGTGACAAAATATTACTGTGTCCAAAGGAAGAATTCCACAGCACAGTGATATGGCTGGATACAAAATTAACTCAATAGATCTCTTAAAAACAAATGATAAACAGTCTGAGAAAGAAATCAGGGAAACAACAACCTTTACAATAGCTACAAATAATATAAAATTTCTTGGTGGTAATTCTAACCAAACAAGTGAAAGACATGTATGACAAGAACTTTAACACTTTGAAGAAAGAAATTGAAGAAGATATCAGAAAATGAAAAGATATTCCATGTTCATGGATATGTAGGATTAACACAGTAAAAATGGTAATCTTACCAAAAGCAGTCTATAGATTCAATGCAAACCCTACGAAAATCCCAACACAATTCTTCACATACATCTAAAGAATAATACTCAACTTCATATGAAAAAAAAACAGGATAGCTAAAACAATCCTGCAAATAAATATATCATTATCTCTGACTTACATCTTTACTAAAGAGCTATAGTAATAAAAACAGCTTGGTATTGGCATAAAAATAGACATGCAGATGATGTGGGTTGTCCTTCTGTATATGTATTGCTTTTATTGGTTGATGAATAATTTTGGCCAATGGCTTAGCAGAATAAATACAGGCAAGATTTATATATATATATATATATATATATATATATATATATAGAGAGAGAGAGAGAGAGAGAGAGAGAGAGAGACAGTAGGCAGTGTATGCTGTATGAACTGTACATACAGGACCCACATAAAAGAGACTGATGAACTTTCCAAAAGAGAATAGTTCTTCAGGGTTCATGCTTCACAGAAGAAACTGCCAAACATTCTGTAGGACACAGAAGAAAGCAACTGTTGAACTTTGCCAGTAAAAAACAGAATAGATGTTCAAATTTCCTGCTAAGCTGAAAAGTCTGCCAGATACTATGGGCCTGTAAGCTAAAGATGGATGCCCCAACATTACAAAAGAACTTTGAGTGACCAGGTAGCGAGATGTCTCTATCATTTCTAGAGCTCTAGAATTTGCTTACAATGCATTTTCTGTTTACTTAGGTAATATATCCTTCCGTGGTCTTTGATGGAGTTAAAGACTAGATAGTTATGATCATAGTTGTCCTTAGTCATGATTAAAGATAAATTAGATATAAAACTTTAGACTCACAAAGATAGGATAGATTATAGAGTGTTTTCCTTAGTTTGCCAAATGTAAATGGACTAAATATTATAACTATAATTCTTGCTTGATAACTGTTTTATATATATATATATGTATATATATATATATATATATATATGCAATTTTACTATGCCAAAGTTCAAAATCTTTCCTTCTTAATTAGACATAAAAGGGAAGATGATGTGGGATGTCCTCCTATATATGTGTTGCTTCTGTTGGTTGATGAATAAAGATGTTTTGATCAATGGATTTGCAGAGTAAATCCAGGCAGGAAATCTGAACAGAGATATATAGAGAAAGTAGGCAGAGTCAAGGAGATGCCATGTAGTCAACAAAGGAGAAAGATGCCAGAACATTACCAGTAAGTCACAGCCTCATAATGATACATAGATTAATATAAATGGTTTAATTTAAGATGTAAGAAGTAGCCAGGAATGCACCTGAGTCATTGGCCAAACAGTGTTGTAATTACTACAGATTCTCTGTGATTACTTTGGTCTTGTCACTCAGAAAACAAAAGGATACACTCCATTCACATGTGAAACAATAGAATAGAATAGAATAGAATAGAATAGAATAGAATAGAATAGAATAGAATAGAATAGAATAGAATAGAATAGAATAGAATAGAATAGAATGGAACAGAAGTGTAGAAATAAGGGCGGCGGAGCTGCGTCCCCAGAACCCCGGCTGCCTGGCTAGCTTATGCCCGAAATAACAACACACAAACTGTATTCATTTAATCACTGCTTGGCCCATTTCTATTTAGCCCATTTCTAATCATCTGTGTAGCGCCCCTAGGTGCGCTTACTGGGAAGATTCTAGCCTACATCCATCCTGGGTCGGAGCTTCATTGTGTGCGTCTGCCTGGGAGCTGGGAGCATGGTGTCTCTCTGAGGCGTCTGCTCCTGAGAGGAGATCTGTGGAGTCTGAGCTCACTTCCTCTTCCTCCCAGCATTCTGTTCTGTTTACTCCTCCCACCTATCTTCTAACCAATGAGGGCCAAGCAGTTTCTTTTTATTTAACCAATGGCCATCCTCCATCATTTCCCCTTTTTCGGTTTAAACAAAAATAAAAGGCTTTAACTTTAACATAGCAAAATTACATATAATGAAACAGTTATCAAGTAAAAGTTACAATAATCTTTATCATAACTAAGGAAAACTATAACTATAACTAACTATTCTTTTTTTTTAATTTATTTATTTATTAAGGATTTCTGCCTCGTCCCCACAACCGCTTCCCATTTCCCTCCCCCTCCCCCGATCAAGTCCCCCCCCCTCATCTGCTCGAAGAGCAATCAGGGTTCCCTGACCTGTGGGAAGCCCAAGTACTGGCCACCTCTATCCAGGTCTCGTAAGGTGAGCATTCAAACTGCCTAGGCTCCCACAAAGCCAGTACGTGCAGTAGGATCAAAAACCCACTGCAATTGTTCTTGAATTCTCAGTATTCCTCATTGTCCGCTATGTTCAGCTAGTCCGGATTTATCCCATGCTTTTTCAGACCTAGGCCCGCTGGCCTTGGTGAGATCCCAATAGAACATCCCCATTGTCTTAGTGTGTGGGTGCACCCCTCGTGGTCCTGAGTTCCTTGCTCGTGCTCCGTCTCCTTCTGCTCCTGATTTGGACCTTGAGATTTCTGTCCGGTGCTCCCGTGTGGGTCTCTGTCTCTGTCTCCTTTCATCGCCTGATGAAGGTTAATATTCCTGAGGATGCCTATGTGTTTGTCTTTGGATTCACCTTATTTAGCTTCTCTAGGAACATGAATTATAAGCTCAATGTCCTTTATTTATGGCTAGAAACCAAATATGAGTGAGTACATCCCATGTTCCTCTTTTTGGGTCTGGCTTACCTCACTCAGGATAGTGTTTTCTATTTCCATCCATTTGTATGCAAAATTCAAGAAGTCCTTGTTTTTTACTGCTGAGTAATACTCTAATATGTATATATTCCATACTTTCTTCATCCATTCTTCCATTGAAGGGCATCTAGGTTGTTTCCAGGTTCTGGCTATTACAAACAATGCTGCCATGAACATAGTTGAGCATATACTTTTGTTGTATGATAGGGCCTCTCTTGGGTATATTCCCAATAGTGGTATTGCTGGATCCAGGGGTAGGTTGATCCCGAATTTCCTGAGAAACCGAAACACTGCTTTCCAGAGTGGTTGCACAAGTTTGCATTCCCACCAGCAATGGGTGAGTGTACCCCTTTCTCCACAGCCTCTCCAGCAAAGGCTATCATTGGTGTTTTTTATTTTAGCCATTCTGACAGGTGTAAGGTGGTATCTTAAAGTTGTCTTGATTTGCATTTCCCTGATCGCTAAGGAAGTTGAGCATGACCTTAAGTGTCTTTTGGCCATTTGAAGTTCTTCTGTTGAGAATTCTCTGTTCAGATCAGTGCCCCATTTTATAATTGGGTTGATTAGCCTTTTACGGTCTAGTTTCTTGAGTTCTTTATATATTTTGGAGATCAAACCTTTGTCAGTTGCAGGGTTGGTGAAGATCTTCTCCCAGTCAGTGGGTTGTCTTTTTGTCTTAGTGACAGTGTCCTTTGCTTTACAGAAGCTTCTCAGCCTCAAGAAGTCCCATTTATTCAATGATGCCCTTAGTGTCTGTGCTGCTGGGGTTATACATAGGAAGTGGTCTCCTGTGCCCATGTGCTGTAGAGTACTTCCCACTTTCTCTTCTATCAGGTTCAGTGTGTTCGGACTGATATTGAGGTCTTTAATCCATTTGGATTTGAGTTTTGTGCATGGTGATAGATATGGATCAATTTTCATTCTTCTACAGATTGACATCCAGTTTTGCCAGCACCATTTGTTGAAGATGCTCTCTTTTTTCCATTGTATACTTTTAGCTCCTTTATCGAAGATCAGGTGTTCATAGGTTTGTGGGTTAATGTCAGGGTCTTCTATTCGATTCCATTGGTCGACTTCTCTGTTTTTATGCCAATACCAAGCTGTTTTCAATACTGTAGCTCTGTAATAGAGTTTGAAGTCAGGGATGGTAATGCCTCCAGACAAACCTTCATTGTATAAGATTGTTTTGGCTATCCTGGGTTTTTTGTTTTTCCATATAAAGTTGATTATTGTCTTCTCCAGATCTGTGAAGAATTTTGATGGGATTTTGATGGGGATTGCATTGAATCTATAGATTGCTTTTGGTAGAATTGCCATTTTTACTATGTTGGTCCTCCCAATCCAAGAGCAAGGGAGGTCTTTCCATTTTCTGGTGTCTTCTTCAATTTCTTTCTTCAAAGACTTATAGTTCTTGTCAAGTAGATCTTTCACTTCCTTGGTCAGGGTTACCCCAAGGTATTTTATGCTATTTGTGGCTATCGTGAAAGGTGATGCTTCTCTGATTTCCCTCTCTGCTTCCTTATCCTTGGTGTATAGGAAGGCAACTGATTTTTTGGAGTTGATCTTGTATCCTGCCACGTTACTAAAGCTGTTTATCAGCTGTAGGAGTTCTTTGGTAGAATTTTTGGGGTCGCTTATGTACACTATCATATCATCTGCAAATAACGAAAGCTTAACTTCTTCCTTTCCAATACGAATCCCCTTGATCTCCTTATGTTGTCTTATTGCTATTGCTAGAATTTCAAGCACTATATTGAAGAGGTATGGCGAGAGTGGACATCCTTGTCGTGTTCCTGATTTTAGTGTGATGGCTTTGAGTTTTTCTCCATTTAATTTAATGTTAGCTGTTGGCTTGCTGTAAATAGCTTTTATTATATTTAGGTAGGACCCTTGTATCCCTATTCTCTCCAAGACCTTTATCATAAAGGGGTGTTGAATTTTGTCGAATGCTTTTTCCGCATCTAGTGAAATGATCATATGGTTTTTTTCTTTCAGTTTATTTATATGGTGGATTACATTGATAGATTTGCGTATGTTGAACCAGCCCTGCATCTCTGGGATGAAGCCTACTTGATCATAATGGATAATTTTTCTTATGTGTTCTTGGATTCGGTTTGCCAGTATTTTATTGAAGATTTTTGCGTCGATGTTCATGAGTGAGATCGGTCTGTAATTCTCTTTCTTGGTTGGGTCTTTTTGTGGTTTTGGTATCAGGGTAACTGTAGCTTCATAAAAGGAATTTGGCAATGACTCTTCTGATTCTATATTGTGAAATACCTTAAGGAGTATAGGTATTAATTCTTCTTGGAAGTTCTGGTAGAATTCTGCATTGAAACCATCTGGTCCTGGGCTCTTTTTGGTAGGGAGATTTTTGATAACCATTTCTAATTCTTCGCGAGAAACCGGTCTATTTAGATCATTCACCTGGTCTTGGTTTAGCTTTGGTATATGATACTTATTTAAAAAAATGTCCATTTCTTTTGTATTTTCCAGTTTTGTGGCATACAGGCTTTTGTAGTAAGATCTAATGATTCTCTGAATTTCCTCTGTGTCTGTGGTTATGTCCCCCTTTTCATTTCTGATCTTATTTATTTGCGTGTTCTCTCTCTGTCGTTTAATTAGTTTGGATAGGGGTTTGTCGATCTTGTTGATTTTCTCCAAGAACCAGCTTTTTGTTTCATTGATTCTTTGGACTGTTTTCTGTGTTTCTATTTTGTTGATTTCAGCCCTCAGTTTTATTATTTCCAGTCTTCTACTTCTCCTGGGCGTGTCTGCTTCTTTTTTTTCTAGAGCTTTCAGGTGTGTTTTTAAGTCCCCAATGTATGCATTCTCCGTTTTCTTTAAGTGGGCACTTAGTGCTATGAACTTTCCTCTTAGCACTGCTTTCATTGTGTCCCATAGGTTTGAGTATGTTGTCCCTTTATTTTCATTAAATTCAAGGAAGACTTTAATTTCTTTCTTGATTTCTTCCTTGACCCAGGTGTGGTTCAGTAGTTGACTGTTCAGTTTCCATGTGTTTGTCGGTTTTTTGGGGGCAGCGTGGTTGTTGCCTTCTAACTTTAATCCGTGATGATCTGATAAGACACAGGTGGACACTGATATTTTTTTGTATCTGTGGAGGTTTCCTTTGTTTCCGAGTATGTGGTCAATTTTTGAGAAGGTTCCATGAGCTGCAGAGAAGAAGGTATATTCTTTCCTATTTGGGTGGAATGTTCTATAGATGTTTGTTAAGTCCATTTGCTTCATTACCTCCAATAATTCTCTTAATTCTCTATTAGGTTTCTGTCTGATTGACCTGTCCCTTGGAGAGAGAGGTGTGTTGAAGTCTCCTACTACTAGTGTGTGTGGTTTGATGTCTGCCTTGAGTTCTAGTAATATTTCTTTTACATAAGTAGGTGCTTTTATATTGGGGGCGTATATATTCAGGATTGAGACGTCCTCCTGATGAATTGTTCCTGTTATGAGTATAAAGTGACCGTCTCGGTCTCTTCTGATTGATTTTAGTTTGAAGTCAGTTTTGTTAGAAATTAGTATGGCCACACCTGCTTTTTTCTTAGGACCATTTGCTTGAAACACCTTTTCCCAACCCTTTACTCTGAGTAGGTGCCTGTCTTTGTGGTTGAGATGTGTTTCTTGCAAACAGCAGAATGTTGGATCCTGTTTTCGTATCCAATCTTTTAGCCTGTGCCTTTTTATAGGTGAATTGAGCCCATTAATATTAAGTGATATTAATGACCAGTGGTTGTTTACTCCAGTTATTCTTATTGCTTTTGGTAGTAGAGATTGTGTGTCTCCTTTCTTTGAGATGTGCTCGTGAAGGGTCATTAGATGCCTGGGTTATTATAGGCAGTGTTGGCAGTGTTGGATTCCTTGGGTTGCGATTTTCCTTCTATTACTTTCTGTAGGGCTGGATTTGTGGCTACGTATTGTTTAAATTTGTTCTTATCCTGGAATGTCTTGTTTTCTCCGTTGATAGTGAACGATAGCTTGGCTGGGTATAGTAGTTTGGGTTTGCATCCATGGTCTCTTAGCTTCTGCAGAACCTCTATCCAGGACCTTCTGGCTTTCATAGTTTCCATCGAGAAGTCAGGTGTAAGTCTGATCGGTTTACCTTTATAAGTTACTTGCCCTTTTTCTTTTGCAGCTCTTAATATTCTTTCTTTAACCTGTATATTTTGTGTTTTGATTATTATATGGCGAGGAGATGTTTTTCTTTGATCCAGTCTGTTTGGTGTTCTGTATGCTTCTTGAATATTTAAATGAATATCTTTCTTTAAGTTGGGAAAGTTTTCTTCCATAATTTTGTTGAAAATATTTTCTGAGCCTTTGAGCTGTGACTCTTCTCCTTCTTCTATTCCTATTATTCTTAGGTTTGGTTTTTTTATTGTGTCCCATAGTTCCTGAATGTTTTGTGTTAAGAATTTGTTGGCTTTGCTGTTTTCTTTGATCTGTTCGTTTATTTTCTCTATGGTGTCCTCAGCATCTGAGAGTCTTTCTTCTAGCTCTTGTATTCTATTGATTATGCTTGTTTCTGTAGACTCTGCTCGTTGGCCTAGATTTTCCATATCCAGCTGGTCCTCAGTTTGTATTTTCTTCTTTGCCTTCATTTCAGTTTTCAATTCTTGAACTGTTTCCAATACCTGTTTGATGGTTTTTTCTTGGTTTCCCAGGGTATCATGTACGTATTTACTCATTTCTTCAAACTTTTTGTTATACTTCTCATCCATTTCTATAAGGGCATTTTTTACATGTTGTTTAAGGGACTCTATTATCTTCATAAAGTCGATTTTTTCCACTTCTTCTGTGTTAGGTTGTTCAAATACTTCTGTTGTAAGATCATTGGGTTCTGATGTTTTCATGTTGTTTTTCGGATTATTGGGTGAGTTCTTGCCTTGGCGCCTGCCCATCTCCTCCTATTGATCCTATCCAATGGATCCTTTAGAAACCGGATCAGGTTTCCCTGCTGGCCAAGGGCTCCGCTTACAAAATGCCCTCACTCTCTTTCGTGGTTCCTGCTGCAGGCCAAGAACCCTCTCACCCCTCCGAAGGATCTTCAGGACAGGACCAGGCTCCCCTTGTGCCAGTGACCTGGCCAACCAAAGGCCTGCCTCTTTGATTCAATTGTAGTAGGGCGATCTTCTCTCCTTATTGCATGCCTGTCCCAGCCGCTTGGGTCTGGCCGCCGCTGCACCGCGTCTGGCGCCGCCGCTGCTGCGCCTCTGTGCGTCTGGCGCGCCGCCGCTGCGCCTCTGTGCGTCTGGCGCCGCCGCTGCTGCGCCTCTCTAACTAACTATTCTTAACTCCATCAAAGACTCCGGAAAGATACAATACTACCTAAGCATACAAGAAAAAAACAACTTTTAAAACTCTAGAAATGACAGAGACATCTCGCTGCCTGGACAGTCACCCAAAGTTCCTCTGTACCGTTGGGGCATCCATCTTCAGCCTTCAGGCCCATGGTATCCAGCAGACATTTCCATAAAGCAGGAAAATTCAAAGTCAGTTCAGTCACTATCTGTTGTGTCCTGCAGAATGTCTCACAGACTCTTTCATGAATCAGGAACCCGAAAGATCATCTCACCTTAGGCAAGTTCAGTAGTCCTCTCTCTGCGGGTTCTCTGTGTCCAGTTTATGCAATAGTCCAGGCAAGAGCAGTTTCTTGCCCAAATGGCTTCCTGCTGAATGGGGGTGTCGTTAATTAGGTCTTTCATGGTATAACCTGTGTGCTAGTTTCATCTCAGTTGGTAGTTGAGCAAAGCAATTTTTTGAAGATGGCTGGGGAGAGTAGACAAAGAAGAGTAGTGTGAGACTGGAGTGAAGGTCATACAGGATCTCAAAAGCAATTGTGGGGGACTTGAACTTTTACACTGAAGTAAGAAATCATTAAAGGACTTTGATTGCAAGGTTGACATGAATTGACATGTGTTTTTAACTGTTATTCCTGGAGAACATTCTGTATAGGGGCATGGAAAAGCACAGGTTGTCCATGTGGACACATTTTCAGCATTTCAGCATGGAAGTGGTGGTGGCTTGGACTAGGGTGATATCCGTGGTAAATAAAATTAGCTGTATTCCAAGTGTAATGTAAAAATAAAATGGTATCATTCCCTGAGGGGAGGCAGGCAGCAGGCCATGAGTGGCAGTGGGTCCCAGGCAGGGAGCAATGGTGCAGGTGAGAAACCTGGGTGGGTCAGCTGGTCCCACAGGAGACACAGCAGGTGAGAGACAGAGATGGATAGGTATGCCATGCAGAGAAAGTGGATATTTATTTAGTGGGTTATAAAGGGGAAAGAACAAGGGGGAGGGGAGAAGGGGGAAGAGCAGAGGGACAGAGAAAGAGAAACAGAGAGAGGGAAAGAAAAGGGGGTTTGGGGAGAGGAGAGGGGAAGCTACCTCTTTGGTAGAGAGAAAAGAGAGAGCTCATAGGCTAGATGCTGGAAGCAAGGAAGATGGCTTGCCTTGGTGGATGGGGGAAGGAGTGGGCAGGGCTTGTCTCTTAAAGGGATATGACAGACCATTACACCAAGTACTTCTAAGGTAGAGCTGACAGTATCTTCTGCCCTGTTAAAATGTGAAGGATGAGAGAGACAATGTGTAGAGTGAATGAGATATGTCATTGAGATCATGGCCTCCATCTCTGGAATGGTTACTGTTTACTTGGAAGGAGAACACTGTGGAGGAGTTGGGTTGGAGTCAGGGTTGGAACTAGGAATTCATCTTGGTCCTGAAGAGTTTGAGACGCCTATTTGATTTTTACCTACTTATGTGAAGTAGGCAGGTGTGTGAGGACCTTTAATTGCATCATAAATACTGGTAAAATTTAGAACAATATCTGATTTTATTGCATACTTCTCCAGTTTTGGGAGGGCCTTGGTAGTATCTGCAAAACTGTGACACTTTTGTTAAAAAGCCTCATCCTCATCAAACCTTCTCTTATACTCATGAGACCAAAGACATCTGTAACTGCATTTGATTTGTTAAGCTTCTGGCTCTTCCTTCTCTTCCAAAGGTTCTGCATGTTTTCAAGTCTGTGTTTATCCCTGAGGACAGTGGGATATTCACAATGACCTTTGACATTTTAAAGAACTTATTAACATATAATCCTCCACCTGGAACTAAAAGAGGCCTTTGCCTGTGTCAAAGTCTCCCAGCACTATCTTTCCTCAAAGAAGTCAGTAGGTTTTCTAACAACAGAACCAAATGAAAAGCTAATAAACACTCTGCTAAGATACATAATAGTTCCCCAAAGGCTTGCCCAGTTCCCAGAACCTATGACTATGTTACTCTACATCACAAAGAGGCTTTGAAGTGTGATTAAATTAAGACTTTTAAGAGACAGATATAGTCTAGATTAGGGGGAGGGATCAAGATAATCACCAAGAACAAATAAGAGAGGAGGGGGAAGGGCAGAGTTAAAGGAGACAGGAAAACCACAGAACATACAGGTAACTTCTGGAAGCTGGACAAGGCAAGAAAAGAATTCTACCCTGGAACCTCCAGAAGAAACACATATTTCTAGCACCCCAATTTTAAAATTGTAAGACCCATTTTGGACTTTTGACTTCCTGAGTTATATGACAATAGATATGTCATTCCAGGCAATTAAGTTCACTGTACTTTGTTATAGAAGTGACAGCAAATTAATGAGGCACTTATTATGTAAGAGGCACTATGTGAAGCCTTTCCATCTATTATTTTACTTACTCATGCTCTGGGTAGCATGTCCTATTACTGTTAACCATTATAAGGATGCTAAAACTGAGGTGTTGGGGAATATTATTTTAAGATGTGTTGCTTTTGCTTATGCTGCATTTGTTTAATTGTGTGAAGCTGTGATTCTTTGCCTGTCTAAAACACCTAATGGTCTAATAAAGAGCTGAATGGCTAATAGCGAGGCAGGAGCAAGGATAGGCAGGGCTGGCAGGCAGAGAGGATAAATAGAAGGAGAAATCTGAGAAGAAAGAAGAACAAGAGTACAATGAGAGGAGTACATCAGGGGCCAGCCAGCCAGCCACCCAGCCACCCAGCCACCCACCCAGCCAGCCAGCCACTCACCCACCCACCCAGCCACCCAGCCAGTCAGCCACCCAGCCACCCAGCCACCTAGCCACCCAGCCAGCCAGCCAGCCACCCAGTCACCCTGCAAGCCACAGAGTAAGAAGGAAAGAAAGGTATACAGAAATAAAGATAAAATCCCAGAGGCAAAAGGTAGCTGGGATAATTTAAGAAAAATTGGCAAGAAACAAGCCAAGCTAAAGCCAGGCATTTCTAACTAAGAATAAACCTATGTGTGTGATTTATTTGGGAGCTGGGTGGTGCCTCCCCCCCAAAAGCCAAAAGAGTAAAACATCACACAACACTGAGGCTCAGAGTAATAATGGCAATAAACTCATCTTTTGTTACATGGAAAGTGAGTGGCAAAGCTAGGTTTTAAAGCAAGGTCTTTCCTATTCTTTACTAAATAACACCAGACTTCCTTTGTGTTGGCTTTAAAAGAATTAGTAGAATGGCTAAGTATTTTCTTAAGTAACAAAGGGTAATATTTACTAAACTGACGTTCCCTTGTCCCATTTTTTGCACATGGTAGATGCTTAAATATTCGTTAATTGGTCAAACAAGCCAAGCCAGCTTAGTTTGCTTTCTTTTGCTATAACACACACCATGACCAAATGCAACTTGGGGAGGAAACCTTACAGTTCTGGGTAACAGTGCACCATTAGGGAATTTAGGACAGGAACTGAACACACGTAGTGAGATCACGGAGTGGTGCTGCTTATCCTCATGGTTTACTCAGCCTGCTTTGTAAGAGCACCCATGTCCAGGACCTACCACCCACGGAGGGCCTCCCACATCAATCATTAATCAAGAAAATGCCCTACAGACTTGGCTACCAGCAATCTGATGGAATCATTTTGTTAATGAAGTTCCTCTTCCCCAATAACTCTAACTTGGGTCAAGTTGACAAGAAACAAAACAAAACAAAATGAAAAACCACAACCTTATCAGGACATCATGTCTTCTAGTGAAGACGTCTAGACTATATTTCATTTTTGTGACTACTATAGCTTTTGAATTTATCCAGCTACCTGTTTGCAGTCACATATGGGCGGGAAGCTTTGACAATGTGGCCAGCGGCCACCTCTCCTTCTCTAGTGTATGTCTCTTGGCAGGGCTGTTTGTGTACAGTTATTTCCTAACTGTAACCATGTAAATGGAAGGAGTTGTGAACCTAAATAATTAAAACCACTGAGAATAGTCAGAAAGCATTTCTCCTGGGGTTTTGCATGAATGCAAATATCTGTCTTCATGTTGCCTTTAAATGGTTTTGTATTTCCTGACTAGCTACCAACCTGTGTTCAGGAAAGTCAGCAGGTATAGAGTGGCTATGGGTGGGAAATCAGCATAAGGTAGAGACTTTGCTATTGACTGTTCACCAGCTAGATAATCCACCTGAGCAGAATTAAGAGTGGCCAAATGTTTCCGGCTTTCCCTTCCAGGTGTTTATTTGTGAAGATATTTCTGTCCTCTCTGGGGGCTGTGTCTCTTGATAAACAAGGCCCTTTCGCACTTTCTAACTACCATTCTGTTCCCTGTATGGTTTTGCTTGACAGCATTTCCACTTTGCCTATTCCCGTTTGTGGTTACAGAACCAATGCTGTGCCATTACTTTTTGTCATGGTCACATACTCCCAGGAGCTCCCTGATCTGTAATCTTGCAGCAACAGTTCTGGGGAGATCCCCGAACTGTGATCCTCCTCTTTCTTCTTTCCACCCTCTCACACTCTGCCTTCTGACCTGCTCTGATCTGAAAGCCACTTGGCTTGACCAATATCGTGTTGAGATTTTGATTCCTTGTGGGCAGTGTTGGGAGATAGGGTCTAGAGGAAGGGCTTTGGGTAATGGAGCCAAGAACACCGAATGGGTTTCTTTCACTTGTGAGTTCTTGTTCCTGAGGGGTGGGGTTATTAGTACTTCAAGAATGGATTATTATAAAATGAATCCAGTCTCAGGTTTTTGTCCCTCTGATTCCTGCCATGAGTTGAGGCAGGGTGAATCTCATCAGACATGACACTGATGCTGGTCTTGTGCTCTTAGGTGTCCCACACCCAGAAGTATACAGCCAAAATCAATCTCTCTTTAAGATGAGTTAGTTTCAGGTATTCTGTTAGAGTAACAGAAAATGTACCAAGGCAATATCTTTCAAAGTCACTTTGGTGACAATTCGAACAAATCAGTATCTCTGCAGTCTGAATTCCCTAGGGCCAGAAGTGAGGCATCATCAAGCTTAGGACCGGCAATGTGTGCTGAATGCCTTGTGTTCCTTCAGCTACTGTTGGCTTCATGGGGGAAGGGCTCACTTTTTCTTATTTGTTTTTTTTTTTTTTTTTTGATCCTTTACATCAGTCTCACACTAACATGATGAATTTGGGGCTTTAATGAAGAGGAAAGATGGTTTAATTAATTACATAAGCAATTAGTCTTTGTTTAATGGGGACCTGAGGAAATTATCAGGACAATTGGTCCCCGGTAGAGATTGCAAAATGGTTTGTGTTCAAAGGTGAGAGTTGCATTCAAAGAGAAAGAGAGGGATCTGCTTTTGGCTGGGGTGGTATGAAGCTGACTCTTAGTCAGTGATGTAGATGAAGATGCACTGGTAGGGAGTGGACAATGAGACAGCAGACAGTCCAAATGGGTCCTGCTTAGCATAGTTCAATTTACATATGGTTTTGTAAGTAAAACGATTGATTTCTATTTGTTTATTTACATGTTTGTGTTACTGTATGCCACGTGTATGTGAGTGCCCACAGAGGTCCAAAGAGGGAGCTGAGTTCCCTAGAGCTGGAGTTATAGGCAGTTGAGCCACCTGACATGGGTGCTGAGACAGAATTCTTATCCTTTGCAAGAACAGCAAGCATTCTTAATCACCAAGCCATCTCCCCAGCTCTTTTCTTTTGTAATGATGCAAATTGTTAGACAGTTGATGGAAACCACAGTTCAAATCTTTAGCTTTGATCTCCTAGGCTAGTGCTCTGTGGTCTAATTCTGTCTAGCTATGCCGGGCGGTGATAGTGACTGTCATTCCCAGTCAGCTAGGACACTGTAAAGGGGATAACAAATACTCTACAGTGTGCTGACAGACAGCTGGAATGCTGGGTAGATGAAACATGTTGAATGCACTCTTGTTTTAACATGTTTCCTCTTACAAGGACACAATGTCATCTTGGGTTGAGGGGTATGTGTCACCGAACTGTATTCCTATGCTAGTTACAAGGTGGGTGAGGGAACTGTGAGACACCATAGGGGAACAGACCTTAGTTTTACCACTTCTTGTGTAGCAATAATTGCTTCCCAATTCCAGTCTCCAGCTGGTTGAGAATTGCCTCTGGAAATACTAAGTGGCCCCCATTTCTACTTTTCCGAGATTCATAGAAAACACTTAGTTTGAAACCCCAAAGTCCCCTAGGAAACAAGTTGCAAGTTTTTTTTAAAAAGAAGTTCCCAGAACTCCAGGGAATCAGAGCTGTGCATTGAGGACTTTGGATGGGGCTGATAGTGGTAGATTAAGCAGTAGAGTACAGAGAGCCAGCTTTCCTATTTCACACTATAGAAAGAGCTGAGCTTGATGCTCCTCAAACTCCATGGCATGCTCCTCAAACTCCATGGTGTGTGCTCCATGGCATAGGTAGAGATTCCTTCGTTCTAGGCATGCCTATCATATATTAAGAATTTTTCCCATTGTGACTTCTCCAAATATGTACTAAGTTTGTTTTCGAATCTGGGCTTTCTGAGAACGGAGGCTTTTCCTGTTGCTGCCTTCACTCAGCCCATACTTTGCAGGTAATATATTTCAGTAACATTTAGAAAAATTTACTGCACAGCTTGTTCTACACACAAAAGCTAAATGTTAATGCAGTGTTTTACTAACTGTGCTAAAATAAGCTAGCCAGCTGGTGAATTACCCAGAGGCCCTTTACTGTTGAGACTCACATGGGGTTTTGCAGCCAGCCTGAATGTCATTTATGTAAAATCACAGTGGTGATGCTGATCAGGCGGGAGCTCTTCAGCTTTATGGCCGGACGGGCCAGAGTAGATATTTACACAGAAGTTTTCTTGAGCTCCTGGCAGATTCCTTTCTTCTAATCCTGCCAGGTGGATGTGCTTTCCATACTGAGGGCCCAGGACAAAGCAGAGCCACCCTGGGGTGCCAGCTGGGATAGGTTACTGTTCGATGCTTCACCAATAACAGAAGGAGCAACCGGATGCAGAGTGAAAGCGAGAGGCTCAGCGTTGTCACTCACTCTGAGAACTGGTTAGAGAGTGCCAGGGAAGACATGGGCATAGTCATTGGCACCAGGAGATTACGATTTATCTGGTGGACCCCAGCACTGAACTGGAACTCTAAATTTGAGTTTGGCCCCAAGAATTTTTGCTGTTGTAATTTGTCTTGTGATTTTAATTTATTTATTTTGGCAAGCTATTGTACGCCTCCAGAGTTCTGGGTTGTTTGTTGGCTGATAATGTACTGAGTGTACTTTTAAATAAAAGCATTCAGTGGTAGTGTAGCAAATTTAATTCATTCATTTTTAATTCACTCAATGCACTGAATGATCATTAGTTAGGTGCTAGGAATGTACCTTCCAGGTGAAAGAGTTTTGGCTTCTTCTCTCAGGAATATGCTGACCCAGACTGAGGAATTAGGAAGCTATGGTCCTAGTGACTTTGTTAACAGTAGCTCAAGCACAGGCAAGCAGTTTGATTGCTGTTGAGTTTTAGAGAATATAGTATTTCTTTCATGAGGAATTGGGAAATTCATACTCAAAAAGGTGAAATCTTGTAGTTGATGTCAAAGTGATTCTTCTGGTTTGTTCTTCACTGCAATCTGCATCCAGAGTTTGATCTGCTAGTTAGAACACTAGTCTTACAATTCTTGTTCATAATTGAAAATTATTATTTCTAGTATGCTTACTGAACTGGTTGAAGAAATTTTCATCTTTTGGTTTGTATTATGTATTTATTGGTTTACAGAGTTCCCTGCTGATGGGCGTAAGCACTAGTGAATCAGACAGGAAGGCAGTCTACATATGCATCTTGGGATTCTAGGTGTCTCTAGGCTTTATACAGAATTTATACATAGGACCAGACAAGTTGCTTTGTGCCAAACACACTTCTCCTGTACCTGGAAGCTATTATAATTACCCTTGCGTGCTTTTAAAAGTAATGTCCTGCCTGTGAATTTTCAGACAGATAAGATTCAATCCTGTTTCATCCCAAAGCTCACATGTATCTATTCTTCTACAATGATTCCCTTTTCATCCATAAATCATGGTAACTTCTTTTAGTTTAAATACTGCAACTGAATTGGTCTGAGTCTCTTAAACCAAAGGCTTTCTGTGTTTCAATTCTAGGTCTTCTAAGCAAGCATATTTTGATGGAAGAAGCTAGGAAAGAGGAACATTGATAACAAAGATCTGTATTCATGCACACTTATGTTTAAGAGATATTTATATTATATGGGATGGCCTTCTGGTTATGTGTTGCTTATATTGGTTAATGAATAAAGCTGTTTCGGCCAATGGCTTAGCAGAGTAAAGTCTGGCAGGAAATCTGAACAGAGATATAGAGAGAGTAGGCAGAGTTAAGGAGACAAACACCATGTAGCTGCCCAAGGAGAAATATTACAGAACCTTACCAGTCTACCACAGCCTCATGCCAATACACAGATTAAGAGAAATGGGTTAATTTAACATATAAGAAGAATATGCCTAAGCCATTTGCCAAGCAGTGTTGTAATTAATACAGTTTCTGTGTGATTATTTGGCTCTGGGTGGCTGGGAAGCAAAAGTGGTTTTCATTTACATTTGTATGTATGTTTCATGCTAGGATTTGATGATGACAATGATAATGATGATGACGCCTGCTATAGCATCTGTACAAGTCAATGATATTTATTGTATACTGCAATTATATCATTATTACTGTTCTAACTATGGTCTTCTTTGGTCTTATTGGTCACTCATCCTCTCAACGTTATTCAAGAAAATTGTTATATATGCATATTTATTATGATTTTTCACACAGATAATAGTTGGGTATATTTAAGGGGTATAGTGACATATGCACACATATATACAAATGCATATATAACCTTATATATACACAGGCATGGACATATATTATAGAATGATTGAATCAAGCTGATTAACTTCTCATCTTTAATTTTTGTAGGAAGAACATTGAAATTGCATGCTTTTGGCAATTTATAAATTCACATTACTATAGGCTGTGTTCATTATTCTATACACTGGGTCATATATCACTGAAACGCTATATCCTTTGAACAGCATTTCTTAGGTCTTCATTCTCCTTTCTCTTAGCTTCTGGTCACCTCCATTCCATTTTCTACTTCTTTAAGTAAATTTGTACAGAATCTTATTGTGGTCATCTCTGTGACATGCTTATTTGACTTAGCATTATGCTTTCCAGGTTCATCCATATTGTTGCAAATTACAGGATTTTTTTCCTGTTATGTTTGTGTTGTATTCCCTTGTGTATACGCTACAGTTTTAAAAATTCATCTGTTGATGGAATTTAGATTGTTGCCGTAATTGACTATTGTGAATAATGCTTCTACAGACCTAGGAGTGCAGGCATCTCTTTCACACAGCTGATTCCATTTACATTTGGGGAAACTCTCATAAGCAGGACAGCTGAGGCATGAGGTTGTTTCCTTTTTTTATTTTTTTGAGGAATCTCCATGCTGTTCTTCATAACAGCTGTGTTAACTTATATTTCTTACAATAGTTCAGCAGGTTTTCCTTTTTTCCACACCCTTTCTATTTTTAGTGTTTCAATAATAGTCATTTTTACAGATGCGAAGTGATAGCTCCCAGTTTTTTTAAATGTTTTTATTTTTTATTTTATTTTACGTGAATGGTTGTTTTGCTTGCATGTATGTCTATGTACCATGTGCATGCCTGGTGCTGGAGGAAGACAGAAGAGTGCATCCGATCACTTGTAACCAGAGTTACAGGTGGTTGTGAGCCACTGTCTGGGTGCTGGAACTGACCCAGCTCCTCAGCAAGAGCAGCCATTATTCTTAATCACCAAGCCATTTCTTCACCTCCCTCATTGAGTTCTTAAAGATTTGATTTACTTTTTTATTGTGTATTTGTATGTGTGTGTGTGCATGTGTATGTGTCCCCCTCCCCCACATACACACTGACTGTTGCCTGCTGAATCCAGATGCTGGTGTCAGACTTCCTGGACCTGGGGTTGCAGATGGTTGTGAACTGCCACACATGGCCACCAGGCATGGAACTCAACAGTACACACTCCTAACCACGAAACACTTCTCCAGCTCCCCCTCATTGTATTTTTAGTTTGTATTTCTCTGAGAATTGGTAATGATAAATATTTTCTTATCCATTTGGCTGTTTGGTTGCCTTCGTAGTTAAATATTTCATGATTTCATCTTCTCTCTACCTGCCCAGATGGAGGCAACTTAAATATTCCATTTCTTTTCAGTATTCACTTCATCATAATAAAAACCTTATTGTGGCCTTTCTGTATATTGAAGCTTCTATGGTTTTTACATTTCTCCTCTAAATTAAATTCATCTCTTTGACTTGAAAAGTGTTGCTCCTTTAAGAAACAATGCTGGAAGTAAAAAGTTATTCTGTATGGAAGAGAGCAATGGTGTTAAGGGATAAGTAGAAAGTGTGTGGTCTGTCTGCATGAAGATTTGAACTGCGATGAGAGGTTGCATGTAAATTTATGTTTTTGGAATTGGAGGGATGTGTCATGCCAGGTTTTGATGATGGCAGTGATGATGATGATGCCTGCTCTAGTATTTGTACAAGTTGAGTACATTTTCTGCACACTACAATTATATCATTATTGCTTCTCTAACTATAGTTTTCTTTGGTTTTATTAAGCACCCAGCCTTTCAACATTACTTAGGAAAATTGCTAGCTACTTTTAGATAAATGAATTAATCCCCGCTGCAACCATATAGAGCATCTCCTTATAGTTGTCTGGGGAGAAACACACTCATCACAATTCAGGGTTTGTAGAACACCCATTTAATTAAGGATCCAAAGTCAAATCCATCTCTTTTGGTGCTTCTCATCTCTCCGTTAGTCTGTTGACTATCTTAACATACCTCAGCTTTATATTCACCACAGACATCTTTTCTCACTGTGCCTTCATCAACTTCACAGTCCTAAAGAGAGGCAGCCAATTTATAAAAAAAGTTTATTTAGCTCACTGTTTTGAGATTTCAAGAGCATATTGCCTGTATCAATTTGGTTCTCAAGAGGCCAGTGGATGGAGGCATTCATGGCAGGAGTATGTCTAGTTGCAAAAGGTTTAGCTAGAGAAGGAAGAGAAGATGATTGTGTCTGAGGATAGGTTGCTAATACCTAAGGGCCTTTCCTCTAAATAACCTACCATTTTCCAATTGTGTCACCTTGCTGATCAAGCCTTGGATTACAATGGACCTTTGGGGACACTCAAATAACACAATGAGTAGTAATAACCAAACAATATACAAAGTATATTGGGCAACAGCATATGTATTTTCCATATGTTACTCAATGCTTAGCTATTAGGAAATTAAAAACGTCTTCCAAACTTGATAAAACCCATCTAATCACTGCCACATTATGTGACAACTGTCAGACAAACCTTGATTTTAACCATGTAAGTAAAGAGCCTTTTAGCTTTTACCTATGTTTTCACCATTCAGAGCTTCCCATTTGGCACTGATGATTAAAGAAGTAAGAAAGACCACTAGCACTCAACATTCCTCAGTGTTCAGAGCAATGGCAAGATCGTTTCAGTACAACCCTAATAACCAATCCACAGGGTACTTTGAGAATTTAAGATAGGTTCTTTGAATTATTGACATCAACATTTTGGGGTACCTTCACTGTATGTGTCCTGAAGCCAAGAATTCATTCTTTGTCTTCTGGATATGAGATAAAACTGAAGAGAGGTGCCACATTCCTAAACACCTTAGATTCTACAGCTTATAGTAAAATTGAGTTGGCTCTGGTATCTAGGCTACCAATTTGCAGATAGTGGTAGTAATGAGGAATGGGTGTGGACACACCTGGGTTTCTGTCATTTGATATGTGTGGTAGGATAATCTAATGAGATATGAAATTTTGCTTTGTTCTCATGATATTTTTACCTCTTGGATTCCAAGGGAGTTTGCTAGCCAGCTCATTTCCCCTGTCTCGGGGGAGTTTCATGTCATAGGGCTAAGTTCCCCACTTTGTTGAGTTTGCTTTAATTATTTTGTTTCAAAGACCACATCATAGAGGTTACAGGTTGGGGAGAGATTTCTCTTTGCTTTGCAATTCATTACTAAATAGTTCAGACATATAGCTGAATTGATAGTTTTCCAGTGAATTCTTGTCACTCATAGTGAATTTTCATTACTTACCAAGATATTTGCTGCTAATATTCTGTTGTGCGTGCTTTTTAGCACATTTACTCATCTTTTGATCTACTGAAAAAGCTACATTTTCAGAAATAAATGTTCCATGAACAGGAAGAAAAGAAGGGAACATCTCCAAGATTGGAAGAGTCGATAATATTGGGCTTCATGAGTAATGGAAGCCTATGGTCATGGCTTTCAGTCCTGGGGAGAAGGAAAACACTCGGAGGGCATGGACAATGAAGGTTGAAAGAAAAGTGGAGATACAAGCACAGATGATCTTCACTTCAGCAATAGTGAATATAGATTGATGTCCTATGGTCTTCCTTAATTTTTGAGTGTTATCTCACACCCCCAGGGAATTTGTACATCTCCCAGGAATCAGGATAGGAAAATCCCTCTGACAACCTAATGGATACAGGGGTTCAAAGTTAGATGAATTTTTTTCCTTTTGGAAAATAATGTGCTTTTATTTGCACATATGGATTTTTAGAGTTCATTTACATTTGTGAATCTATTCATTTTATAAAACTTCACCTAAGGCTCTTCTGGAATAATAATACAAGGGGAAAGCAGACTCTTAAAGGTGTTTTCTCCACGCTTCTGTTCAGCAGTGTGTTAAGAACTGAAGGAAGGGTCCTAGAGAGTGTCACCTGCTTTTGCTTACTTAATCCACAGCTACAGTGACTTAGAATTGGCCTGCAGTTTAATGTTACCCTTTATAACCAGGATGATTATGTTTTCATTATCTACATGCAACCTTCTTCTTAGGTGGTTTAATTCAAAGTGTAGCCATGGGTGCTGTGCATCAAACGAAGAGCCAATAGTGTACAGCAGTTAATTTCCAGATTTCCATTGCATACAAGATGTCAAATTAAATATTTCTTTACAAAGAATGAGAAGATTATGTAAAAATTTCATTCTTTGGTCCCTATCTCCTATTTAGGAAAAATTCTATTGAAAGAAGCTGTCCCTCAGGGTGAAGCATCTGTATGTATTGTTTTCTCCTAAACCCCAAAAACATGTTAGACAACAAGATGTGGTATGCAGGCTGTATAAATTAATGGCTCTTTCCATACTCAGAGATGGTATTTGAATCATATTTTTACAAAGCCAGAGGAGATAAAGTCTTTTGTTGCTCAGCTAAGCATCTTCAGTACATGTTGTACAATAAATCACACATTGGAGGATCTGACTCAGGGACCCAGATTTCAGTCTGTGCATGACTATTCCTTTTGCAGGCTCTGTTACTCCATAAAGGAAGTGTCTGCTTTAGAAACAGCTTCACCATTGGCCTTTGTGAGGCTGTTCTGTCATCTGTGAGAAGATCTTTTTATTTGCATTTTAGAAGATAAGGAAGTGTCAAGGTAGGAGCTGCAATGACCTTAAGATTAAACTCCATCCTACAAGTGACAGTGAAGGAGTGCTGAGGCTAGAATGGGCTGATTTTGCTACAAGTTTGTGCAGGTGACAAGCACAGGGCCAAGGGCTCCAGCTACAGAGAATCTCTTTCCCTTCAGGATCTGGGTTTTAGGATATAGATATGAATAGGGACTTGGTATTGTCTGACATGTACAAGAGCATTTGCAAGGCTGAGGGATTGTAAATAGATAAGGCCGACAGAAAAGTCAGTCTAGAAAGTGCCTCTTTTAAATTGCCCCAAAGATTGACCCACCCCTTTTTATGTACCAAATGTTTGCAAAATGGCAAACACTTAATAAACGGTTGGATGTATGTATGTATGAATGAATGAATGAAATAATACACACAAAGCCAGAACATACAAACTTTCTCTCTTGAGACCTTGTTTGTGCATCATTTTCTTTTAGACTTTTAGAAAGTACATACAGAGAATGATGCTAGGATGAAATCATTTTTCTTTCAGCCCATTTTGTTAAAACTAGGATAACTCCCCACATGTGTCATGCAAGGAGCCTCTTATTGATTCCCAGCCGCCCAAAACCAAAATAATTCCACAGCAACTGTATTAATAAATCACTTCTTGGCCCATTAGCTCTAGCTTCTTATTGGCTAACTCTTACATCTTAATTTAACCCATTTCTATTAATCTGTGTATCGCCATGAGGTCGTGAACTACCAGCAAAGTTTCAGCTCATCTACCTCTGGCCATGGATCCATGGCATCTCTCTCCTACTCTGCCTTCTTCCTCCCAGAACTTTGTTTAGTTTTCCCCATCTAGCTCTGTTCCCCTACAGCTTTGCTGTAGGCCCAAAGTAGTTCCTTTATTAAGCAATAAAACCAATACATAGACAGAACGACCTCCTACACAATTTCCTCTTTTCTGTTTAAACAAAAAGGAAGGCTTTAATTTTAATATAGCAAAACTAAATATAACAAAACAGGTATCAAGCAAGAACTACAGTTACAATATTTATATCTACTTTGTCTTTTATCATATCTAAGCAAAACTATAACTAACTATCTATTCTTCAACTCTATCAAAGACTCCAGAAGGATATTATATTACCTAAGTGAGTGTGTAGAACTGTTCCCATTTTACATATTTGGAAACCAAGGTCTACAGCAATTACAAGATTGCCAGAGGTTATACAGTGAGATGACAGGTTATGCAGAGTTGGGGACATTTATACTCAGGACTATTTGTGGATGATATTGAATTGAAAGGCATATTAGTGAGCTTGAGAAGATGATTTCAGGTATAGACTCTAATAAATGTTGAAATAGAGTCATTGTCCCTTGAGACTTAAAAGGAAGGGATATCTTGATAGAGATTATGGGGTTAGGGAGAAACCTGGTGTTAGAGAAATTCTCAGTAATCCAGAAGGATGACCCCAGCTAAGACTCCTACCAATAGTGGAGAGGGTGTCTGAACTGACCTCCCCCGTAATCAGGAATCCAGAAACATGACCCTAGCTAAGACTTCAAGCCATAGTGGAGAGGGTGTCTGAACTGACCTCCCCCATAATCAGGAATCCAGAAACATGACCCTAGCTAAGACTTCAAGCCATAGTGGAGAGGGTGTCTGAACTGATCTCCCCCTGCAATCAGATTGGTGACTCCCCTAATTGTATCATAGAGCTTTCATCCAGTATTTGATGAAAGCAGATGCAGAGATCTGCAATCAAGTACAAGGCTGAGCTCCTGGAATTCAGTTGAAGAGATGGAGGAGGGATTATATGAGCAAGGGAGGGGGTCAAAATCATGATGGGGAAGCCCACAGAGACTGCTGACTCAAGCTAGTGGGAGCTCACAGACTATGGGCTGACAGATGGGAAACTGACATGGGAGCAAACTAGACCCTTTGAATGTGGCTGACAGTTATGTCGCTTGATCTGTTGGCAGGCCCTGGCAGTGGCACCAGGATCTATTCTAGGTATACAAACTGGCTTTTGGAGCCCATTCCCTATGGTGGGATACCTTGCTCAGCCTTAATATGCAGGGGAGGGGGCTTGGTCCTGCCTCAACTTGGTATGCCAGACCTTTTTGACACCCCATGGAAGGCCTTATCCCCTCTGAGGAGTGGATGGGGGAATGGAAAGGGGGAGATGAGGGGAGGCTGGCGGAGAGGGAGGGGGAACTGGGATTGGTATGTAAAATGAAAAGTAAATTTTTTAATTAAAAAGGAAGAGCCAAGCATAATGAAATAATCTAGATGCTTTAGATGTCTACATACTTCATGGAAAGATGAAGTTAGACTAGATCAGTTAGTTGGCAATTATTTCCTGAAAAGTCTGCTATGGATTGGAAATGCAAATATGGTCAAATATGGCCCTCGACCTCCTGAAGCTTTAATAATATCCTAAAATATATTTTAAATAATAAATTTATACAGAGGATGGAACTCATGATGGCAAAAGTATACAGGGTCACAGATAGCAAAATGTGACTCTGGCTATAAATGTCAAATACCAAATTAGGGTTATCATATTCATTTTCTGGAGCTGTTGCAACAAATGACCACAGACTGGGTGATTTAAACAACAGAGACATAGGGCTGAATAGATGGTTCAGTAGTGTCTTCTCTTAAAGAAGTCTCAACCCAATTTCCACATGGCTGCTCACAACTGTCTGTAATTCCTGTTCTAGGGGATCCGACAAACTCTATTGGCTTCTGTGACCACTAGGCACAGACATGTGAACAGACATACATGCAGGCAAAACACCCATATACATAAAATTAATAATAATAACAAAATATACAATATTATTACCTTATATATAATAATAATAATTATTATTATTATTATTATAAGTCAGAGGTACATCATCTTCTAGTTCTAGAAGCTAGAAATCTAAGATGAAGGTTGCTGGGCTATTTCCTTCCCAGAGGTATAAGGAAAGCATCTGTTCTAGACCTCTCTGTGTGACTTATAAATGGCTATTATCTTTGTTTCTCCACAGCTCCTTTGCCTTAAGTCTGAATATATTCTTTCATGTAACACTTATTTTATAAGAACATCAGTTATATTGGACTGAGTCCAACACCAGTCACCTTTTCTTAACTCATCAAATATGCAACCTTTCTGTTTCTAAAACAAACAAACAAAAAGTAAAATTCAGAAGTATCAGAGTTTGGATTGAACATGTGAGTCTGTGAGTGGGTTGGAAGTGAGTAGGAAGAAACACAATTCAACCCACAACCCACACCAGAGAGTGACAGTAATTGCCTAAGACGATTGGAACAAGAGGGGGTAGTGAGCCCAGCAGCTAGAAGACAGAAGATGATAAAGTTGGATTTGAAATGTTTCAACAAATGGTTTTGTCATCAGCTTGTACCATTTGAAGGTGCTGTAATCTTTAGTATATAGATCTTGGAGAATGTAAGAGTCTTAGTGATATACATTGAGAAAGAATGTTGGAATCCTGGTCCTTTACAGTATTTTCTCTTATTTCCTGCCTACCATGGGATAAGCAACTCTTTTGCCATGTGCCCCTGCCATAATATACTATGCCCAAGATTCTAGAACTTCATGGTTATTGCCTGGAACCTCTGAAACTATGGGTCAAAGTTAGCCTGTCCTATTTAGAAACAGTCTTGGGTGTTCTGTTACAATGACAGAAAGTTGTCTCACACAGCAGGGAACTTGAATCTCTGAAAAGTGATATAAGGTGTGGAAAAATGTTATAAAGAGAAACTCAGGCAGAGGCAAGGGGAATCTCTTCTGGAAATGAGCATTATGAGTTTGGAGGACTCAGAGGAGGGAAGTTTGTCAGATGCTTGGAAAATTGCAAAGGGAAAGTTGGAAATGAAGCCGTGGGTTTTGTCTTATAGTCTTGAGCACATGCTAATTAAGAGTACTAGGAAAGGCCTTGGTATCTGTTAGTTTCTTCTAATATACTATATTATATATAGCAAGCAATAGTCATTGATTGCTTTCTGCTATGGTATGGGTATGGTTTTTGAGTGCTTCCTCTGTAATTCAAGCACTGAAATCAAATTCTATTCTGGGGAATTGTGCTGGCTAGTTTTATGTCCATTTGACACAAGTTATAGTCATCTGAGAGGAAAAAAAACCTTGATTAAGAAAATGACCTAATAAAGTAGGGTTGCATGCAAGCCCATTAGTTAGTGATTTCTTAGTGATTGATGAGTGATATAGTGATGTAGGTGGGTCTTCTTTCTATGTGTTGCTTTCATTGGTTAATTAATTAAGAAACTGCTTGGCCTGATAGGTCAGAACATAGGTGGGTGGAGTAGACAGAACAGAATGCTGGGAAGAAGGGAAGTGAGTCAGACGCCATAGCTCTCCTCTCCAAGATGGATGCAGGTTAAGATCTTTCCTGGTAAGCTACCACCTCCTGGTGCTATACAGATTATGAAATATGGGTTAAAGCAAGATGTGAGAATAAGCCAATAAGAGGCTAGAACTAATGGGCCAAGCAGTGTTTAAAAGAATACAATTTGTGTGTTGTTATTTCGGGTATGAAGCTAGCCATGCAGGAGCAGGGCAGGAACGCAGCCCGCTGTTCCACACAACAGATTGGTGCCCAACATGGGGCGTGGTCAACCGGTAGTTAGAATTAACCAGACCAGCTCAAAAACAAGGAATATAATTTTAACAATTGGGATAAAGAGAGACTCACATGACAGGAGTCCAGCAAGAGTCACGCGCAGTAGAGAAAGAGAAAAAACAAGGGGTGGGCACCCAATCCCCAGGTGTTTCTTTCTTCACCCCATGTGGCCACACCCTAGCCAAATGTGATTGGCTGAACTTCCCCATGAATGTAGGTGGTCCTTCTATCTATCTGTTGCTTTCATTGGCTAATTAATAAAGAAAACTGCTTGGCCTGATAGGTCAGAACATAGGTAGGTGGGGGAAGAGAGAACAGAATGCTGGGAAGAAGGCAATGAAGCAGATGCCATGCTTCTCTGACCCAAGACGGACATAGGCTAGAATCTTTACTGGTAAACCACTACCTCGTGGTGCTACACAGATTATTAGAAATGGGTTAATCAAGATGTGAGAGTTAGCCATTAAGAGGCTGGAACTAATGGGCCAGTCAGTCTTTAAAAGAATACAATTTGTGTGTTGTTATTTTGGGTATAAAGCTAACCATGCAGGAGCCAGGCAGGACGAAAAGCAGGCCTCCACGCCACCTCACTACAGATGAGGGAAGATTCAGTCCATTGTGGGTGGTACCATCACTGGAGAGGGTTGATTTTAAAATAGGCTCATTCCTATTTTAAAAGCTGTGTCTCAGCTATAAGAGAGCAGGCTGAGCAAGCTAGTAAGCAGTACTCCTCCCTAGGGGCACAGCCCACTGTGGTTGGGGCCATTTCTGGGCTGGTGGTCCTGGGTTATAATAAGAAAGGAGGCTGAGCAAGTCAGGGGATGCAAGCCAGAGAGCAGTATCCTTCCATGGCCTCTAAATTGGCTCCTACACCCAGATTCCTGCTCTGTTTGAGTTCCTGTCATGATTTCTTTGATGGTGAACAGTAATGTTGAAGAACAGGCCAAATAAACCCTTCCTCCCCAAGTTACTTTGGTCATTGTGTTTTATGTCAGCAATAATAACCTTAATTAGGAGAGATAGGATAAGGGAGTAGGAACTTAATCAGACTTTGGTATTGAGAGGTGGAGCCTTTAAAAATAATTAGGTAGGGCCATCAGGCTGGAGTCCTCTTGGTTGAATTCTAGTGGCTTTATACGAAGACACAGAAGTAGAAGAGTCACATAGAGGTACCTTCTTTATCTCCTACTGTGCAAAGCCCTGTACTGACTTGGGATTTTACCAGGAAGACAACCATCATCAGATTTAACCTCTCAACTGTGGACCAGAAGTGTGAGTCAAGCAAACTTCTTTATGTCCAATGGCAGGTATTTTGTCATAGTAATGAAAAATGGATTGCCTTACTTCCTTCTTCTGCCTAGTTAGCTTGGGGGCCATTTAAGAACTCAGAGGCTCATTCCTATTTTAAAAGCTGTGGCTCAGTAATTCAAAACTTTCTCATTTTTATCCTTTTTGCATACCTCAGTTAGACACCTTTATTCTATTTTTCATCCATTCATTGCATTTTTTTCTGAAAAGATATGAACTCATTAGAAGCAACTTAGGCCCAAATGTGTTGAAGGGAAACTCGATCTACTATAGAGCATCTTAAAATAGTAATTAACCCATGTGTGTTGTTACTTAATTGGTACATATTTTCTGGATTACGGGCATGATGAGAAGGAATAAAAACCATACTGTGTCTCAGCTTTTATATAAAATTCAGTCTCCTTGGAAAAACATCTGGGACTAATATGGATGTTAAAACTGTTAGCTCACACACCCCAGAGTTTCATTTGCTCTTTCATGATAAAAGTTTCCTTTACAGCTGCCCAGATCCACACATATATTATTCGGGACCTGATAAAGCAGGGGCACCATTTGTGGTCACATTCTCTGAAAATCACCCCGAGTGGGTTTCCAGAGCCTTTAAAAATAGACTGGGTTCTGGCAAAGCTTCCAAACATAGAAAGAGGAAAAAAGGCAACAATTTAGCCATTTGAAAATAGTTTTAAGTTTAGATTCACTTTTCTACTTTTTACTCCCTTAGACAACTTCTCAGGATATTAGTAGAGCTAATATTCTGAGTTTCCTATTCATTAAAAAATACATTCCAGTTGACCATCAGATTTAAATGTGGTGATAAAATCCTGTTTTCTGTGTTGTTCTCATCGAAAAAAATGCTTCTGTTCTCTGCACTCTGCTGAGCAGTTGGTGCTGATTGAATCTTCCCATCCCGTGGCTGGACCATTTCTTAATCACCCCCAGCAGTTGCATGCTTCCCATCTACTGTGACATTAGAGAGAGTTGCTTCCAAATGGCTGTTAAGCATGTTGCCATGGTGATGGAACTCTCCTGGTCAGCTGGAATGGAAGTTCTGCCAGCAGCAATTCTCACTCTTGGTGTGCCACGGGAAGAATCATCTGGGTGCTTGCTAGAAATGCTTATTTAAGACCCTACCCATAAGCATTTGGATTTGGAAAGTTTGAGGACGAATCTGCATTTATTATCTAGAAGCTAGGTACTGAACATTCATATGGCTTCCAGCTTTTCATCAGGAAAACCATGGACAACATGGAGATGTGGCTGAAGTTATGGCCCCAGAGAATGCTGCTATTCATCTGCATTCAGTCTGTGGCTATAACTGACCCTCTAAGTTGCCAAAGAATGTACATGCTGCCTTTTTCAGAATCTTTGAATGTGAGCATCTGCCACACATATGTTTTGTGTTTACTCTTCAGGCTTTCAGGGTGAGATTCCCCAGCTCCAGAAAAAAAATCATCTGTTAGTAATTCCCTATTTCACTTGGGAAATAACCTAGTAAGGATAGGCGATGGAAAATAGTGTATGCATCCTGTGGGCTTTACAATTTCCTTCTGGATACTCCTGGGGCTATTGCATCATGAGCTGTCTGTAGAAAGGGGTGCAGTGTAAATGGAGGTGCTGTGAAAGCACCCTTTAAAAGACAAATACATCACTTTCATGAGAAAGCAATTATAAAGGTGGGATTAGGAAGGTGTTTATGAATTTGAGAGTTCTCTTGATCTATTTCAAATATTAAGTGATTTTAGGATGAGGAACAAATACTGATTTATGAAAATGAAAACAATGAAGTCTGTGTTGAAAGTAGAGTCATGTGCTGCATAATGACATTTGATTGACAATGAACTACAAAATGATAACACCATCAGATCACATCATTTAGTGATTGCATGACCATCTTGATCCGTGTTAAGTACACAGAAATCTTCTAACCCTCAACAACACATTTCTTAGTGTGTACCCCTGTTGTTAAGTTACATTTGATTTTTTGCGGGTTTTTATATTTATTGGTTATTTTATAAAGTTCTAAAGAAGACAAAAGTCTGATCTGGCAGTTGGTTCACTGGGAAGAGATAATGAAGGATATGAGGAGGGCATAGTTGTAATGTCACCATTGATGTACCAGTCGGTAAATTTTATGTCCTACCACTGCGGACTCCTAACCCAGCCATTGTGGATGCATAGTCAGCTATCTATTTATCAGTTAATTCGGCAACTGTATCATCTCAAAGATATCCTGATTACCCTGTTTGCTTTTTAAGAGTTGATCATAAATTCAACTGTATTTATTCAACATGCATATTCTGAACACAGCAAATGTGTCTCCGATATTAGGTTGGGTGTTATCTGAAATAGAGGTTTTTAAAGAATACTTTGGTTTTCTCTTTGAATTTTAATCCCTACCTCCTCAGACAAGGCAGCTCAAACAGAATGTCACAGGACATGTAGCATAGATACCTATTTAGAACCTAAGGTCCTCATAGGATATATGCAGGCACATGCTTCCTTTTTGGTCCGCAATGAAGTTAGAGAGCCATTGATTCTGTTTTCCATTTTTTAAAGCAAGAATTACCCTTCAAAGCATCCAAAAACTCTTATTAAAAGTTCTCTCAGTTTTAAATGTCTTTTCAGTGCTTAATTAGTTCATATGCCTTTGACATCTCCTCTTTTGTCTGAGTTTTTATCCTTTTCAACTGTTAAAATAGTCATTTTGAACAGTGAAGTTTGCTGTGAACTGGAAATAGAGGCAGATTTTTTTTGGTATGGAAAATGCAATATTACTTGGAACTGATTTGAACAATCACATAATACAAGTGGATGCCAGTATGGAGAAGAAATGGTACCAGTGTGAGGCAAAAATGGTACTTAGGATCTTAGCTTTTTCTTCTGAGACAGGGCATATTAATATTTCCCTGAGGGTCATTGTGATAATTAAATGAGGCAGTCAATATAATGTACCTGCTTATGAATGTCTTCTTCCCTAGATTTTCTTCTCTTCTAAATAAATAATATGTATAAAGTAAAAGTCTGTTAAGAGAAGGCTATCTGTGAAGAGGGGAAAGCTGGAGTATGAGTAGAAATGACCTTGATTTGGAGTTACTTATGGCGTCATCGCTTGATGTTGAGATTTCAAAATAGAGTCCTAAACGTCACTGGTCATTATGAGTCGAGGTAGAGGCAAACTCTTGGGGTTTGTCATTCATTCTGCACACTCGTCACCTAGCTCTCCTTCCCCAACTCTTTCTTTGTTGTAAAAGATAGTAGAAATAAGCAGTTGCCTGTGTGCCTTCTTTAAAGCTGTATCTGGAGACTATATATCAATTTATGTTTACAACTATATATAAAAAACACTTGAGATATTTTAGGGTTAAGCAATCTGGCTGCCCCTCAAATGTAGTAAATCCTATCTGGGTCTGAGGATTTGGCATGGGAAGGTCCTGTAGTGATCTCCATAAGAACCTCTGCTTTATGTCAGCGTTTGCAAATGTGAGAGGACATTGTTCAGAATCACATGAAGGGCTTGCTATCATTTCCCCGATTTCCTCAATACTGTTGAGGTCAGAGATGGAACCTGGGAATTTGAATTCCTGCTACATGTCCAGAGAACTTCTGATTTAAGACTTACTCCTACTAAGGAAACAGCTTAATTTTAGCAAACACAAAACCATACAGTTATTCCCCTCCTGAGATTCCATGGCATTCCAAGATATCTGAAATCACAGATAATGCTAAACACTAGCAGTAATTAGTTACATTTATGTTTCTGTACCAAGTATACAAAACAAGTCAATTTGTGAGGAGGAAAGAATTATTTGTACATGGCTTCAGAAGATTGCATTTGTGATCACTTGTTCTTGTTTCTTTGGGTCTATGCCAGGACCATGTGGCAGAGAAGGACTGAATTATCTCGTGTTTTCTAGGAAGGATCAGGTTCTTAATATTTCCTTCAAGGCATGCCCTCAATTATCTAACTTTCTTTCCATTAGGTCCTAAGTCCAAGAGACTTAGATTACCACTGCCAGTAATCACATAGACTGGGTGAGGGGCAAGTCAACACATGGAATTTAGGAGTCAATTATTGTTCATATACTGCGTTGAATGCTTTTTCTATATATACATACCTATGAAAAATCTAATTATACATCAGGCACAGTGTTGGACACACTGGCATGTGTATATTGTCCAGTTACTTGAGAGGCTGAAGTTAGAGGATCACTTCTGTCTTTGACTTCAAGACTCAATGGGCAACATCATAAGATGCTGTATCAAAACAATAACATCAACAAAAGATGGCAATACAAATTGGGTACCATAAGAGACTGACAAGAATGAAATAGAAAAATTATACACCTGTTGGGGACTGTGTACCTCCAGACCCTGAATTTCCTGTGACCCTCTGCCTGCCGGAGTAAACAACTTGTTTTCCTATGCTTGCAGCTGCTCTGAGAAAACAACTTGTTTTGCAGCTGCTCTAACACAAGATCCTCAGGAGTTCCCGATGGCAGGAAGGTGTTTTCTGGTGGACTTGCAGGTGAGAGGGTGTGGCCATTAGTCAAGGAGTCCCTATATAAGCTGTCCTGGAATACAATAAAGAGAGCGTTTATTCTTGGGGCATTTTTGGCATTACCCATGTCTCTGTGTGTCTGTGTGTATGTGTTTCAATCTCCAGCCCCTTGCCCGACTCGTGAATCGTACCATAGCATGTAGCATGTAGAGCAGGCATTGCATTACATACACTAATATGCTATAACAAAAGTCACTTACATCAAATTATTTCTGACATTAATACTTTTAGGCTGTGGTTTACCATGAAACTGAAACTATGGAAAGTGAAACCACAGACCAGATACTATACTTTCTGACACAAAAGGATACAGCCTAAGAAAGAAGATGTAAATACATTTTAAAAATAACCTTTTAAGGAAAGTGATGGACAATAATAATATACTCTAGTGGCCTGCAGAAAACATAGAAGGAGTCTGAATTTTCCTAGTGAATGTTTGCCTGTGAACCCCTGGAAACGGGGCCACACATCTGGTCCTTGATGTCAGCCTCCTTACTGGCTCTAGGAATATTAAGAACAGGGTCTGAATGGTATATATAATATATTATATATATGTATTTAAATTTTTAAATAGGTTTATGCTTTTTATTTATAGACAT
This sequence comes from Microtus oregoni, assembly GCF_018167655.1. Classification (NCBI taxonomy): domain Eukaryota; kingdom Metazoa; phylum Chordata; class Mammalia; order Rodentia; family Cricetidae; genus Microtus; species Microtus oregoni. The sequence goes on from NW_024544856.1 coordinate 163,755, forward strand.
TTGGTTTTAGATCAGTTTTAGATTTTTGACAAACTTTAGGAGATCCTAAGATTTTCCATATCATCCTGTCTCCAGCCACCACATAATCTCTTCCATTGTCAACATCCCCGTCTAGAGTGGCACATTTATTATAATCAAAGAATTAAGATCCACACTTCATTATCACCAAGAGTCCACCGTTTCTGTTAGAGTCCACTCTTGGTATTGTCCATTCTGTGGCTCGTAGACACCACTGTACTGTCACACGGAGTACTTTACTGCCTGCAGAACCTGCTGCGCTCTGCCTATTCATCCCTCATGGAGTTTTTCAGAGTGACAATCAAGATGACAACGATTGCTTTCTGTTTTGCTTCTAGGAAAGCAGAAAAGAGTAGAAATGGCTGTTGTGAATAATGAGAGCTTCCTGTCCTCCCTGTGAGTCTTCCAGCATGCAACACGCAGAAATGGGATTTCCAGGGCTGCAGTGTTTGTCTGCAGGTGGCCTAGGCTTCTTTGTGTAAAAATCATCTTTCTAGTTGGGAGTGATCTTTTGAAATGTTTCTCAAAATATGGACTTTTAATGGACCTGGACCTTGATAAATAATATTTTTTTCCATAGATGTAAAGATAATGGATGAAAATTTCAAAGCACATTTAAAAGAGTGGAAGAAATTTTAATCATTATGCTAAAGATGTGTATGGAGCATCTAGTAGTTAATATTCACATATATGGATACAGCCAGACTAGCCCTCCTCATATACATTTAAACACACACACACACACACACAGAGAGAGAGAGAGAGAGAGAGAGAGAGAGAGAGAGAGAGAGAGAGAGAGAGAGAGAATGTGTGCACCAGGCTCATTCATATATATATCAGTCCTTAGGCCATTTTAGGCCATTGAGGCAGGAGGGTCATGAATTTGGTGCCAGCCTGGGCTATGTAGCAATACTGAATCTCCCTTTTCTCTCTCTCTCTCTCTCTCTCTCTCTCTCTCTCTCTCTCTCTCTCTCTCTCTCTCTCTCTCTCTGAATGACTAATGGAGTCTGAAAATTATAAGTTTGGTCAATTTATCAGTGAGTAAATTATTCATCTTTTTTATTGTCTGCAACAAAATTTGAATCCCACGATGACTTCTTCAGCTTGCTTTGCCTGCAATTAGTGAGCATGTGTTTAGGAATGCCAACCAACTCTATTATTAGCTCCAGGAAAACATAATCCCCAAGGTAAACTTGCAGCTGCTGCAAGAATGAAGGCATTCCAAAGCCATACACCACTGCCTTTTAGGTTGTATGTGATTTATAATATTTAGACTAAATAGCACAGATTATTAGAAATATATCAGAAATACATCAGAGTTTTTTTTCCCTAGCCTGTGGGACTTCCTCTTGATCGCCTTCCTATGACTGGTTTTTGCCACAGGCTACCTTACTGTGCAAAACCCAGTTGGGCTTCCTGAGCAAAGAGTTTGAGAACTGAGGTTCGTGTGCAAGTTTGTGCCATGTGACAGTCTACACCTCCAACCTACACTAGGAGTTCCCCACAGTTACAAATGTTGTGACTTCAAGGGATGTCTTCAAATGGCTTATGTGGGTCAGAGGCAGAGATAATCCTATTTCCAGGAAAGTGAGCACCTTTGAGTGGGCAGAAGCTAATAGAGAATGATATTCAGTTGTCATTTGTAAACAGAAATGTTTTCTTTAGAGGAACAACTGTGAATTCAAATTGAGACTGTCCAGGAAAACAATGCAAATTTTCTTCAGGGCTTCTCCTCTTAGCAGTTAGGATTACATTAACTGTATGGGACAGATTGCCGCCCCCCCCCCCAAAAAAAAACAAAGAGCATAAAAACACTAGAAGAAAATCCACAAGAGGACAAGGTCAGTTTCACTAATGTAGAAGGTAACTCCTCAAGGTACTCAGGCTCTAGGTCTCTTGGTACTCAGTGTCACTCAACAGGTGGTTTCCACAAGGATGCTCACTCAAGTTCCAGTCATTGGATCCACTTTTAGCTAGGGAATGAGTGAATGAATGAATAAACAAATAAGGTAGATGGGTCAGAAAGGGCATGCTATTTCCCTGTAAGAACCTTGGCTGGAAGTTCTTCAGAACTGTTCAGTGTGTATCCCGTTTGCCAGAAGGGAGCCACACGATTGCATCTAGGAAGGTGAGGCTAGCTAAAACCAGGGGATTTTCTTACCAGGAAAGAAGAGAACCAATATCAAGAGATAATTAACTGTGTCTGCCACACACTAGTTACCTTTTATTAAGGGCAAAACAAATGGACTTCCAGAAGGGATGGTATATCCTATTACAGTTCATCTTAGATTTCACCAGAAAGGAAAGCCTAGCCCCATTGTCTCTCTTCTGGCCTCCTCTCATCTTCTGCCCTCCTTTCCCAGTCCCTGACTGCAAGAATCATCTATGAGACCAGAAAACTTTGTAGAACTAAAGAGAAAAAAATTGTGAATATTTTCAATAGACAGTAAAACAAAGTAAACAACAGTAACAACAAAACACCTCATTGTGCGCTTCAGGTTCCCTTGCACGGCTACCTGCGCCATCCGTCATCTTTGAGCATTTTTACCACGCAGTAAGTTGCTTGCAACCGATAATAATGCAAATTATTTTTCCTCTAGAAATGTAAATGGATAGTGTCTGGTGGAATGGAATTGAATTTTGAACCATTTTTTTTTTTTACAAAAAACCAATTTCTAATTTCATTTCAATATTCTTTATCTGCCTATGGAAGTGTAGGACTACTTTGAATTTTCCTTTGAATAGCTTGTGACACCTTACTGGTTCCCCCATGACTTAGTGAGTTAAAAAATATCTTTGACATGTTTTCATTTTATATCTGTGAGACAGTTGCGCTTATATGCTATTGAAAAATTATCTTTCAACAGAATCTTGAGTCAGGTCTGTGCCTGTTGTTGTGGTATATCTGATAGTCTATTCAAATTTATTACCTTAGAGTCTTCTGTGTACTCAGTCATGTGGTTAGAAGACAACTGTAAATAGAACATCAGTAACAATAGTAATGGTAACATAACACCATTTGCCAAAACTGCCATACATATCTGACCACATTTAACTTTCCTTGCCTAACTCTGTTGCAAAGATTCATAACCATCTCATGGGTGTGAAAACTAAAGCTCAGAGTGGTTGAATGCCTTCCCCAAACTCATGCAGCTGGAATGTGACTTCCAAGCCAGTATACATTTCCCAATTTTGATTGTTTAAAAGTTAGGGTTTGGAAGTTGTCATTGTTGTACTTTTTAGGGACACTTGCATATTGACTGAGGATCATAAAATCCAGCATGTTATCTACAATGGATAACTCTTTGATAGGATTCCAGAGGGGTTTTTGGAGTTATTAGAGCTGAGGTGTTTCTTTGGAAGGCAGTTTCAATCATGGCATGTATTGTTTCCTGACTTCTTTAGCTGATGAATAGAACTCACATTATTCTAGGAGCAACAAATACTGGGAATGGCGAAGAACTATGAGGCCTGGAGGACTGTCTTTGAGAACCAAATCTGCTGCACAAGTCCAGCAAGTAGAGATGAGGATGCAAGGGAACACAGCCGAGATGGGAGAAAGTGCTGGAAACTTGGTCTTGGAAGACTTAGGCTTGGGGACGGACTCCTCTGTGTCGTACTGGATATTACATTCTGTCTTTTTGTCACTCGAGTTCTCATCTTCAAAGTCGGCAATATATTCTTTTCAGAGTCTCCTTTTGCACCAAAAAATATTTGCCTTTCTGAAGTAATTGCAATATAAAGTTTGATATTGACTATAAATCTTATTATGTGTGAAGAAAAGCCAAATGTATTCTTTGCTCCACCACTGTATTTACAGACTTAGAAATTTTTGCATAATTACATTATTTAATTCTTTTAACAATTTCTGAAGCAGATTTGAGAAGTATTTGATTCCTCTTTTGGAGACAAAGGAGATGGGATCAGAAGGTTTCACCGATCCAGATAAATGCCACATTTGACTTCTAGAGCCCTACAAGTGGATTTTTGGAAGAAGGAACTTATGAATATTTTGTTAGATCACAATCTTGGAGCTTGAGGGACATGTCAAATTCTCAATGCAATTATGAAAATTAAGCATAATTTCTAAATAGTGTTTTAGTAATTGTAAGTTCAAATATTTGAAAACTTAGTTCATGGAATTCTTTGCTAGAAAGTAATTATTGGCTTCCTGTCTAAAATGCTATCACTAACAGCCACCTTGCAAGGTTATGGTTGGGATTAGATGAAATGATACATGCAAAACATCTTGAACCTTGTTGAGAACCCTCAACAGTAAGCTAACTTTGTTATTGTTAGTGTTGTTTGCTTGCTGTCGTATGGCCTTCAGATGTCATTAAAGAAATCTGTTCTTTGAGGCTGTCTTTGTCAAAAGGCATCAAATTCTGGTGCTTTGTATCAATACAAATTTGAATATGGTTCATTTATCATTAAATTACAATCAAATAAGTTTCTTTGGAGGCAAACAGCTACCTAGTAGCACAGAGAATACAAACACAGTGATCATCTTGGGCAAAGGTCACAACTGTTTCTTTAATTTAAACTGTTGGATTTAATGGATTGTTTTCAGGGTACAGGACTCTACAGACTCAGGGACTTTTAAAAGCTAATTCATTTTAAGAAAAAAACTAATACATTTACACAGTAGATATTTCAAACAGAATAGGACTTCTAAAATGAAAACTACAAAGGTAATAAATTTTCCCCTTAACTCCTATCTTACACCTGAAAAAAATTAACATCTATAATGGGTGAGGCCTTGGGGTCCATCTTCAATACTGCCCCAAAGCAAGAGATCTTGGAAATAATTCTACATTAGCACATACTTATGTATTTTTAAAACAATGACATAGCATTCCAGGTATATTAATTTAATGTGTCCATTTCCTCTTTCTTTCTTTCATAAACTACAATGTAGTAAACAACTCTATAAAATATTTGAATAGTTGTGAAAATATTACAGTGAGAATAGAGGTACTTGGGGTTCCAAAAGAACTAGTTGTGAGGCTTTATCATGTGTGTCTTGATCTGAAATAATGACTAATTGAAGGAGTGTCAGAGGTCACATCAATCTTCTTTCTTTTAGCAAAGGTCATCTGATTAAGGCACTATGGGTGTCAACATCATAATAAAACAATAAAATATTTGAAAAGACTCTAAGGAAGGCCAAAGTCGTACAAAGACAACCAGTCCTATTCTGAGTAGTATTATGATTTGTTGTTAGGATATGTCCCTGATGTGGGGTTCACTGAAGTCCAAAGCTCTATATCTCTCCCTCAACCTTCTCACCAACCAACCGAATCTTTAAATATGCTGATATTTTCCTTTCATAGTTGGTTGAGTTTCCTCCATCCATCCTCCTTGTTAGCTCATTTGATAACCCATCATATCTGATGTAGTATAGCTCTCACTATTTGCTAGGTGTCTAATAGGAGATACAACTACAATTTCTTGTGTAATCCTTTCAACTGCTCTTTTTTAAGAACAAATGAGGAAACGGGCTCAGAGAGAATAAGTGATGTACCAAAGGCCGCACTATTTGCATGATAGACAATGACAAGGAAGTAATCTGAGAAATCTTATTCTTGAACAGAAAATCCATTAAGTGTTATGTTTGACCACCAATGGAGAAGTCCATTTTGGGTTTTCAATGGCAATATCTAAGAAAAAAGACACTTTCCCTCTTCATCAGATCATATTTGGGCTAATTTTCTTTCTGCTGATCAGATGAGTAAAGTAAGACACAATTTGCATTCTACAACCCCCACAATGCAAAACATGCATGGCTATTTCTTGACATTACAAAGTATTAGAGTTTGATATCCTCAGGAGGGAAAGTATATTAAAGGCATGCTACTATTTAGACTATTTTGATTGATGCACACTGCATTTTCTTTGTATTCTCTAAAGGCCTTTATTTACTAACTCTCCAAAGGTAGGGGCCATTAACATAAGCATGAATATGTTTACAGTGAGTTCAGATTGACTGTTTAACAATCATCTGTTTGGGGATTTCATTCCTCACAGAGTAGGGAAGAAAACAAAAAGAAAAACAATCACAAATAGAAACCCCTCTGGGAAATATATTCTCAGTAATGTGGAATTGAAAATTATGATGCCTTACATTATTATTTAACAGTTGGGTCAGTTCAATATTCCCCTAAATTTAACTCTACACTTCTCTTTCATATTGTTGTCTGTGAGTCATAATGTAAAATGGAATGAGAGGGAGTGTGACCTAGGGAAATGAATAAAAAGTAAGTTGCTCTCAAATGTAAACCATGTTTAATTTCCAATCCCATTTAAAAATAAGTTTATTGAAATATTTCTCAGACATTTGTACTTCAATGTACTTATTTTTGAAATGCATTTGAATTTAAACATGGACCTACATTTAAAGGGGAAAGGGGAATAATGGAGCAGGAAGTGTTAAAAGGGGTGGGGGATGGGAGGGCAGGACAGAGGAGAGAATATGGGGATAACTAAACTAAAGACTTTCTGGAAACATATGAAATCCAGTATTGAAGAAGTTTCTTAAAATATAAACATATACATATAAAAAATTAAATGGAAATTTCTTAAAATATAAACATACACTTATAAAAAAGAATTTAAAGGGAGTTTGCCTTATAGTAGAGTGACAATGTCCCTACTATTTTCCATAGGCTAACAAATAAAAAGCTCAGTCCAGGAATGGGTTACCTCTACTGGAGCTATGGACCACTGAGGTCTAATAGACCTCAATGAAACAGTCTGGTTTCATTGATCTTGGTTATCCTATAGAACTTAGTAATAGATCATACTGCTGAAAACACCACATTTTTGAGTCATAGAATACAGAGAAATAAAGCTGGTTCTGACCTGTTTCTTCACCTTTACTGGCTAGTTTTCATAGGGCTAGAAGGTACTCTGTACACTACTAGTAGAGCAAAGTAACTGCCAGTCTTACCTAGGTGTCAACTCTGGGAGTTTGCTGTGATAACAACTGGCCTGGCAGGATGTGCCCACGGGAGCAATAGTGTCGTGTGTGCCCTAGGAGCAACCACTTCTGGCTTCAGAAGATGTAACCCATATGTGGCACTGTTATGGGGCAAGAACCTGTGGCTAGATAGTCAGAGGCCCTAGGGGAGAACCTAATTATATTTATAAAGTGGTCTTCTGTTCCAATACATTCAAGTGTACGTCCCACTTTCTCTTCTATAAGGCTGGCTTTATGTTGCAGTCTTTGATCCATTTGGACTTGAGTTTTGTACATGGTGATAGATATGGGTCTATTTTCATTCTTTTACATGTTGATATTCAGTTATGCCAGCACCACTTGTTAAATATGCCTTCTTTTTCCATTTTATACTTTTTGCTTCTTTGTCAAAAATTGGGTGTTTGTAGGTGTGTGAATTAATATCCTGTTCTTCGATTTGGTTCCATTGGTCCACCTGTCTGTTTTTATGCCAATACCTGGCTGTTTTCAGTACTGTAGCTCTGCAGTAGACTTTGAAGTCAGGGATTGTGATGTCTCCAGAAGTTCCTTTATTGTACAGGATTGTTTTGGCTATGGAGCACTACACAGCAGAAAAAAATGACATCTTGAAATTTGCAGGCAAATAGATCTAGAAAACATCATATTGAGTGAGGTAACCCAACCCAGAAAGACAAATATCATATGTACACACTCATATGTGGCTTTTAGACATAAAGCAAAGAAAACCAGCCTACAATTCACAATCCCAGAAAACCTAGACAACAATGAGGACCCTAAGATGGATCTAATGTACATGGGAAGTAGAAAAAAAGACAAAATCTCCTGAGTAAATTGGGAACATGGGGACCATGGGAGAGAGTTGATGATGAGAGGAGCAAAGAAAAAATATATAGCTCAATAAAAAAAGTACAAGGAAAATGAAAAACTAGATCTGGTTACTTATTACTGATTAGATAAAACTTTGCTTCTCTGCATAATTTTTTTTCGAGACAGGGTTTCTCTGTGTTGCTTTGGAACCAGTCCCGGAACTAGCTCTTATAGCCCAGGCTAGCCTCCAACTCACAGAGATCTGCCTGCCTCTGCCTCCCGAGTGCTGGGATCAAAGGAGTGTACCACCACTGCCTGGCCCTTCTCTGCATAATTTGGATATAAAAGTATTATATATATATCTTGGAAACAACCAAATGGTTTAAAGGTTCTACCCAAAGAAAGATGTAATGGTCATGAAGAGAATTGGCTGAGGGTCCCCATTACAGGATAACACTTTCTGGTGGATGTTGATGGCTGAGCTGGGTGGAAAGGTATGTAGGAGCAGAGAGGAGGGAGATAAAAGGATTTTTTAAAATCTCCTGTGGTGTTGTCAAGAGAGAAAGGAAAAGAAGGGAGTTTTGTTTGGGTTCCAGATGCATGTATAAAATATGCCTGGGTCATTAAGAGCAGCTGGGAGATTCTGCGGATGTAGTATTTCTCATGTATAAATAATTGAATGATGGGCAATTTTGCATTCCATCTCTTCTCTTTATAGGCAGTGTATCTCAGCCTTGGATGTACATTAGAATCACTCAGGAAGCTTTTTATAAAGTACGTTGTCTAGACCTTAATAATGAACAATTACATCAGAAATTCTGGGGGAAGATGTGGAACCTTAGCATCTCTGTGTGTATTTTAAAATTTCCCAGGTAATCCTGATGCACAGTGAGGATTAGCTACTGAAATAGAAGCACTGTTTTTGAGTGTAGTTCTTATGACTTCAATTGAGATAGAGGCAGCAACCCAGCTCTGGAATTTAAGGGTTTCTGGTAGCTTCAGATCTGTTTTTAAGTCATAGCTACATGGGGTTTTTAGTGACCAAGTAAATATCCTGGATCTCCCCTTTAGTACATGAGAGGCCTTGAACAATTTGTACACTTATCTAAGCCCCTGGTTTTGTACCTGTAAATTGGATGTACCTTCTACTTAAAAGAAGATGTGTATATCAGTACATTAACTAACACATTCCACAATGTATTCAGTACTTCCCAGAAGTATACTGGGATCGTTTCCACAAAAACTCAGTCAAGAGGTTTGAAATATACATTAAGTCTACAGACAATAGTGATGAGAGAAGCATCTGGGGCAAGAGTTTAAAAAAAAGGATTTTGATTAACTTGAAGGATGACTAACACTTGCCAGATAAGTTTGGGGAGTTGAACTCTAAATTTAATAAAAAAATAAATATAGAATCACAATGTGTCAGAGGATATGATATGAGAGTAGCTTTTGTGTAAAAGGTCTGCATGTTTCATAGACAAGGTTTAATAAAGAATAGTTTCCTAGAGTAAGTCTTCAGAATGCAGATGTGGATAGATTCTGAAAGGAAATAAATGTGAAATGCAAGAATCATGCTCCCACACTCTTTCTGCTCTGTTCTGAATACCATATTTAAAGCCCAGCTATTCATATTATAAGCTTTTATTAAGCACCTCCTGTATGTTCTGTTCTAACCTTTGCGGATGCAACCTTCTTTTGGTTAAATTGTATTTAACTCATTTGCTGTTAAATTATGGGGGTGTTCTGGCAAGATAAAACCCAAACATTCTAAGTTAGATGAGCTATAGGGAAGCTATAAAAGACACCTGGTTGGAGGAAAAAGCAGCATCATAGGTAGTATAGTCAGGGATGACTTTATTAAGAAGGTGACATTTTGGCAAGATTTTATAGAGGATAGTTGGATATCTGAAGAACAGGGTAGGGGGTACACTCCTCTGGTGAGCCACAATGGAAAGATACTCATTTGCATGTGCTGGTTTTATTCAAGTGAAAGGTAAGAAGCCCTAAATGGAATATTGCACTAGGACCATCACACATACACCCTGTTCTTACTCTTTAAAGCTGAGTACTAAAAGTGAAATATTTAGAAACAAAAAATTTGAAAAGCACAAATTTTTAAAGACAGTATAAGTTATCAGCTATTCAAGTATTCTTGGCATTTGGCTTGCTTCCTGCTAGTTTGTAAGTAGATCAATATGCAGAAGTAGCAGAAAATAGCAAAGTTGAATTGAAACTTGTGCTTTAGAGACTCTCTAGGGCTCTATTTCTAGTTTTGGTGATTCAGTTTTGCATTTTTCTCATGTGGTATTCAAATGTGAGTTTCAACATACTTTCAAATTATTTCAGGTAAAATCTAACCTCTGAATTCTTTTCAAATAATCAAAATCTCTAATGTTTGTATCATAGATCTTTTACATTCAAAGACTTATAGTTTTCAAACCCTTTGCCTGTGTGATGAAAATGTGCCTTTCCTTTCAGCTTTCCATGCTATTGACACTGAGCATTCTTTCTTATGTTTATTGATCATTTGCTCTTTATGAGTTTTCTGCTTACCAATGACTTTTTTATAAGGTGTGATATCTAAACTAAAATGTTTCAGAAAGCAATTGAGTTAAATGGTAGGGAATTTGGTCTGTCATTTTATTAAAGTCACCTTGAATGATGGCTTTTCTATCAAAAACATCTGTCTTTCCATCCCATATATATACATATATATACACATATATATGCAAATGGATTTATTTATTCCAAGAGACAAAGTCCATTTTCCCTGTCTTGAATTTTGACTGACATTGTGACTTCCTCTGACCAATAGAATGTAGTAGAAATTACAGTATGATGTCTGTCCTTAGGCTTTAAGTGCTTTAAAATTTTCTGTTCTTGTCCCTTTGAAGATTGTCACCGTCTAATGAAGTTAGGACTGGACAAGTGAATAATGCAAAACTAAGTGGAGACAGAAGAAACTGCAAGGGCAAAATGCAGCTGAACAATTGACAGCAAGAACTCAGGCTCTAGATACACAAGGGATTCCATACAGTGGACCCTTTGGGTATAATAGAGTCATATAAAACAATTATGAGTTGTCATGATGACCTCTTCAGTTCATAATACAAAGAATAATGGACAATGAAATGTTTCTTAGGCCACTTGGTTTTGGAACAAGTATGTAAACAGCAATTCATAATAAATCTTCAGGAAGATAGAATTTTGATTGTCCTCCTTTGAAGTGTTCTCACAAAGAGTAGGGAGTAGGATTGTCGTATGTTGATCTAAACAGAAGGACAAAGACTCATGTCTGAGTTGTAATTTATATTACTGTGATGAAACACCATGATCAAAAGCAATGTGGAGAGGAACAGGTTTATTTGGCTTACATTTCTACACCACCGTCGATCACTGAATGGTGTCAGGGTAGGGGCCAATGAGTGTTACTTACTGGCTTGCCACTGGCTTACTAAAGTCGATTCCTTACAGCACTCAGGACCACCTCCATGGGGTAGCACCACTCACAGTGAGTTGGGCTCTCAAGAAAATGTACCATAGACTTGACCACAGGCCAATCTGGTGAGAACATTTTCTCAGTGGAGGTTCCCTCTTTAAAATTAACTCTAACTTGTGACAAGTTGACATAAAACTATCCAGCACAACATACTTCAAAGCAGAGGCTACTCTGAGGCCCATTCTTAGATGCTTGTAAGAAATGACAGTAAGTGTATGTCTACAATTAATGGATTTTTTTGGAAAGTAGTGAAATAATCATCCCTTTAATATTTCTAAAAAGATAGAAAATCATCAACCAGAGACACTGTGGTGAAGGTGAATTATGTGGAATTTAAACTAATATCATGCTTTCAAAGGGCATGAAGGGGAAGGAAAAACTGGAAGATGAGAACTGTAGTAAAAATTACTGCTAAAGGATTGCTGAGAGATAATTTTTCATGTTATGGAGTATCATCTGTTTTCCTTTAGGTATTTTTTTTACTGCAGATTTTGGACATACATGCAGCAGCTTATTTTGTTTGGCCATCCTGATGGCTTATTCTTAATTTTGGAATGAGAAAATCAAGTGAAGGTAATGGCCAAGGTATTATGAAACCTTAATTGTTGCAATCATGGCAGTTTGGGGTAATGCTGTGGAGTTAGAAATTTGTCTTTTTCAATAGGTTGATCTCCACAAACTGACAGCAAGTCCCCATTGCTGAAGACAACACCCGCACAACTCACTGAACATGGAAAGGGTGAGCTTGCACCTACATAGAACCTTCACACCCATGTTCTAGTGTCTTTGACATGGAGAATTACTCTGCAGGCTACCAAAAGAGAAAAATAAACACAAACCCAGCCAAAAAACCTTTGATCTATAGTCTGTCCTGCCTGCAAAATATGCTAGAACAAACCTTGTGGGAGTAATCAACTGATGTCTGATTTGACTTAAAGCCCACATTGTGAGGTGGAACCCATGCTTGATGCTGCTTGGATGACCAAATACCAGAGACTTGATAGCTCAGAGAACTAGGGTAAAACCAAATATTCTGGTCTAAAAAAATAACAATAAAAGGAGTACTAATGATATTCTGCTATACTCATAGATCAATGCTTTATTTAGCCATCATCAGAGAAGCTCCTCCTGTAGCAGATGGAAGCAAATAGAGACCTACAGCCAGACATTATTCAGAGAGACACCTTGGAACACACAGCTTTAAATGAGATGTCTCCAAATCCCTTTCCTTAGAGTTCAGAGAACCCCACAGAAGAGGGGGCAGAAGCAGTAATTGAGACAGAGGTGATGGAAGACAACAAGGGAACAAGGCCCTCTAAAACAACTCAGCAAGGCTCATGTGAATTTACAGAGACTGAAGCAGCAAGTATAGGACCTCCACAGGTCTGCAGCAGGTGCTCTGCATTTATACTATAGCTTTTGTTTTAGGACTTTTATGGGATTCCTGAGTGTGTGAATAAATGGGTCTCTGATTCTTGTGCCTTCTCTTGGGGCTTTTTTATTTTTCTGTTGGCTTGAATTGTCGAATTTTGATATGATGTTTTGTTTTGTTTTTTGAGACAGGGTGTCTCTGTGTAGTATGAAGCTTGTCCTGGGACTCACTCTGTAGACCAGGCAGGCCTCCAACTCACAGAGATCTGCCTGCCTCTGCCTCCTGAGTGCTGGGATTAAAGGTGTGTACCATCGCTGCCCAGCCCAATAGGATGGTTTGTAATTTATCTTAGTCTATTTTATTTTCTGTTTAAAAGCTAATACTCACCAAGGCCAGCTGGCCCGGGTCTGAAAAAGCATGGGATAAAACCGGACTCGCTGAACATAGCAGACAATGAGGAATGCTGAGAACTCAAGAACAATGGCAATGGGTTTTTGATCCTACTGCACGTACTGGCTTTGTGGGAGCCTAGGCAGTTTGGATGCTCACCATACTAGACCTGGATGGAGGTGGGTGGTCCTTGGACTTCCCACAGGGCAGGGATCCCTGATTGCTCTTTGGGCTGACGAGGGAGGGGGACTTTATTGGGGGAGGGGGAGGGAAATGGGAGGCGGTGGCGGGGAGGAGGCAGAAATCTTTAATAAATAAATAATAATAATAATAAATAAAAACTAATAAAAACAACAAAAAAGAACTTTGTAATTTTTGCATATTATTTCCTTTCCTTTGGAGATGATTTTTTTTTTTTTTTTTTTTTTTTTGGTTTTTCGAGACAGGGTTTCTCTGTGGCTTTGGAGCCTGTCCTGGAACTAGCTCTGTAGACCAGGCTGGTCTCGAACTCACAAAGATCCGCCTGCCTCTGCCTCCCAAGTGCTGGGATTAAAGGCGTGTGCCACCACCGCCCGGCCTGGAGATGAATTTTTAATTTTTTATTTTATAACATTGGTGTTTTGCCTGCATGCATGTCTGTGTAAAGCTGTCAGATCCCCTGAAACTGGAGTTACAGACATTTGTGAGCTGCTATGTGGATACTGGGAATTGAACCTCAGTCCTCTTGAAAAGTAGTCATTTAACCATTGAACCATCTCTCCAGTCCATGGAGATGATTTTCTTTTAGGAATCAGATAGATGCGACTATTGGGGGGAAAGAGCTAACATGAAGTCTTTGGGTTTTTTCTAATAGAGAGAACTTAACACCAAAAACTTTGATATTAATATTATAGGAAAGTTCTCTTAATTTAGTTACAATCCTGATAGTTCACACCGTTGCTATAGTCTTTCATAAAAAAGAAGAGGTCCCTCATAGACAAGGGACATTTTATAAGAAAAGAGAATGGTTGGATAACAATTATTGGTAGAAAATGTAAGAGCTAGCCTGTGTACTGCTACTAAACCTTTGACTTATAGGCCAAGTCAACTACATAGGTGACTAATTAGTATCCTGAAGCTAATAATTAATCTCACTGAATTTATGAGGAAATGATTGTTAGAAAAGGAGTTGTAAATTATAATCTATAAAATTTCTGTCTGAGGCTCTTTACTCATCCATATTCAAAAGAAAGCTGCATATTGTCATGCTAGTTACTTTCCTGAAACATGATGCTGAGGGTCAGAATGGATGCATTGGGCTGTATTGAGCACCTGGTCACCAGGGCTGATTTTAGATCTGGCAAAGTGGATACCTGTGTTATCAATTCTCCCTTCGTTCACATCAATTGCATGGTCTCTGTATGCTACAATATTCCATCCACAGCAAGTGCTATGGAAAAGTCAAGGATGAGAACGGGAAGTTTGTTGACAATGGGAAGGCCATCTCCATGTTCCAGGAACCAGGTAATGTCAGTATCAAATGGGTGACACTGGTATCTCTACCACCATGGAAAAGACCAGGGCTCAGTTGAATAGTGGAACCAAAACATGTCATCATTTCTGCTTATCAGCTAATACCTTCACATTTGTGATATGGAAGGACTATTACCAATATGATAATTTCCTCAAAATAACCATGACTTCTTCACCTTAAACTACCTAATGCTCTCACAGGCTTAGGCTGTTCATAACTTTGCCATCATGGAGGGATTTGGGACCACAATCACTGACATCAATAACACTCAAAAAGCCACAGTGAAGCCTATACCCATTGGTCCTGCAGAAGATGTGGAAAAGGCCATTCCAGAACTTAATGAGCAACAAAATGGCATGGCTGTCCAATGTGTCAATCATGGAAAATATGTCAAATATGATCCATTAGTAATGTTGTGAAATGAACATTGGCTATCCCTTTAAGGAATGTATTGGGCCACACTGAGTACCAGATTGTCTCCTGTAACTTTATATAGTGTCACTCACTCCTCAACCTTTGATATTCAGACTGACATTACCCTCAATGGCCACTTTGTCAAACTCATTTCTAGGTATGACGGTAAATTTGGTTTTATCTCACAGATGGTGGATTTTATGGTACACATGCCCTTTATGAAGCAAGAGACCCTGGACTACCAGTCCTATCTAGAATACATGAGGAAGAAATTGGCTCTTAATGGCTAGACAGTCTCTGCTCTAACTCAGTTCCCCATTACACTAAAAATTCCCCCTTTATACTTTCCATACTAGCCCACATAAAAGAAATATGTGTATGTGTGCTGAAACACCCTGCTTTGTTACATACTACAGTGAAGTTCACTGCACTGTAGGAATATTTTACTTGTATTTTAATAAATAATTAAGACTTGCCTGAAGACCAGAGAGTAAAACAGCCACACTGATCAGCCTTACAGACCAGGCAGTGGTGACACGCACCTTTAACCCCAGTAGCCACACAGTTTGCCACAGAAACAAGGCGGTAGTGTGCATACTTTTAATCCCAAAACTAGAGAGGAATATAAGATGGGAGGAGACAGCTCTCATACAGTCTCATTCTGAGATTCTTGGAGGCAGGACTGGTATTTTGGACATATCCCTCTATATGTCTTCCTATCCACTTCTTCTCCCAATAGCTTGAATCTTTCAACTTTTCATGACTCCAGACTACAGTTATGAGTTACTTTGATGAACAGATTGCAACAGAGGTGACTTTCGCCCTTGTTTTCTTTGGAGGCCGGGTATTATATAGCTTTGGCTGGCCTGAGACTTGCTCTGTAGACCAGGATGACCTCAAATACATGGAATCTGCCTGCCTCTACCTCCTAAGAGCTTTAATTAAAGGCCTACACTACTATGCCCAACTGGTTTTTGGCATTTAAGAGAATCTGTACCTATTTTTAGAAGTCAGCATCCAGGTGAGAAATAGTAATATTTTGAGACTACTGTGTTTTCTGGAAATTCAGGCTTGACTGATAGGAAAGTCACACAAATTGAGGCACATTGCAGGCCAGCCACTTGCCATGGAGAAGTAGGCAGAAGAGGCCTTGGATATTTTGCCTCTGCAATTTATTTCTATCAGAAACCCTAGCTGCAGAAGGGAGAAGTTACAAAGTTCAATCACGTGAATAGCTCTGCTTTCTGTGATAGACTGGTTGGCCATTCTTATTTCTGAACTGAGTCTCTTTGGGGGTTCATAGTGAGTACAGAATTGTCTTTTATCTCATAGTGAACAGAAAATGTAGGAGTCGGAAGGTATTCTTCCTTTAGAGGCAGGGAGAATATGTAACTAATTTTAAAGGCATTAATAAAGCAAGAAGACAATAAGATAAAGGTAAAGGTCAACTTTTATGACTTCACGACTTGTGCTTCATGAATTGGATATTACAAACACATATTCTCCTTAGCCAGTGAGAAATTGCCAAAGGTTAGGAATGGCTGCTTCTGACCTTGGCTATTCTGCCATCTGTCCAGGCTGTCACCAGCCATTGGTCTATTGTAAACACAACAGTAGATACCTGAAACTACCACAAGTGAGGTGTGTAATTCAGTGATCACTTTATTGTGTGTGTGTATGGGGGGGTGGTGGGTTACCAACCTCTAAATACATTTCTGACATTGCTGAAGTAAAAAAGTCTATCTCCTGCTAACAAATGATGGTACTTCTAAGGCTACCTCTTCAGGACCCCAAACACATGTACATCACTACACATGAGACCATGCACCCACCATAGACTGATGGTAATGGGGATTAACTTTTATAATTGTTCCCTAGATCCAGACTTATGTCTTAAGTCATCTAATATATACACTCTAATGTGAATATTTCAAGAACTTATTTTTTAAAATATTGCTTTAGTCTTTTAAAAAATCTAGTTGTTATATAATAATTATATGTATTTATAGGATATTAATGTAGTATTTTCATTTATGCATATAATATGTACTTCTCAAATCAGATTGATTTGCATATTCATTACCTCAAAGATTTATTTCTTTGTGTTAGGATAATTCAGAGTCCTCCCCCATCTTGAAATGTAAATTGTTAACACTATCAACTGTCATGTCCTAGATAACACTAGAACTTACTTATTCCATCTAACTATAATTTTGTACCTGCTCTCCAACCTTTTCCTTCCTGTTTTCCACTTTACCCAGCTTTTGGTAATCACTATTTTAGTCTCTGTCTCTGTAAGATCATTTTTTTTTCAGCTGGCACACAGGTATGAAAATGTTCAGTACATACTTATCTGTGCCTTCCTTATTTTGACCTCAAAGATACTGGAAGCAAAAAAGGTAAGTAAAGTGTTCAGGTCACATAATTAGGTAGCAGATGGGATTTAAACCGAGGGCTGTCTAGTACAGAGATCACCAAATCAACCACAACCTTATCATTGTCTGCTTTTATAACTATAATTTTCTTATATCGTTGGCAACTTTAGGCAAGGCCTCAACCTCATATTACACACTGTTGAAAAGAAAGAAGGAAATGTCACAGGATGGCTACTACTTGTCACAAATAGTAGTGAGCCATGGGGACACAGGCTGTGAGGAAGAAGCACAGCATCTCACTCAGATGGGGAATGAAGTAAGGATGGCGAGTCTGTGATGGACTGGACAAATTGATATATGGTGATGTGGGAGTGTCATATATCAATCTGTTGATTTCATTGGTTAAGTAATAAACAAACTGCTTGAGCTCATAGCTTAGAACATAGGTGCGTGGAGTAAACAGAACAGAATGCTGGGAGGAAGAGGAAGTGAGGTAAGACGCCTCAAGGAGAGATGCAATGCTCCGCTCCCGGGCAGACACACGCAATGAAGCTCCGACCCAGGATGGACATAGGCTAGAAGCTCCCTTGTAAGCCACTTCGTGGGCTACAGCAGATTATTAGAAATGGGCTAGTCCAGGTGCGAGAGTTAGCCTAGAAGAGGCTAGATAGAAATGAGCCAAGCAGTCTTTAAAAGAATACAGTTTCCGTGTAATTATTTCGGGTAAAGCTAGCCGTGCAGGCAGCCTGGTATCGGGGACGCAGCCCCGCTGCCCTTATTTCAACACTAGAGCATTTCTGCAAGCTTAGAAGTGAGCTAGCTAGGTGAAGATTGCATGTGATAGACAGAGGTGCCTGAATTTAAGACAAAGCCCAGTGAATTGAGAGTGCTAAAGGTGCTAGACCCTGGTAAGGAGAATTAGGTGAGTAGTACATTCGGTTCTCAGGGCCCAGGCTTGACCCTGATACATCTGAGGGTCACCTCTGTTGTTGTTACTATTCTTCCTCCTCCACTTATTCCTTCTCTTTCTCCCCCTTCCCCTCCTCCACTTTCTTCTTCCTCCTTCCCCTCCCCTTCCTCATCCTCCTCTTTTTTATTCTGATCCTCATCCTCCTTGTTCTCATCCTCCTCGTCCTCCTCATTCTTCTCATCCTCCTCATCCTCCTCATTCTTCTCATCCTCGTCTTCTTCTTCTTCCTCCTCCTCCATCTTCCTTACTTTTTTTGAGGCAGGATGTTACTATATATCGCAGGGTGTCATCAGACTTGTCATTCTTCTACGTCAGCCTTCTGATTTCTGAGATTAGAGGTATTTACTACCACACTTTTCATAACTGGATCCACCTCAACCCCATTATCCACCCCAGTGGCTAAGGGGTGGAGACATCACACAAAATAGGCAAATCAGAGTATGTTCCTTGAGGATCTGTGTCAATAATACTGATCTAAGGATGGAGAAGCATCAGGACCCATTTGTTCTGCTATCTCTGTGGGGAAAGTCATTCCTGTAAGTTTCTAATACACTATTTGCAGTCACCAGATCTCTTGCCCTTTGCAAGGCCTGCTTATTGAACTTTCAATTCCATAAGGTTGTTTGGGTTGAAGTTATCCAGGGTTGATTTATGTGACTTGGGACTAAAAGAAAAGGGTGAACAGGATAAAATCCCAGATCAGCAACAATTAAGAGATTAAGAAGTTAGTAATGTTGACCTTTAGAGGCTAGTGTGCACCAGTCATGATCTAATTTAGTTTTGAAAATTCACTCTGGTCTTTTTTCCTTTCCCCTTAATCTACTCTGAATGTACTCACAAGTTTAGTTGAGAGGTGGTATAAGTGGTCTTGAGTAAGGCAGAGAAGTTGCAGAAAATATGACATAGAGAAATCCTAATTATCCCCCAAACCTACTGCAGGCAGGAGAGAGAAAACTTGGTAGCTTGCCTGCTTTTACACCATCACCTAGTAGACTTAGTCTTGATATGCTTTGTCCCTTGAGTGGAGTAAGAAACAGGGGGCCTGTTAATACCCAGTGACTCTACTTGCTCAAAACCAAGATCAGATTTTTAATTTAAATTTTTATAATTTGGCCAAACAGATCAATACTCATCCATATGTGGAGAATGAAGGCCTTGATTTTGATTCAGCTTTGTGGGAGGAATGAGATAGAGTATTCATTTATTTTTTTTCCAAAAGACAGTCTCTAGAGCACTGGTTAGCCTTCATTTTATCCTTTTTCTCTTCTGTTTTTCCATGCCTGCTATGGGATAAATTTCTATGATTCTAGGGTTCTTCGGGCTGGTTAATTAAGTTTCTGAGACTCTCTGGGAAAGCATACAATAAATACCCATAAGGAAATGTCATCCACGGTTGAGGCTGCAGAGTAATTAGTGGTGAAGAAGAATTTGCCCTTTCAGCAGCATAATCTGTGAGGTTTGAGATATTTGGGATGAGATATGACATGTACCCTTCAATGGTGACCTAGCTGGTAGTCCCAAATAGCTTGGGAGCATTGCCATGAGCAGGAAAGCTCATCCCATGCTTGTTGAACTCTCAGAATAGAAATTTAGTGGCTGGAGAGATGGTTGGAATAGAATTCATCTCATCCAGTGGTTTTTTGAAGTCTTCACAGTTAGGGAACACTTTGTTCACATGGGTTCTGTGTTAGTTACTATTCTTGTTGCTGTGACAAAATACAAGACAAAACCAGCTTAGGAAAGAAGAGTTTCTTTTGGCTCACTATTTGAAGGTAAACTCCATCATTGCACAGAAGTTATGGTAATGAGAGCCACTCTACTGGAATGGGTGAAACATAAAGCATATGGTCACATTGCATCTGTAGTCAGGAAGCAGAGAAAGATGAATGTTCCTGCTCAACTTGATTCTCCTTTTTATTCAAGGTGGCTTCGCTGCCCACAAAATGGGAGGGGGTCTTCCCACCCCAGTAATAGCTCTCCAGAAATACCTTTACACAGACACTAAGAGGTTTGTCTTCTACATAATTCTAAAACCCATAGTGTTGATATTCAAAACTAACCATTTCAGATTCTAGCAGTGAAAGACATTGGTTAAACTGTTGAGATCCGTGGTTCTTAATCTGTCAGTCATGACCCCTTTGAGGGTCAAATAACCCTTTCACAGGGATTGCCTTTCAGATATCCTGCTCATCAGATATTTAAATTCTGATTCATAACAATCACAAAATTACAGTCATAAAGTAAGAAATAATTTTATGGTCTGGGGTCACCACAACATGAACCCCATTAAAGAATGGCAGAGAAGGAATGTTGAGAACCACTGGTCTAGATGAAGTAGGAATAGGGATTCTTTCCTCATATTGTTGGCCTTAGCTCAAATCAGGACCTTGGTCCAATCCCTTGTGAACAAAGTAAGGACACAGTACTATGATGCTGAAAAGTAGATGTGGGAAATTGTGGTTGAGACTGGTTTTCTTCCTGTGTTATTGAAGCATCACTGATCTCTTAGAGTTTTCACCAAGTCCATTTCCATCTCTATTAGGTGGGTATTAGTGTTCACATATAACCTCTGAATTATATTTCCTGGCCATTTAGCAATTCTGTCTACTCCCATGCATTGGATTGTCATAATTTCAATGTAGCCTTTGCTCTGTAGATACCATCTAAATCAATGGTTCCATTTTATAGTAGAAATTTGGTATAGAGTTCAAGATTATACAGCAAGAGAGACACCTTGAGTCACTTTATATGCCAATAAAACAATTCTGGAAAATAAGCACTTTAAGAAGGAAGTGTTAATATAAAAGCCCAAAAAGAAAAAAATCATAACATATATTAAGACTGATAATATAGCTCAGTCATAGAGCCTATGCTTTTAGCATGGACAAGGTCCTGGTATGACCTTGGTTATAACCAATTATATATAAATGTAAAATCATGTAGTATGTGTTTTGAGTATGGCTTCTTCTGTTCCAAACAATACCTGTAAAATTTAACTATATTATAGCATGCATCAATACTGCATGTCCTTCTTATTGAAAGTATCATTCTAATTTTTATTTGTTTACTTATTTTCTCTCATACAATACATTTCAACTGTAACCTCCTCTCCTTCCACTCCTCCCAATCTTCCCCCTACCTGCCCTCTCTCCAAGATCCACTGCTCCTCCATTTTCCTTCAGAAAAGAGCAGGCCTCCCGATGATATTTACTGAACATGGCATAAGACACAAGGTTAGAAAGCAACCCAGTAGGAGAAAACAGGTCCCCCAAACAGGCAAAAGAGTCAGAGACACCCCCACTTCTACTGTTAGGAATCTCACAAAAATCCCAAGCTAAACAACCACAGCATGTATACAGAGGACCTAGCACGGACCCATTTAGGCTCTGTGGTTGCCACTTCAGTTTCTGTCAGCCCCATGAACTCCACTTAATTTTTTCTGTGGGTTGTGTTCTCCTGGTATCCTCAAACCCTCTGGATCCTATCACCTTTCCTCTCTATCTCCCGCAGGTTCCCTGAGCTCCACCTAATGTTTAGGTGTTGGCTGCATTCTATTTAATATTCTATTAAATGGATGTGCCATAGTTTGTTCAACCATCAATAATCACTTGATGGACGTATAGATTGCTTACAGCTTTTTGCTATTTGGGTAAAAAAGTCACTGTTTATATGTATATACAGGTTTTGGGTCAACATACAGTTTTTGTGTGTGTACATTTCTAGGGTTAGATAGAATTGCTTACCCGGAAGGTTTAGAGTTCAATACCTAATCTCTGTACTTTAATGTTACTTTAGGTAAATTATTTTCCCTTTCTGGGCTTAAGAGTTTTTTGCACAGGAGGGATTTGAGCTAGGTGGGGTCATTAGTTTCTGTATCAGTTGGTAGAGGAAGGGTGAGAAATGAAAGGTCAAATCACTAATCGTGTTTGACCCAGACAGCTTGAGTGATGTCTATATGTGGTATTTCCCCACAGGAATCCATTTGAATACATGATGTATTTTGTGACTAGGTATGCTTATACATTATTAGACAAATAGTCTCTAAGATGCCTTTGGTTGCCTAAAATTTTGGAGTCTATATCTATGCCATTTCCTCAACTTCCTTTAGTAGTAACACTTTGAAAACAACGTCAAAGGTCACAGAAGAGCAAACCTGGGCGAAAACTCACCCTTCATTTCCTTTTCTTCTTCCTTATTTTTTGAAAATGGATTTTTTCCCTCACATAATATATCCAGATTGTAGTTTCTCCTCCCTCTACTTCTCCCAGTCCCTGCCACCCAGATCCACTGCCTATCTGTCTCTCATTAGAAAACAAATAGGCTTCTGAGTGATAAAAATAAAATAGAATATGATAAGATAAATCAAAATCTAACTCATTTGGATAGGACAAAACAAGCAGACAGCAGAAAAGGAGCCCAAGAAAAGGCACAAAAAAAACAGATAGAGACTCAGAGACCCACTCAATTGCACACTCAGGAATCCCATAAAAACATGAAACTGGAAGCCGTAATATATGTACAAAGGACCAATGGGGGTAAAAATAGAGAAAAATACATAAATAAAATAAAAATAATTTAGAATCAGAAAAGAAAATTCCATAGATGTCAGAAGGTGAAACTAAGCTAGACTTAGATGAAGTGTGTCCTCGTATCAGACTTCTGGTCCAGACTAGTCCCGTCAACAATACTTCTCCCAGATAGGTTTCGATAGGGACAGCCATGAATTTAGAAACTAGCATAAAAGGGAATGTTTGAAATGTGGCAATAAAGTGAGCTGGTCTGGTTCACTGGTGTTGGAATAACAGTATAACTTCAGAGCATTAGGTTCCCCCCACCTTAAAAAAAAAGGTATCCAAACTTGGTGTTTCCACACCTCCAGCCTAACAATAGAATGCAGTCTAGATTGGCTCGAGGTACCTATCTTAGGGTTTCTGTTGCTCTGAAGAGACACCATGATCAAGGCAGCTTTTATAAAGGAAAATATTTAATTGGGTGGCTTACTTTTCAGAGGTTTAGTTCATTATCATTATGGCAGAAAGCATGGCAGTACACAGGCAGACATGGTGCTAGAGAGGTAGCTGAAAGTTTTACATTTAAACTGGCAGGTATCAGGAAGAAAGTGAGAAACTGGGCCTGGCTTGAGCATCTGAAACCTCTAAGCTAACCCCCAGTGACATATTTCCTCCAACAAGGCCACGCCTTCAATAATACTACTCCATATGAGCTTATGGGGGGGGGGGGCAATTACACTCAAACCACCACAGTAGCCATCATAAAGAACTCCCTGTGACAATACTAGAAAAGCATAGAGCCACTTGTAAGGGGGATGGATTAATGAGCAGCATTCCAAATGATAAGAGATCAAATAAAACATTGTCCTTTGTTGCCTAGCTGGAGACTACTCTCCTCTTTTGAGCAAAAGTCAGACACCAGCATGAGGGACAGAGCAGTATAGGAAGTCTCTTCATCCCTGTGGACCAAAGACCTTTTATCCTATCCAGAGGCATCTGCATGCCATTCTTTAGAAAACCCCTTCTATCCATTCAGATAGCACATAAATGAATAAAAAGAATCTCAGTGAAGAAATAGAAAAGATACTTTATAGAAGGGGATGTACAGACGGTAGATAGCCTATAAAAGATGCTTATATCGGCTATCAGTGAAATTCAGATTAAAATTGTAGGGACTATCTCTTTACACCAATTTCCATGACTAAAATAAATGATAGCAGCAAAATTAATTAGTAGTTAAGAAGCAGAGAAACTGGATCGCTCATACACTGCCAGTAATGGAAGAATGACAGAGCTACTCTAGCAAGCACTTTGAAAATTTGGTAAAAAACTGAATATGCAACTACCATATGACCCAGAAGTTGTACATTTCTCTGGCATTTATCCCAGAGAAATGAAAACGTATGTTCACTCAAGAAAACATATATGAATATTCACAACAGCTTATAAATAAGTAACAACTTCAAGCAAGAACTAGATGTCTTTCAACAAGTTAGTGGTTAAACAAACTAGTACATCCCTACCATGGAATACTGCCTAGGAATGAAAAGAAATGGACTCTTATTATATACAGCAGGTTAGACAAGTCTCTCTAAGGAATTATGTTGAGTCAAAGGCAACCTCAAAAAATTATGGACTTGATTTCATGTAGCTGACATTTTTACAGTACAATTTCAGAGAGCAGGTTAGTGGATCCAACTATTTATAAACTGCCAGGGTTCTTAAAGTGAGGGTAAAAGAGCATGGGGAGGGACTAGAACTTGGTGAGCATCATAAAAGTGCAAGAAGCAATAGGCTTGCCACATTTTAACTATTCTGAATAAGGTTTTCATGTATCTTAGCTGTGGTTGTAGATAACTGAGCCTACATGGGTGATGATGCAGTTGTGTTAAAACTATACATGCGCACTCACACACACACTCATATTCCTGTCAAAATCTGCATATAATAAGCGGATTGTATCATTGTCACCATTGTGGTTGTGACATTCTGCTCTAGTTTTACAAGATGCTTCCATGGATGGGAACCGGGTAAATGATACACAGGCTTCTGTGTTATTTCATAAAAACTGCATTTGCATTTACCATTTCAAGGAAAAATTAAGCAACAGAAGACATAGCAAAAAGCAAGAAGTGTGTGATGTATACATACTTTTATCCTAAGGGGGATTTCTCCTAGGAGTCAGGCTGCTCTAGGTTTTTAGAGATGACACTGGAGAGATTTTGAAGGTTTCCTTGACAGAATGTGGGATGTGGGCGGCCATACTTTCATACTTCTGAAGCTAGGCTCTTAAGTGTTGAATGCTCTCTATTTAAATTTGAAAGACCAGGGTAGCATGCTTTTGTTTGGGCCTGCCACTAAATGAGACTGCAATTAGCAAAGTATTTTCAGGAACACTCAGACTCTCGTTAGTCACACAGGATCCAGAGATCTAGGTTGTTTTAATTACCCTCTTATAGCAAGTGCCCTGACAGACACTTTTGTCCTCACTCCAAGTGTGAACCCCCGCCCCCCCCCCCACAGCTTCAGACAGCACAGCAGAGAAGAAAAATCCTTCTGAGAAAGGGTGCTTTCGATATAATTTTGCATCATTGATGGAATTTAATTATATATGAGCACACAAGTTTAGCACTTTGTAGCCAAGTTTTACACTTCTGATTTTAGGTTTCTTTAATATATTTATTCAGTATGCCAAATCTGCTTTTTTTTCTTAAATATTAAGTCTGTAGAGAACTTGACTCTCCAAGTGAAAGCTGGCAGCAAGATATACAGAATGAGACGATAGAATGTGCAGGGTCATTGAAGGTTTCTAAGCGCCGATGACAAGGCACTGGTAATTGAGTTTTAGTGTTTAGTCAAGAGTCAAGACCCTGCCCCCCACACTGATAAGAGTTTTGAGTGCCGATGGCCAATTGCTCTCTGAACCTTAATTTGGGACAATGTTGAGGGGCTATGTCAACTCTAGAGAGGCCCATTAGGTAGGATTGGATGACATCTTAGTTTTAGTCCCTGTGTAGGTCAGCTTCAGTTTTTACAAGTCATTCTAGACATTCTACCTTTCATCTCTCCTCAAAACGTTCTGCTTCAGATGCATTTTCCAAAGGGCTCAGTGGAAAGCAGTGCAGTGGGCCCAGTGCTGGGTGCTTTAGAGAAACATAACTTATAGAATGAGTCTTTATTGAAAGGGGATGCTTTAGAATGATGCATGCAGGCTGTGGTCTAGTTAATCCAGCAATGGCTGCCTATGGACAGAAGGTCCAAGAATCCCCTAGTTGTTCAGTCCACGAGGCTGGATGTCTCAGCTGTCTTCAGTGTATGCTGGAATCCCGAAGAAGTAGACTCTAATGCCAGTGAAGGAAAGGACTTGCTATTGAGGGTGAAAGCAAACAGTCAAAGAGAGCAGCTGCCTTCTTTCATGTCCTTTCTATAGGCTCCAGAAGGAGGTGGAACCCAGATAAGAGGTGTGTCTTCACACCTCAGAGATCTGGATTGAAAGTGAACCTTCCACTTCAAATGATTAAGTAAAAATCCCTCACAGGTTTGTCCACCTAATTTTGGGCTTTGGTAGTTCCAAAAGAAGTCAAGTAGACAATGAAGAATGCCCATCACAAGTTCATTGCTTCTAAACTTGACACATGATCATATCTCCTTATATCATGTTTCTTTTCAAAGGAAATAAAATAATTTCATAATTATTCCTAATAGTATATAACTATTCCATGTACAATTGTAAATGCATTATCTATTTAAGCAGGTCATAATTATGCATAATATGATATAACTATCCTTCATACAACCACACATTATAAATTTATAATAGATGACAATGTCCTTTCAAGGATAGTCATTTAGTATCTCAAGCTTAAATATGATATGTATTTATATCTCTTAATTTATATTATATTACATGTTAAAGAAATTGAGGAAAGAAACACAAATATCAGTATAAGCATATTCATTTGTTAGTTTATTTAATTATAAATAAATTCTTAACAAAATACAATAGAAACACTCATGTCAATTTTAATCCTTGTTTTGACGGAAGCATTACACGCAAGAAAAACCAATCCATAATCAGAACAAGTGTCTATTCCAGTAAGGATAAATCATTGTCCTTTCCATGGAGGAAGTGGTCCAATGCAGCCAATTTGCCACCAGGTCACCCAGAAAATGGTAACATATCTGGGACTCAGTGTTGGTCTCTGTTGTTGGCCGATCTGACACTCATTAGCACCTGTAACAAGTCAACCTCGGTGAGTGGAAGTCCATATTGTTTATCCATGTATAAATCCCATCTCTGCCACCATGGTTATTTTGTTCATGGGCCCTAAACATTTATTTATCTTTTGTGACTTGAAATGTGTAGATTCAGAAAAGTTCATGTTACAAACCCACTGGAAAGTTGTAATGTAATGCCCTAATGGTAAACCTCTCCTTTAGGTTACATAAGAAAATTAGTAAGAGTCTAGGGGCAGATAATTTCACCCTGGCTATAGATCAAGCAGTGCCTTCCATCAAGGAAATGGCAGCTATGGCTGAGAGCTGGGCCGGTAATAACTACCAAAGAGTTTTTCGTGATTATGATGTGCAGCTTTGGACTTTTCTGTGTCAGCAGTAAACATCTTGCTTCAGGTTAAATAAAACCCCACTCTGCTTGGAAGCAGCAGTCCTCAGCACACTCTTGACTAGCCAGTTTGCCAGAGCTGATTTATTAAATGCATTAAGCCTAGGGACAGCTTCTCCAGCCAGCACCAGGAATTATCTAGAAGGCATTCTCATCTTACCATAGTGGACACGGTTATTCGCTCCAAATGTTCCAAACACTCCTGCACACTGTGATGCTCTCTGTCAAGAAGTCTGCAGGAAACATGTGAAAATGTAGTGTTGTGAGATCTATAGCTGCTGAGTTTCAGGTGTTGGTTCAATCTAATAAATGATGAACAATTCAACATGGAACGACATGCCATTTCCTTGGCCATGAGGAACTCTCTTTGGAGGAATACTTAAGAATGCAAATGCAGGGGAGATTTCAAAGTAGAGTTACTAAAAATATTCAGTAAGAAGCATTTTTCATTGTTTTCATGTGGAGTACCTTTTAAAATCCAAATTTTTAGGGAGAGGAAGCTGGTTCTGAAGGTTGATCTTTCTGTACACCTTGACTGAGAAAATTTATGATATGATATGATCATTTCAATATAGTTTATATCTAGACTTTTAGTTTTATTAACTTTTAGTGTTTCTGTAAATAATTTGAAATTATTAGCCCATCTATATGTGAGGTGTGGTTTCCTCTTAGTTTCCTGAATGAAGCCCACAGTCCAGTGGTTGTAAATTTAGGTTGAGATTATCTTTCAGGGACAAATTTATCTTCCTCCAAGAGGCCTCTTTCAGCAATACATGGTTTGTTGAATTCTGGAAGTAAGAGAACAAACTAGAGAAAACATTCCTGAAACAGCTCCTCAATTTGGCCTATTTGTGGCAATGAGGAGAAAGCAGGCCCCATTTGGGGTTACTGCGCAAGTTTTAAAGCCTGGGGTCACCATGCCATGTACAAATTATATTGTCAAAGGTTTATCAGAATTTGTTCAAGCTGAATTCCTGTTTTCAAGATCTTGTTTGAGGAGATTCTGTCATTTATATTGTACCCTGTGAGGATCTTCTCTGCTCTGTGTCATCTATAAGTGGGGACTGGGTTGAGAAAGCATCTTTTTAATAGTGAAAGGCCTGATGTGGACTTTATTCTGAAAAAACAAGCTACCTGGAATACAGATCCCTTTGACTCTGGAGCTCATGTTGGTAAGGTTCTGTTTTATTTTCTGTTTGAAATCTAATTTGTAAACTTGTATTTCAAAACAAGAAATGTGTTCTTCCTCAAATGGCAGGGAGGTGGCTTTGGAAGAACTCCAATAGATTCTCTCTTTCCTGTACTCTGTGCCCCCTCTCCCATGTGTGCGTGTGTATGCTTTATATCCTGTCATGCACATGACTCGCACAGACCTTTTAAAGTTAATTAAAAAGCTTTGCATTGGCTGCCAGAACTGGGCAGGAAAATTCCTCTCTAACCTTTTGTACCAGATTAAAAGCCTCTGACAGTTGGGGCTGATGCCGAATTTGAAATAAAGTGTGCAGAGTAAATTCAATAAGATGTACAATTCTGTCAGGTTCAGAGTAACTCGTGTTTGGTTCAGCAAGAACCAGGGGACTGAAGGAGAGTGAACTTCTTCCTTGGAAAACCAGATACTCTATCTTACCATCCCGACAAAATGCCCATGTTTCCAACCATAAGAAAGTGTTGCCCGAACTCTCCTGAGGTATGTCATTAACAAAACATTTCTTCCTTACATATAGGTTCAGAAACTCTGCATATCCTATTCTGTCCTTGGAGATACATGATGCATATGAAATACAAGTTTTTAAAAAGTATTTATTTTATGAGTGGATTCTAGCCATAAATAAAGGACATTGATCCTATAATTCGTGATCCTAGAGAAGGTAAATAAGAAGGTGAACTCCCCAAAAAACATATAGTTATCCTCCTGGATATTGGAAGTAGACAAGATTGCTAGGCAAAAATTGGGAACTTGGGGGTGGGGGTGGAGTGGGGGTGAGGGGAGATGGGAGAGAAAAGTGAGAAGGGGAGGATGGGGAGAGCTTGGGGGAATGGGACGGTTGGGATGGAAGAAGAATAGATATGGGAGCAGGGATGTATATATCTTAATTAAGGAAGCCATTTTAGGGTTGGCAAGAGACTTGACTCTAGAGGGGTTCCCAGCTGTCCAAGAAGATGTCCCTAGCTAGTACCCTGGACAGCTGATGAGAGGGAGCCTGAAATGGTCGTATCCTATTGCCATACTGATGAATATCTTACATATCACCTTAGAACCTTCATCTGGCGATGGATGAAGATAGAGACAGAGACCCACATTGGAGCATTGAACTGAGCTCTCAAGGTTCAAATGAAGAGCAGAAGGAGGGAGAACATGAGCAAGGAAGTCAGGACTGCAAGGGGTGCACCCACCCACTGAGACATTGGGGCTGATCTAATGGGAGCTCACCAAGGCCTGCTGAACTGGGACTGACAGAGCATGTGATCAAACCGGACTCTCTGAAAGTGGCGGACAATGAGTGCTGACAGAGAAGCCAAGGACAATGGCACTGGGTTTCGATCCTACTGCATGTACTGGCTTTGTGGGAGCCTAGTCTGTTTGGATGCTCACCTTCCTAGACCTGGATGGAGTGGGGAGGACCTTGGACTTCACACAGGGCAGGGAACACTGACTGCTCTTTGGACGGGAGGGGGGGGGGAGAGGAAGTCGGGGTATGGGGGAGGGAAACGGAAGGAGGGGAGGAGGTGGAAATTTTTAATAATAATAAAAAAAGAAAAAAAAAGAAAAAATATTTTTATTTTATGTGTATTTGTGGTTTTGCCTGCATGTATGTCTATTTGAGGATGTTGGATACCCTGGAATTGGAGTTAAAGATGGTTGTGAGCTGCCATGTGGGTTTGGGAATTGAGCCTGGGTCCTTGGGAAGGGCAGTCAGTGCTCTTAACCACTGAGTCATGTCCCTAGACCCTCAAACCCAAGTTTTTACACAAAAAAAATCATTTTAATTTAACATAGTCTTTTGGATATGTTTGCTTTCTTTATATGTTAACTTTTAACATTTGATCACAATATCCTCGGAGGACTGGGTTTAAGGTTCTTTGATAATGAATAGTCTGACAAGTAAGTCTTGTAAAAACCAAGGTTTTCTGTGGTAAGCATAGAGGCTATACTGCCAGCAGACCATACGAACAGACGGAAGACTAACAGTAGAGCAAAATGTCCAAGCTACCCCAGTTTTTTACAGGATACCAGCTCTGGTTACTGGTAATGGAATATTTTGTCTTTTCCAAAAGAGATTTAGTAAGGGAGGTCACAGAACCAAGACTTCTATGCTTTCAGATACATTGTCCTAACACACTTCCTTTGATGTAAGGTTGCAAAAACTGGCAGGCAAGATTATCACCATGATTCACCATTTGGCTGCATGTCCTCTCTACACCATTTTCCCATCTGCTCTGTGCCCATTGTGTGTAATGAGAAGGAATCACTTATATTTGGTGGGCCCACCTGCTGAGTTTCCTATGAATTTTAAGTGCAGCTTAGCACAACAGGGCTGCTCTAGGGTTTCCTTGAATTAGTGTTGTGTGGAACACATGTTGACTTCTTGCTACTACTTCCCAAGCTTCCTAGCTGCATTAGTGAGTAGAGACTGGAGAGTACTGAACATAAATTACTTTTTATCTGCTTCAAGAATTTAGTTCCTGGATAGGCTGTGGACACCCAAATCCATGGATGGTTTTGCAAAGACTATACACACACTCTTCTATACCTCTTTATTACTTAAGAAGTCCTATTACAATGTGAATAGCTTCAGTACTACATTATTAATGGAATCACAACAAGAAAATATCTGTACATGTTCCCTACAGATGCAAACATCATGTACTTACCTACCTGCTACACAAGAGATACATGAGATGTACAAACCTTAAATATCAAACACTAGGCAGAGATTGAGACCCTGTGAAATGACTAAAGCTATATAGGAGGGTATGTTTATGTAGCATTTGGATGCAGAAAATTCGGTTTTTGCTTTTTTGAACTTTCTGGAATTTGTTTTTGAAGAATACATTGGATCCATGGAGAGTTGAATCTACGGACATGGAACCCACAAGTGTAGAGAAAGCTGGCTACAATTCTCACTCTTTAGTTAGTAAAGACAGAGTCCAGTCCTCTTCAGAGAACAACCTGCATTCTCAGGGATTTAACTGTAAGCTATTAATGGGGAGTTTATAGAGGTAGAGGTGAAGTTAAGAGAGCCAAGAAAGGAGGAGGAGACTCTCAGAGACTAGTAATAGCTGGAAGATGTTACTACCCGGACTTCGACTTCACATTTTAAAGTCAATATATCGCTTTTCATGAAACTGAAATTAAATGGCAATGTTTCAAATGATTAACATTTGAAAGCCACAACAAAATAAGATGTAATACTGAGTTTCTTGAAAGGAATTGCGTCAAATGACTAATTTTAAAACTAACCATCTGTCTTATTAATGGTCAAAGAAATACTAATCATAAGGTAGTTATAATATGCATAGACTGATTCTGAAGCACGAGGAAAACCTGGCAGCTTAGAGTCCTGCTATTCTTCACTCTCCTTCAAGCCCATTTATGTGGCTTTGAAAAGGAGTTTCATAATAGCGTAAAGGGTCTAGCTGGGTCTCTGGATCTTCGTCTACTGGACCGAGGCATTTAACAGTAAAGCTATAAGAAAATACTGTTACTAATATTAAAGTTCAGATACTCTGGGGCTTGAACTTGAAAAAAACTACAAATGAAGAGTATTGTTTGTTTGTTTTTTAATTAATTATTTTTTTAAAAAGACAATCTTTTTTTTATTTTATATACCAATCCCAGTTCACACTTCCTCCCCTCCTCCTGCTCTCTCCACCTTTCTCCCCACCCGCAACCACTCTCTAAAGAATATTGTTTGTAATACTGTGTGTTTCTTTAGCAGCTAGTTCAGGCAAGGAATGTGATATGCTTGTCATCAGTATTCCACATGGGCGAAGCTTCATGATTTTCCCACATTGAACGGCAATGCTTAAAATAGGCTGTGAGCTCTACAAAATATAGGCTTTTATGGGAATACCCAAACAGTGTAAACAACTAGATTAATCAGCTTTATCCAGATTAATGCATGCATTTCTAGGTCACAGGCTGGTCATTAATCAATTTTTGAGAAAGTTGATATGAATTTTGACGTTTTACAGATTGTTCATTTGTCACCTGCAGATTACAACCCCTCCCCATCGTCTCTCTCTGGTTTTTACCCCTCAAAGTTATTTGTTAGCTTCATCATTTATTAAAGATTTAGCTTCTGTGTCACAGTTTTCATAGAAATTATTCGGGGACTAAATTAATTGTCCTTATGGAAGATCTTCCACATACTCTGGCAACTCAGTCCTTTGGATTCATCTTAAATGGCTTTCTCACCCATCACTTTTCAACCATCCAATTCCACAGGCAAACACTGGGCATCCTCATTGAAAGGTACACCATCTCCGTGGTTATGTTTTAAAGATCTTACTCTATCCACATTTTCTGCTTATTGCTCAGATATATCCACTATCCATAGTTCTTTATTTCCAGTGAGTCTTTCAATCCATTGTGATATCGCCACTCTCTTTTCCACTGAGACCTTGCTACTTCTCTGTAAGTCACACTTCTGCTCTTACCCCCTTTAGCTAATAGAGAGTAGGTGCAGCTAACCTCACAATCCTTCTGTGGTAGATATTATTAGTTACCCTTTCCCCGTGCCCTTTAGTTGCTATAGTTAGTTAAATGGCTTTCTCAGTGAATGCACTGATTTGACATATCCATATGAGTGAGTTGTGAAACTTGCAATTGCTGGAGGATTCCCATGACAAAGTGATAACTGTGACCACTTATGATTATGAAGCCCAACCAGGCTTTCAACATTGCCAGGAAACCTGCTTGGTTATCTTTTACATTCTGAAATCATCCACTCTCTTACTTTACTGCTATTTTCTTCAAGTTTCTGACTATGGCCTTTACATCATTCTCTTTTCAGTTTTAGTGGATGGTTTAACTTTATATTTCATATGTAAATTGAACAGTGATGGAAGGAAATTCTCTCAATCTTTGGCTGTTGACTTTCAAAATTTTATCTTTACCTTAATTTCTGGCTCATATTCTACCTCCTTCTACAGTGGACAATGTACTTCTCCTTGTCTTGTAGATTATATATTTCTTGCATTCTGATGGAACTTCACTGCATTATAAATATTTTAATCTTTGTGTTTATCACCTTCTCATTCTTAAGCATTAAACTTTGTCTAGGCAATTTTATCAAGACATACAAACATAAATGACACACACATAAAGACATGCACAGCACACTGCCTCCCAGTATATCCTGGTTTACTCCTTCTCTTACATCTCTTACTTTAATTAACCAATCAATTAATTAATTTTGACTTTCCAAGGTAGAGTCTCATGTAGCCTAGGCTAGTTTCAAACTTGTTATATAGCCAAGGATGGGCTTTATTTAGCTCCTGATCCTCCTGACTCCAACTCCCAAGTAATGGGAGTATAAGCATGTGTCATTATGCTCAGTGAACTTTCTATTTTTAGAGTGTGTGTTCTAAAATGGTGGTCTCTACTTGCCATCTCTCCTTTTCATTTTAACTTTTTTCATAGATGTTATTGGAAGTTACCAATATCTGTCTCTAATTTCTTAGCAGATGCTGGTTCCTTTGTGATATGAGACCATGTCAATATTTAGATAGAGTGAATGTGTAAGTCTTCATGATTTCTTCCCCTGCCACCAAAACCAAGGAAAATCATGATGTAATGGCCAACTGTAAGATGATGGAATATATCACCATATTTAATAAAGGCAATTTTAGCTCAAACCTCTGCTGACCCGCTCATAAGTAGCTATTTCTTTTTTTTTTTTGATTTTTATCGTGCTCTACATTTTTCACTGCTCCCCTCCCTGCCTCTCCCCTCCCCACTTCAACCCTTCCCCAAGGTCCCCATGCTCCCAGTTTACTCAGGAGATCTTGTCTTTTTCTACTTCCCATGTAGATTAGATCTATATAAGCCTCTCTTAGTGCCTCATTGTTGTCTAAGTATTCTTATGGGTTGAAACATTCCTTCTTAGATGGAAAAGTAATGTTCATGAATCTCAAAGCAAAGCTTCAAGACTCCCAGGGCCTCCCTTTGAGGTTATATAAACAATAAACAATGGCTTTTAGGGGGTGTATTCTTTGTGGAGTTGCTTGCAAGTTGTATGTGGCAGATTCCATGAGTGCCCGGGTATGCTGGGGTAGCCAGCTGGGTTGGCTGCCTTTGAGTCATTTGTGCTCCTATAAGTAACCTCTCCCCTTTGCTTTAATCACAGTAAATTCATTGTTTTACCAGGTTCAATGTTTGCAGGATAATTTCTTTGGTCTGTCATTTATGACCTGCCTGGAGTGAGCAGATAGTAGTTAGCATTGTCTCAGGAAAGTCATATATCATCTGCATATTACATCTTATATAAAAAGGGAATGAAATTTTGCATATTGTACAATTGAAAGTTTGAAATAGGTTTCTGTAACAGTAAAGGTTTGCTTATACTGGCTAATTCACTTTTCAGTTTATTCTACTCTGACATTTTTCCTGACTACTATTTACCAAGTTTGACTTTTAACACATCACCACTGCCCTTCATGTTGCTAAGCACAATGACCATATTAGGTTTCAAGTCTATTATAATTGACCTCTCAAGCATATTCACTGCAGTCTGTTGTTCATGGTCTGCTTGCTTGGCTTCTATTACATTAGATTTTCTTGGCCGGTTCTTTGCCAGCTATGTTTCATAGCTCCTCCCTTCCTTTCTCGTCTTTCTTTACATGTCTTATTTCCACAAAACTCAGTCTTAAAAGCTTCAGGCATATTACTTTGACTTCTTCTCAACTCCTCAAGTCACTCTCCTACATTATGACTGGTATGGTGTTAGCCAGAGAGGACTAGAAGGCAAGGTTAGATGGACAGAAGAAGAAGAGCATTGGAGACAGAATTGTACTCATAATGTGAAGTAATAAGGGCGGCGGCGGGGCTGCGTCCCCAACACCCCAGCCGCCTGCCCTGCTAGCTTATGCCCCGAAATAATTACACGGACACTGTATTCTTTTAAACACTGCTTGGCCCATTCTCTTCTAGGCTAATTCTCACATACTAATTTAGCCCATTTCTAATCATCTGTGTGTAGCACCCCAAGGTGCGCTTACCGGGGAGATTCTAGCCTAGTCCATCCTGGGTTGGAGCTTCATCCCGGGAGCAGGGCATGGCATCTCTCTCAGGCGTCTGCTCCCAAGAGGAGAGCTGTGGAATCTCTGAGCTCACTTCCTCTTCCTCCCAGCATTTTGTTCTGTTTACTCCTCCCACCTATCCTCTAACCAATAAAATGGGCCAGGGCAGTGCCTTTATTAGCCAATGACCTTCCTCCATCATTTCCCCTTTTTCGGTTTAAACAAAAAAAAAGTTTTAAATTTAACATAGCAAAATTACATATAACAAAACAGTTATCAAGTAAAAGTTATAATAATCTTTATCATAACTAAGGAAAACTATAACTAACTATTCTTAACTCCATCAAAGACTCTAGAAAGATACAATATTACCTAAGCAAACAAGAAAAAAGCAACTTTTAAAACTCTAGAAATGACAGAGACATCTTGCTGCCTGGACAGTCACCCAAAGTTCCTCTGTACCGTTGGGGCATCCATCTTCAGCCTTCAGGCCCATGCTGTCCAGCAGACATTTCCATAAAGCAGGAAAATTCAAAGTCAGTTCAGTCACTATCTGTTGTGTCCTGCAGAATGTCTCGCAGACTCTTTCATGAATCAGGAACCCCGAAAGATCATCTCACCTTAGGCAAGTTCAGTAGTCCTCTCTCTGCGGGTTCTCTGTGTCCAGTTTATGCAATAGTCCAGGCAAGAGCAGTTTCTTGCCCAAATGGCTATCAAACTCCATAAGGATCCTCTTTGATGCCCATCTTCCTCTTGAAGTAGATTGGTGCTGCCAGGAGCAGAGTGTCTCATTGTCATGAAAACTCGTAAATTATTAAAACATTTAAAATGCCATATTCTATAATCTTTGAAAAATATGAAGAATACCTATCTAAAATATATCTATGTACATCTAGAAAATCTTAACTAACATGACTACAAACTTGACTATTATGATTATCTATTAACAATCTATATTTCTAATTATACATTACATTTTTAAATGAACTACATAATCACAGTTCCTTAATCAAGATCAGAAACACATATACATATAACAAAATTGACCTTAAATCACTAAAACAAAATCCATATCAATGTAAATTATTCATATCTCTATCATATCCCCCTTTAAATGTAAAAGGACGTTTATAATCCATATTTGGGAACATGGGCGCAGTTTTTACTCTCCAAACTGCTTCCTGCTGAATGGGGGCGTCGTTAATGAGGTCTTTCATGGTATAACCTGTGTGCTAGTTTCATCTCAGTTGGCAGTTGAGCAAAGCAATTTTTTGAAGGCGTGCACAGGAACCATTCAGGAGGACGTGGTCCATCATACCAAATCGGAATAGAAGAAATGAACAGCGTCTCATCCTCTGTGAAAACAAAATAAGAAACTCCTTTCCAAAGTATCATATCCTTAGATCCAAATTCAAAATATCTATGTCGG
The DNA here is from genome assembly GCF_018167655.1 of Microtus oregoni. Classification (NCBI taxonomy): domain Eukaryota; kingdom Metazoa; phylum Chordata; class Mammalia; order Rodentia; family Cricetidae; genus Microtus; species Microtus oregoni. Next base: position 200,903 of record NW_024544856.1, read on the forward strand.
ATTAGTTCAGCAGTATTTATAAATAAATATCTTTTAGCAGCTGTTGCTCCTTCCTCAGCATTCAAACGATTCAAAGAGAGCATAATAGCATACAGTATCAAGATTCTCTGTGTATTTTCCATCTTTGTTCATTTTATTTTAACATCTATTTTGTTTATTTTTACTTTTAACTTTTTGCTTTTTGAGATAGGTTCTCTGTATCTTTGACCTGAAGTAACTCTGTAGACCAGGCTGTCTTTGAACTCTCAGAGATCTGCCTGTCTCTGCCTCCCAGGCATTGGGATTAAAGGTGTAAGCTACTACACCTTGAACTCACAGAGATCTGTTTGCCTCTGCCTTCTAGGCACTGGGATTAAAGGCGTGTGCTACCACACACAACAACTCTCTTCCTTTTTTTTTTGTTACTTTAAGAACTTTAAATTTTAGTCTGCATGTATTTTTAACACACTTCAAACCATTTAGAAATTTTCTTTGTCTTTGAATCTCTCTTTACTGTATATCTCTCTTTTTCTGACCACACGAGTCTTTAATTTACCAAGCAATATCAGTAGGATTAAAGGCGTGGCTTTGCCGAATGGATCCAGCCCATTCCTTAGCTTTCCAGCCTCAAGGCTGATGTACTGGCTGTAGCCAGCAAGCGAGCTTCAGCAGCCTGTGCTTGCAAACTGCACAAACCGCCTGCGTAAAAGAGTCAGAGTTTGTCCTGGCAGGACAGCCCAGAAATCCGGCATTTTTAAACGGCGCAGCTTTTTTCCTGCTATGGCTGAAAACCGAAAAGCATGCGTTCAGCTTTTCGCCAACACCGTTTAAGTGTTTCGTGGCAGGACCTCTTAATGAGCTGCAGGCTTTGCAGCTAAAGCTGAGTCAGGAAGCCTCTCTTAGATGAAAGCGCATGCTTGCCTCTAACAAACAGAGCAGACCCGAGAACACAGCGAGTCTAGTTGCCATCAAACAAATCGTAGCACTTTACTCCAAATGCTCTATTCAAAAGCTCTGTCTCCCGCAGGAGCCAGACAGAGATCGCAATGGCAGCACAGCCCCAGGAAGTTGCGCTTTAAAATGACACAGCATTTTTTTTCTGCTACTGTTGCCGAATCAGGAAATCTCTCTACAGCACGCCACCAACAAACAGCAAAAATCTGTGTTAAACTCTCTTTCCCCTATTTTTAAGCCTTCTCAGGTTTTTTAAGTGGGTTTAGTCCATCACGTGGGGCGCCATATGAAGTAATAAGGGCGGCGGCGGGGCTGCGTCCCCAACACCCCAGCCGCCTGCCCGGCTAGCTTATGCCCCGAAATAATTACACAGACACTGTATTCTTTTAAACACTGCTTGGCCCATTCTCTTCTAGGCTAATTCTCACATACTAATTTAGCCCATTTCTAATCATCTGTGTGTAGCACCCCAAGGTGCGCTTACCGGGGAGATTCTAGCCTAGTCCATCCTGGGTCGGAGCTTCATCCCAGGAGCGGGGCATGGCATCTCTCTCAGGCGTCTGCTCCCAAGAGGAGAGCTGTGGAATCTCTGAGCTCACTTCCTCTTCCTCCCAGCGTCCTGTTCTGCCTACTCCTCCCACCTATCTTTCAACCAATAAAATGGGCCAGGGCAGTTCCTTTATTAGCCAATGACCTTCCTCCATCAATAATGTATATTTTGACTGCTTGTTTATAGAGTTCGTGCCTGGACACTCTACACTAGGCTGTTCCCTGACCAAGTTCTTTTCTCTCATTCTACTCTATGTATTTCCTTTATAAAATTTATTGTATATGGCTGTAGTTGTAGTCATTTGTAAAATTATTGCCTCTTCCTTATTAGTATATAAGCTCCCTAAAACAAAGAATATTCCTATTTTGCCAATCATTGAATTTTCAATGCTTATCATAATGATTGATTTGTAAAGTAAGTTGATAAATGAACAGATTCTGAATAAATGCATAACACAATATCATTTTGTGTGGACATTTTTATAAAATAATGTATGTACTTTTTAAAGTCACATGGCACAAACATTTATAAAATATGCTATCTGGTTAGAAATTGCACTTTAACTCTTCAGATCCCAGATCTTTAAATTTAAGAGACGGTTTTGTCTTATAAGGTAAAAATAAACCACGTTCAGCTTAAAATGTTTTTTTCTATAAAGCAGAGCAACATATATAAAACAGATGCTTTATAATTCAGATACATTTTGAAAACTGATTAAAAACACTGCAGAGATCTGAAGTATAATGCAATGCACAAAAGAGTACGAATCTCTTCTAAAATTTTAGTCTCATTTCTAGATAATAGTGTATCGGCGTAAATAAATGCAATGCAGATACTAAAGAATATTTACACTTTAATGATAAACTTACAGAACCGAAGTTCCCGCGTGGCACAGGAGGTAGAAAGAAAAAAGCCGGAGCCGCCTCCCGCGCGCCCATTTATCTGTAGGCATTCGCCCGAGGCAAACCCTGCCCCCTCAAGGGGCTGTCTTAACCCTACATCTCCCCCTTTTGTCTAAATAAAACAGAACTAAACCAAATATAACTATAAACAATAATAACAAATGATAAATATAACAAACAATATTGAGAACAAAAGTTTTGCTAGGCATTCTATCTCAAGGAGTCTAAATAATGTAGAGAGTAACTACTGTTAAATAATCTTCAACTCCATCAAAGATCTGAGAAGGGAATAAATATTACTTAACAAATGAGAGATATCCAAAATGTGCAACAAATGACAGAGACAACTGACTACCTGGGCAATCACCCAAAGTCTCGTTTACAATGTTGAGTCAACCAACTTTGGCTAAGGCCTAACATAACTGACATACCATTATCAAATGCAAGGAACTTTCTTAGAATTATCCTACCCTGTCTTGGCAAGATAAGACAATCTTGTTTCATATCTTAGTCAGTAGTTGAGGTATGGGTTTTTCTTAACCCAAAGGCCAGTTCTGCCAAGAAGACAAGCTCCCAGTGGAGTGTCTTTTGTGCTCAACGTTCTCTCGGGAGTAGAGTGGTGTTGCCAGGAGTAATTGTGTCTCGTTGGCACAGAATTCTAGGTTAGATTAAAGGCCATTTTCTATAGCTCTTCAAAGAGGCTGAAGATTATATTATCTATACTAAAAATAATCTCTATGTATCTAAAAGACCTGATTAACCTAAAAATAAATACGACAAACATATAATTCTCAATACCTATCTAATTTGAAAACTAAGAGAATAAACAACTGTGCAATATATGAAGACAATGATCTTCACCTGTAAACAATGTCATTACATATCAAAATGTAAACAATGTTATTACATAAATAGTACCAGAGGTAGAAATGTACATTGTGATATGATAGATGTATCCATACAATATAAGCATACTCTTATACAAAAATAGAGGTAGGAACACCCACATTCAATATTCAATATATCAATATACAAGAAACAGTACCAATATAATTTTCGAAAAACAGTAGGTCACAAATACCAATCATCCCATCAAACCAGTTAATCTCCCCTTTTTTTATATACCCCTAATTCCATACAATATCTCCCCATCCCCTCAACCCTAAACCAACCACTAAAAGATGTCCCTAACCCTGTGAGCAAACTTTGTTGGGAGAGGGGACATCGTCCTCTTAGATTGCTTCTAGCTGACATGGGGGCGACGTTCTTCTTAGGGGCCCCTGTGAAAGCAAATGATAGTAAAAATCCCAAATTAACCTTTGACTTAAGAAAATTATAACTAGTCTCTGAGCATTTTGAGAAGGTCCGGCCAGAGTGTTGTCAAAAATGTGCATCATTCGAATTTGTCTCTTGCAGTTGGTACCAAAAAACAGGTCTAATATTAGCGCTTAAAAAAAATTCATAAAAGCCAGATTGAGTTGATGTTGTGGGGCCCCATCTTCATCCTGGAAACTTCAAAGATTACTGTAGGAAAATATGTTGCTTGTTATGGGAAATTTGAACATTAACAACAAGGACATATACTGACATATAAAGAAAGACACAGATATGAGGAAAGGCAAAGAAAGTTTATCAAATATAAAATTATTCTTATTCTGTCCCATTTCATGGCTCCTGACCTGAGACAGAAACTCTGAAATATCTCTTATCAACAGGCTTGGAACTGAAGAGGGACTGAGCCATAGTCCAACTCCAAAACCAGCTCTACACATTTATAAAGAAGTGTTCAATAAAACATATAAATAGATATAAAAAAATCAATACTTACAGTATATATAGAATTTTATTGTTGATACTCAGTGGGTCGTAACTATTTTCCATCCATCAGTAATTAAATGTTCAGGGTACCTTAAATTCTTTGAAGATGAGTATTTTCCTGTGGAAATAAGAAAAGAACCCTGCCCCCAACCTATCCGTAATCCTTACCATCAGAATATCCGTCATCCTTGTGAATGAATTGTTATTTATCTTTTCCAAGTGACTTCTCTTCTTCAAACCGAACCTTTATTAATTTTGACGGTATCCATAATTTTTCCTCACCTGTGGAGATAAGAGCAAAACCCCTTCCCCAACGCAGCACATCTCCTGGCTTCCATTGTGAGGTCAGCACATCCTTGAAATAAACTGGTTGATTTAGTTCAGCAGAATTTTCCATTATCCAATGTCTTTCTGCTGTCGTCGTTCCCTTCTCATTAGCGTTGAGAAAATTCAAGGTTAACAAAGCATTATGTAACCTATTTCTGGGGGTGTTTTCCACCCCTTTCTGTTTGTTCAACATATCCTTTATAGTTCGATTTGATCTTTCTATGACTGATTGACCTGTAGGATTGTATGGTATACCTGTAACATGCTTGATATTGTAATAATCAAAAAAACGTTTCATTTTCCTAGAGACATAAGCAGGACCATTATCTGTCTTTATTTGTGTAGGTATACCCATGATAGCCATGACTTCTAATAAATGAGTGATTACTGAATCAGCTTTTTCTGAACTTAAAGCAGTTGCCCACTGAAAGCCTGAATAAGTGACAATGGTGTGATGAACATACTTCAATTTGCCAAATTCTGCAAAATGGAACACATCCATCTGCCAGATTTCATTCCTATGGGTGACCTTTGGATTAGCCCCTGCTGGCAGTGGCGTTTGCATATAGAAAGAGCAAGTAGGGCATTTCTTTACAATCTCCTTAGCTTGTTGCCATGTAATTGAAAACTCTTTCTTCAAACCTTTGCTATTAACATGATGTTTTTTATGAAATTCAGAGGCTTGTAGCACACTACCAATCAATAATTGATCAATTTCTGCATTACCTTGTGCTAGAGGACCTGGCAGACCCGTATGGGACCGGATGTGTGTTATGTACATATGGCAAAGCCTGTTCCTGATCAAATCTTGAACATGGAGAAACAATGAGGTTAGTTCTGTATCATCAGGTATAAATTCAGCAGTTTCAATATGTAAAATAACTCTTTCTGCATATTGTGAATCAGTAACTATATTAAGAGGTTCTTTAAAATCTCTTAGTACCATAAGAATGGCATATAATTCTGCCTTCTGGACAGAATTATAAGGACTTTGTTCCACCTTACCCAAGTCTTCTGATTTGTAACCTGCCTTCCCTGATTTATTGGCATCAGGATAGAATGTACACGCTCCAGTTATTGGAGCATCACGGACGATTCGAGGAAGAATCCAAGAATTCCCTTTATGAAGTTAAGCCGCTTACTTTTTGGATAGTTGTTATTAATGTCCCCCCAAAAATTAGCAAAAGCTCTTTGCCATGGTTCATTATCTTCCCATAATTTCTTTAGTTCATCAGCAGTGAAAGGCACTATAATTTCTGCTGGGTCTATGCCTACTAGTTGACGAAGTCTCAGCTTGCCTTTTATAATTAACTCAGAGACTTTTTCCACATAAGTTTTCAGTTTCTTACTTGGTTTATGTGATAAAAAGATCCATTCCAAGATAATGTCATCTCTCTGCATTAAAATTCCTGTAGGAGAAATTTTTGATGGTAATATGACGAGAATACAATCGAGCTCTGGATTCACTCTGTCCACATGTGCCTGTTGTAATTTCTCCTCAATCATTGTCAGTGCCTTTTCTGCTTCAGCTGTTAATTCTCTGGGACTGTTTAAATCTTTATCACCATCCAAGGTTTTGTTCAAATGAATTATTAGATCAGGTATTATTCCGATAGCTGGTCGTAGACTGGAAATGTCTCCTAACAGTCTTTGAAAGTCATTAAGAGTCCGTAGGTGATCCCTCCGAATTTGTTCCTTCTGTGTCTTAATTTTTTGCAAACCTATTTTATAACCTAAATAATTAACAGAATCTCCCTTCTGAATCTTTTCAGGAGCAATTTGCAATCCCCATTTAGGTAAAAGTATCTGTATTTCTTCAAACAGCCTGTTCAAGGCATCTATTTTTGAATCAGATAACAATATGTCGTCCATGTAATGGTATACTATAGATTTGGGAACTTTCTTGCGTATTATTTGCAATGGTTGGTTCACAAAATATTGGCACAGGGAGGGGCTATTTAACATACCCTGGGGGAGGACAGCCAAATGGTACCTCCTCGAAGGTTGAGAATTGTTATAAGTAGGCACTGTGAAGGCAAATTTTTCTCTATCTTCTTTTTGCAAAGGTATAGTGAAAAAACAATCCTTTAAATCAATAACTATGAGAGGCCATCCTTTTGGTAATAAAGAGGGCAAAGGAATTCCAGATTGCAGAGGGCCCATAGGTTGAATAACCTTGTTGATGGCCCTCAGATCTGTCACCATTCTCCATTTACCTGATTTTTTCTTAACCACAAATACAGGAGAATTCGAAGGGCTGGTAGATTCTTCTATATGTCCAGCATCTAATTGTTCTTGTACCAGCTGTTCTAAAGCCTGTAACGTTTCCTCAGCTAAAGGCCATTGCTTTGTCCATATTGGTTTCTCAGTCAACCATTTTAGAGGCAAGGCTGTTGGTATCTCTGAAGGGACATCAATTGCTTGTTCTTGTACAGCCCGATTGGCCAGTTTTCTCCGTTTGTAATATCTTTTAATATTATTTTTAGAAATATAGGCTCTAGAAGTAGCAGGAATATTAATTTGGGTATTCCATTGTTGTAATAGGTCATGACCCCATAAATTCATTGCAATATTGGCTACATATGGCCTTAATTTTCCTATTCGTTCCTCAGGCCCTATACATTCAACCCATCTCGTGCTCTGCCTTACTCGAGATAGGGTTCCAATTCCCAGGAGCTGAACATTTACATTCTGAAGAGGCCAATATGGATGCCAAGATTCTGGGGTAATGATACTTACATCAGCACCTGTGTCCAGCAGGCCAGTAATAAAAATGCCATTTACACACACTCTCAGCTTAGGTCTTTGATCATTTATAGAAGTTTGCCAAAACACACTTAACTCATCTTTCTGATTACTAGTGCTTGTAACAGTAGGCATGTGGCTTCCTAATTGCCCTGACGAGGCATGTTCTCTGCAGAAACTGGAAAAGACTGAACCATGTTTGCCATGGGGGCCTGTGAGGCCCCCCTCTCATGTTTCCCGACTGTATCGGGTTGCCTTGTGTATCTCTTGTAGACCTGCATTCATTCGTTCAATGCCTGCTTTTTCCACATCTTCTACATAAACCTGAAAGCTGAGTCCTTTTATTTCTGTTATTTCTAGAAGATGCATTATTATTATTTCTAACAATCCATTGTTTACAATTCCTTTTCATATGACCCAGTTTGCCACAATTAAAACATTTGATATCCTGGTGTCTCCTTTTACCATTGGAAATTGCTTCTTCTACACATGCTTCAGTGCCATAGTCAAATGTGTCAACATTTAGTGTGTACAAAGACCCATTCTTCCAAGGATGCTGATCTGAACTTTAAAGGCCCCAAGATCTTTTTGCATTCCACATTTGCATTTTCGTAAGCTAAAGACTCAATTATTATACGCCTTGCTTCTGGGTCAGATATCCCTATTTGTACAGCCTTAGTTAACCTTTGTAAAAAGTCACGAAAGGGTTCTCTCTGACCCTGTTTAACTGTGACAAATGATTCCATTCTCTGTCCTGGGTCTTGTACTCTGTCCCAAGCCCTTAAGGCTGCTGTAGTACACATGGAGAGTATGTTTTCATCCAAATTAGCTTGTTCCTGAGGGTCAGAAAAGAGCCCTTCACCTAGAATTTTATCTAGGGAAATGTCAATTCCCTTCGCCTTTTCCTGCTGCTCTAAAAGTCTAGCCTCTTGCCTGAATAAGCATTTCCATTTCAATTGCGTTCCACTCTCAAGGACCGTGGAGCTCAGCTGGAGCCAATCTGAGGGGGTTGCTCTGCTTGTTGCCCAAGATTTTAGCATCTCTTTAACAAAAGAGGCATGCATCCCAAAAGTCATGACAGGCTGTTTAATTTCTTTGAGATCATTCATACGGACAGACTCCCATGTATCTTCCTTGATGACCCTAGGGTTTCTGGAACCAATCACCTTTTCTGTTGTTATTACTGGAAAGGCATGTAGAGCTGTAGGTAGAGCTTTGTGGAAATTGTCCCTGAGGGATTTATCCACAGATGTAGTTAAAATTTGCCTTTCTACCCTTTGCTCTTCTTCATCAGAATTTAGAAATTCCTCAATCTTTTCAATTCTATTCACCATTGCTTTTTGTAATGTCTGAATCTCCTGCCCAGAATTATGTTCCAAAGCCTTCATTGAGGATTCTAAAATATGAAATTTGTCCATTAGAAATAACTTGTCATCTTTGGACATAATTTTTATGGCACAAACCGTGCCTTCTTGTATTATAATCTTTCCGCCAATCTGTCATAAGCTTTAGACAAAATTCGATTGTCACATTCAGCAGTTTTGATTCTCTCAGTTAATGTTTCAGTTCCTACAGAAAGGGACTGCTGGAACTTACGATCTAATTCAACTGTTCCTTCTTTCATAGTAATGAATTTCTCCTTAACATCAGCCTGTACCTTTTCTAGATTTTGCTCAGTTAACTGAGTTATGTTAAACAAAGATCTGTTTTCTTCCTGGAGAACGTCAAACTGATTCTTGAGAAGATTGTTGTCATTCTCAATAGTTTTTAAACGTTCAACCTCTGCCTTAAGATATTTGATCATTTTTCTATTATCAAACCAAATAGTGCTAAAGAAAATTAAGAATCCCAGAAATATCCATAGATGTGGGGTGATAGACACCTCTTGTAAAATCTCCCAAATTGTACACTCAAAAAGCTGTTGAAATCTGAAATTGTCACGTTCTCAGACATTTTTATTTATAAAAGAAAAAATTCTTTTACCTGTAATGACCGGTTCCTGCCAGTGGTGGCGAAAGAGTCCACTTGAGTCCCCGTGGCCTAAGTCTGAAATAAATGACTCAAAAACAAAATTGAAACAGACACCAGACTGATAAGTAGCAATTGGGCCAGAATGGGAACAGAGAGAAAAGCCTCCAAAGTGAACAAATCAGAGGGATGCTGGCGTGCTGGGGCTCGCAGGGCCGCTGTCACGTGACCTGAGCGCCGGCGGAGGTGTGAGGGGAACAGAGACGGATCACACTGTTACAGAGGCGCTGCCGATTCCAAAACGCGGAGGAGTGCTAGCTCTCCCGTCCTGCTTGATTCTCTAGCAAGCAGCAGGGAAAATCGAGTCACTCAGAATCTCGCTGCTTCCGCGCCCAGGGAGACCACCGCCAGGAGCAGTGCCCCAAGAGGCTCCGATTTGGGTTGGGTCTCGGCAAAGCAGGCGCCAAATATATTGGCGTAAATAAATGCAATGCAGATACTAAAGAATATTTACACTTTAATGATAAACTTACAGATCCGAAGTTCCCGTGTGGCACAGGGGGTAGGAAGGAAAAGGCCGGAGCTGCCTCCCGCGCACCCATTTATCTGTAGGCATTCGCCCGAGGCTAACCCCGCCCCCTCAAGGGGCTGTCTTAACCCTACATAATAGTACTATAAATTTAAAATTTAATAAATAAACCGCTTTGGACTCAATGAAATTTGTACAAAGGAATTGTTGTTTTAATGTCATATTTTCTCAGTTTAAATGTGAAAACCTGTATTTCCTGTCCAAACAGGCCAATTATTCTACCCTAGACCCAGGACAGTATTTAATCAGAGAAAATTATCTAAAGAAGTAATCATGTCAGAAATCACACACACACACACACACACACACACACACACACACACACACACACACACACGGGTGGGAAAATTTACTGAGTTTTTACATATCTGTCAAATCTCTTTGCAATACAGACAAAACTATGAAAAATTTGATGTGGTTGTTGGTAAGCTCTCCCGTCTCTTATTCGGAAAGTTTTATTTGCAATTTTAATAGCAGACATTCCCTTTCCAGCTGTTGCAGGGAAACTACTGCACAGCTCCCTTCTATTTTCACTCAATGGGGAACAGAAGTAAAATTTCAACTGCATGATCATCCTAATAGATTCAGGAGTAACATTTGATAAAATTCAACTTATTCATATGATAAGATCTTACCAAACTGAAAATGGAAGGCAATTTCACCAGCCAAATAAAGGGGATGCATGCACACCCAATACTGCATACTTAATAGTAAAAGACTAACCCTTGCCCTGATTTAGGAGCAAAATAAGTATATTTTTTTAAATTGCGATTCAGTACCATTCTTGATGTCTCAGTCCATACAATAAGGTAAGAAATAGAAATAAAAGGCATACAGGTTGAAAAGATACTACTAAAATGCTCTTATTCACAGAACACACATGATCCAGAATACAGAAATCCTAAAGTAACTGGAAAAACTGCCATTAGAACTAACAAAGAATTTCATTTTGGTCACAAGAAAGAAGACTATTGTGCAAAATCAACTGTATTCCTATTAGTAATGAAAAATGAATAGAATTAAAACAGCAAATTTCATTCATACGATACACTATACTAGAATGTTGACATCAGTTTAAGAGAGTCAAAATAAATGGAGATATGTTTTTTATGGACGGATTAGAAGACTCATTGTTATTACAGATTTATGTATGTGTGTGTCTGCGTATGTGTATTTGTGTCTATGTAAATGTATGCCATGTGTGTATGGATGCCCAGGAGGACAGAAGATGTCAGATCTCCTGAAATTAAACTTACAGGAAGTTGTAGGTCATTAGATGTGGGTTCTCAGAACTGAATTCCCATCGTCTAGAAGAGCAGCAAGTGCTCCCAACTATTGAGCCATCTCTCCAGCTCAGCTCTGTAGTATCAAGATAGCAACTATTCTCAACCTAGTATACAAATTTAGTGCAATCCTCACCAGATTTATGCATGCTGTTATGTCCTTAGCTTCTACACTAGGAGAAAGGCCTGAGGTAAGATAGGGAAAGTAATGCATATTAATTGGTACCATACCTAATGTTGTCAACTTGGATGGATTGAGAGACAGCTGGGAGATTCTTAATGCTGCCTTATGTCATTCTCTTTTTATTTTTCCCGTCTTGATTTAGGGTTTCCTCAACCCTTGGCATGTTTGAAAGTCAGTGCCACCTATGAGAAGCTGCCTATCCTCTCAGTGACTGTTCTGCTTGAAAAGAACTTACACGTGTTTTCAGTCTCCGCTGAAGCTAAAGCAGCCTTGAGGGAGGTCCTAGTGGTATATAGGAAACACGAGGACAGTTAACTTTCCATGTCATTGTCTTCATTTGACTTTTTGGCTACTATGGTGTGGTCCTTGGTGCTTCAGAATCAGACAGGAGCTGGGTCCAAGGAGGATATAGTTCGTATGTCCAATAAGGTGGATATCAAAGTGGGCCAAGTATTTACTGAAAATAAGAGAATCAGGGGTTGGGAAGTACTAGACAGTATGCCTCTGAGGAGAAATCAAAACAGAATTCTGCTCAGAGGTAAATTAACATTTTGTTGAGTAAAATATTCTTTTCCAGCTCCACAAGCTCTTAGGTTTTTTATAAATGAACTGCAGCATATGTTAAGTTAACACACTGACATGATAAAGGGCAATTTCTGATACGTGCACCACTTTAGAAAAGAGTTGTTTTTTTTTAAAAAGACCCTCTATAGAAAGGTTGACATGATTGTGTTCTTGCTGTATCTTTCCTGTGTAATTTTCATAGTTTTACCTTCCTTTATTTAGTGATTTCTAGCTGGCTCCATTGTGTGACAAGATGAGGAGTGAAGGGGACTTGCATGTTCATTTATGTCAGTCCAGATCTGTCTGTGTTCATTTGAAGAAACACGTAAGTAACATTGCCTCCTCTGTCCCCTAGGTATTGAGTAGATCCATTTTAATAATAAAATAATTAAAACCAAAATTTCTCAGTCATAGTTAGGAAATAAAATAGAGCCTCGTCAGAGAAAGGTTAGATGATGCTAGCTTTGAAGATGGTGGATGGGGTGGGGCATAAGCTAAGGAATGTGAACAGGTTTGGAATCTTGAAAAGGCAAGGGAACAATTTACCACAAGGATCTGGAAAGAATACAGTACATCCACTCCCAAGCCTTGATTTTAGTTCAGTGGGAATTATCCGACATTTCCCTTATTCAGAACTAGCTCCAGTATCAAAGGACAAGAGAGAACAAATGGCTTAGTTCAAATACTGAAAGAAAGTAGAGAGGATGGAATTATTTGTCTTCTGTCCTTATAAATATGTGCTCCTGTTTTCTTCTTCCTTTCACTGTATATTTTCTGTGTCGATCAAAATTCTTATATCTTAGTGGGTAACATTTCAGATAATTGACACATGCCCTGTATATGTAAGTAATCTAACATGCATGTGTGAATGCATAGGTTTTAATTTTATGTAAGATATATTCTACAGAAAATTTAATTTCTTGTAGTGTTTTCATTTTCTCTTGATGCTGTTTCTTTAAGGATGATTCAGTTGGCAGCGGTGGCACATGCCTTTAATCCCAACACTAGGGAGGCAGAGGCAGGTGAATCTATGTGAGTTCGAGGCCAGCCTGGACTACAAAGCAAATTCTAAGACAGCCAGGACTGTATTGAAAAACCAAAAAAAAACCAAAAAAAAAAAAAAAACCCAACCAACCAACCAACCAAACAAACAAACAAACAAAGATCAATGTGACTATGTGGACTATGTGGAACCTGGCTCCTGGCTTCTGGTTTTTGACAGCTACACCACTGTTTTCTATTCAGAAATCACAGGAACAAACTGAGGCCAGAGGATGCCCGGGGGCCCTGGGCATAGAGTAATGCCCTCATCTCAGAAGATGAGGTGGAAAAAAGAGAGCAGGGAAGAAATTGGGCGGAAGGAGATAGAAAGTGAAGAGCTGCGGCTGAAGAGATGTCCTTACGAAACAAACATTTGGAAAATGACTTTGAGAAAACAAGGTCATTAATAACAGTAGCGCTCTAATATTTCTATTAGATCCAGTTTTCTTACATTCTCTGCCATTTCTAGCCTTACCAGAGACATTTCTGTCAGATCCTAGGAAGCAAAGCAAAGCTAAACAGAGCTCAGCTAGGTGTTAATTCTTGTTCTAACTGAAACTTATTTACTCTCCTGGCACCTAAATATTCATCTGCTTTGTGTGAATTTATAGCCTCCTGAGTTCGGAACTATATATAGATTTAAATCATACAAATGACTTCTTGTTTGACCCATGAGAGTATTTCTTTTCAATTATATGTTTTTTTTCCTCAGCAGAAATAGTTTTCTTGCTTTAATTCCTGGTTATAAAAGTAATTCATAGTCAGGTGGTGGTGCATGCCTTTAATCCCAGCACTCAGGAGGTAGAGGCAGGCAGACCTCTGTGAGTTTGAGGCCAGCCTGGTCTACAAGAGTTAGTTCTAGGACAGGCTCCAAAGTTACAGAGAAACCCTATCTTGACAACCAAAAAAGTAAAATATAATAATAATAAATAAAATTAATTCATGATTACCACACAAAAATATTATTTTAATAGGAAGAATGAAGATATAAATGTTACTATTTTCCTATCATCTGTATAACATTTTTGGTAATATGACTATAGTCTTTAGTTACTGTTATTAATGATATTTAATCAATAAATATTTACTATGAAATCCAAAGCGCTATATGTTGCTATACAGCTGCAAGCAAAATCCTGCACAGATTTTGCTCTATGGACCTCATAATATAGAGAGGGAGAATTGTCTTTAATGATATGATTATTTAACTAATGCCTATAGCAGCAGTTAGGATTGTTGTCCTTTTCCTGGCATATCAACCAGCTATTGCCATGGTAATACTCAATAACATATCATATCCTACTAAGTGAAACACACAAGCAATCACTTGTTATGTTCACAAGTCTACAGGTATGCTGAAAACAACTCTACTTTAGACTGTAGCTTCATGATCTACAGAGGTTGTCTCCTGTATATGTGTCCATTTTGGTACCCAGGCTGAAGGGAAAGCAAATACCTGAAAGATGACATCGTCATGTGGACAAAGCAAGAAAACAAAACAAACCACAAAGCCATGCAGCATCTTTTGTTTTTGCCACACTTGCCATTATTTTATTGTCTAAAGCAAGTCGCATGGCCAAGCAAAAGATCAAATAGCAGGGATGAACACTCTTTCTACCATCAGAACATGGTAGGTATGTTTTGTCTACTCCAGAACTTGGAAAAACTAGGAAAAGAAATTTAATCCCCATGCACAGCACACAACCAAAAGTATTATTTAATAATTGTTTTATGACAGCCAAAAATATGCCTGAAAGTTATTTAAGCATTATATAATCTTACGTTTTCCAAAGCTGGGAAGGGCCGAGTTGTGCCTGATTACTTCCTAGACACTCCATCTCCGTGTCATTTACCTTCCTCTTAACAAAGATGGTTTCTTGTGTCCACGACTAATCTTAGCAGTAGTCGGAAAAATAAAATAGACATGGTTGGTTTTTGCTAGAAAGCATTCTCTTCCTGGGGCTAGGGATAGTTCCTGAAACACAGTGGTCTGATACCCGAATGTAAAGAGGTGTGATTATATAAAAGATGAAGTGATAAAGCAGTTATAAAGACTATCAAAAACCACTACTTTAATGTCTTTGAGGTTGTCATAAGAGTTCAAACTATGAAAAATAACAACATGGGTACTTATGTGTATAGAGGGCATCATAAAATTGAGCACTAAGCTGAAACTAGAAGGGTGAGTGAGAATTTGTCAACATCAGATGAGAGGTTTTAGGCAGAACAATAAATGTTTAGGAGTAAAGTGAGCCTGGGATCAGTGAGCGTGGAAAGGCCTTACAAAAGGGGAAAGTGTGATGTAAAGCATCATGGGAATGAGGCTGTAGGGAAAGAGGCCTATCTTTCAGGGTCTTGGAGATTAAGTTAAACTTTTACTCTTTATATTGAAAGCAATTAAGAGCCACTGAAAAGAATGCTCTAACCAGAATTGAATTTAAAGGAAGATTACACCTACTATGGTGTGGAGACAAATTGAAGAAGTGAAGGAATGGATATAAAGAAGAACAATTACAATTTGTTTTGCAGTTTAGCTGCAGGAGTATAATAGCTAGAATGATCTGGGAGAGACACAAAAGTGACGTGACTGAACTTGAGAACTGTTTAGAAAGTGACACTGCTGTACTTACTGATGAATGTGACTTAGGAATGGTGATTAGCAAAGGTGTCAAGGACTACTTTAAGATTTCAGGACTGCATGGCTGGATCAATTTTGGTAGCGCTCACTGTGACAGGGTTTCCAGGAAGAATTTCATTTACAGGAAGAATTTCAGATTTAAGCAGGACAACTCTAAGCACAAATGTTGAGTTTGACATGTTTCTTAACGGTTTACCAAGAAATGTTGTATTTCTAGCTTTGAAATATTATGTATTGTCTGCACAGAAATGCCAAGTGACACCAAAGACATCAGCAACAGAGAACACAAAATGGGAAGAGTAAAGGTTTCCCAAACAATAAACCTTCAGAAATAGCACAGTTTTGAGGACCTGTAGGGAAGGATGAACCTATGAGATAGCAAGGAAAGATGAGGAAGACTACTCATAGAGGTAAAAGTAAAACCCAAATTCAGGCAGAAACCAAGGGAACAAAGAATTAAGGAGGAGTGGGGAAATAAATGTAGGAAGTTATACTGGCTACTAGAATGGATGCCACATTGCACAATTTAGTTAGAAAGTTAAAGTGAAGTGATGACTGCAAAGCATGGGGTGGAGTGGTTTGAGGACTGGCAGTTGGGAGAAAATCAAATGGGTAATGCAAAGCATCCATCTGAGAGGAGGATGCTTTATATACAAGAATGATTGCTTAATAGTCATTTGAAAAAATAAAGCATGTGGTAATGATATTTAAACTTTATATGTTTATATGGCCAGAATCTATATATTTATATGGTTTTATTTGGGATAAACTATTAAAATAAACACTTGTTTATAGGGAACAAAATGCCAAAACAATGACAAAATATTAAGATAGACATTTAATCAATAAACATTATAAAAAGTTTAGAAGACAGCAATGCCAGAATGGTTTCAATGGCTTACAGACATCACCAAATATCTGGGGTGGCTCCTTCCTGTCTCTTCCACTTTGCCTCTTTGGTCTGTCTGTGGTGTTTCCTCTTATGATCTCCAGATGGCTACCCCTATTCGAAATCTGTTCTTTTCAAATTCTAGTGTGGAGGAATGAGTGATTCAAATGCTTTCTGTACCAACTGCACTCTGCTTCTTACAGTAAAATCTTAATTTGATGCCTTTAATACCAGCACTTGGGAGACAGAGGCAGAGGCAGGCGGATCTCTGTGAGTTCAAGGCCAGACTAGTCTACAAGAGCTAGTTCCAGGACAGGCCCCAAAGCTACAGAGAAACCCTGTCTCAACCCCCTCCCCCCGCCAAAAAAAAATCTTAACTTGAGTCTATCAAGAAATCTCTCTCTTTTTCACCAGAACTGGTTCAAATACCCCTTATTAGATGAATTAGTATCAGCAGAATTAAGCCCATAATTAGTTTTTACTTATTTTTTCTATCTATGGAGTCAGGTATATTGGACCCAAAACTTCAGAACAAGAATAATTTTTTAGACAGGCAGGTTCAAGATGACTACCATGAACAATGTTTGCCTCATGACTGGCTCATGTTCATGTCTGTGAATGATTATAAAATTAATTGATACTGTTAAGCATTCTCAAATCATTGAATACAATAATTAAAAAGTGTTAAGAAATAATGCGTGATTCCACTGATTCCAAAATAAGCAACCGTGCTTAGTATTTTGATAAAGAACTTAGATGAACTTTTTTGTGCTTAAAGAATGTTCTTTTTTCTCTCAAAATTAAAACTATGCTGTCTGTGGGCATTTACTATTTCATTTTTCACATTAGGCATCATTTTTTGTGATGTAGTGGAAATGGAGATTGTTACTATGGGGGATTGGTAATGTGGTGATCCCTTTACTGGATGTAGCTTTTCTTCATTGTGGCCCAGACAGAACAAGAGAATCCCATAATGCATTGCCTTTCTTCTTAAGCAGTACTTTGTAAAAGTTAAAACAGGAATCTGTAGCTCAATTACTTGGGTGTGAACCCCACCTCAGTTCATGAATAGCTCTGTGACCTTAAATAAATTACTCAACCTCTCTGTGTATATTGATTTGTTTGTGTAACCAAACAAAAATAAGATCCATTCCAAATTAATAAGCGATGATTTATGGAATTGATGTCCTTAAATATATAATCATCACTAAATATTATTGTTATGATCATCTCCTTTTCTATTTAACTTCTGTAGTAACACACAACATGAGCTGATAGACCTTTGTGCTGGATAGAGGCACAGAAATGTCTTCAATTGCCTGGTTGCTAGTATAGACTGAAAAAGCCCAGGATGTCGGCGGTTTTCATTTTCCATCTGTGTAGAAAGGCAGGGCAGTGATAGAAGAAAGCAAAGCAGAGAACATTTGATAGTGCATCAAGATATTAGTGGAGCACTTCTCTCTAATGAAGAAAGGCATTATTTCATATACTATACTAGATATAATCTATTACAGGCATTCAGAAGATAGCATCGAAATCCATTCATTATGTCCACTGGCTATTGTGGTTATTCAGGCATCTGCTGGCATATTACTTGATATAACCGAATAATGAAGCACTCATTCAATTTGCAGATCTGTAGTGCAGTGTATTTAGGAATTAGCTCAATGTTTCATCAGTGCCTGTTATGAGAAGGACAGCTAATAGAAAGATTGCTCTGCCATCTGGTAGCGAAATCATGTCAAGCGATTGCTGAGTGAGCAAATGCATCTGGAAATCCAGGCGGTCTCTCCCTGCTTTCTAACTTCTTTCTTTTTCCAGCAGAATACCTTCCATTTCCAGCTGTGGCAGGGAGGTGTAGCAAATTATTGTGAACTGTGGAGTTGCAGTCTCTGGCCTGAATTATGCTCTCAGAATTAAGTAGCAGCCTTGATGCCAAGAAGTATCTGCAGAGCCAGCCTTGAGAACTCCAAGCACTAACATTGTTCCCGTATCTGAGATGGTTTTTAAATAGCCCAGTATGGTTGATATTTATATGCTAATACAGAATGCCAGAAAATAAGCCCGATAATAACCCCAGTACTAAATAAAGTGAGAAAAATTCAACAGTAGCCTTCTTTTCTTAAGGAGACCACTGATTCCTTGGTGACCTTGAAAATAATCATTAGAATTAATAAACCACAGGGCTTTC
The DNA here is from genome assembly GCF_018167655.1 of Microtus oregoni. Lineage (NCBI taxonomy): Eukaryota > Metazoa > Chordata > Mammalia > Rodentia > Cricetidae > Microtus > Microtus oregoni. The sequence goes on from NW_024544856.1 coordinate 219,525, forward strand.
TGTTCTACTCATTTTTCTGCAAGTAAAAAGTGTATGTGTGTGCATGTGCGTATGTGTATGTATACATGTGTGCATGGGTGTGCATGTGTGCACAATGTGTGAAGGTCAAAGATCAATCTTGGATTTCAGTCCTCAGTTGCTATCCACCTTCTTTTTTGTCTTCTTTTAGCATTTTAGAATTTAATTAATTTCTCTCTCATATATTACATTCTCAGTGCAGTTTCCCCCTCTCCTCTACTTGAAATCCCCCCCCCCTTTTGCTCACAGATCCACTCCTCCTCTGTTTCCCTTCAGAAAAAAGCAGGACTCCCAGGAATATTAAACCAACATGGCATAACAAGTTACAATAAGTCTAGACACATTCCCTCATATCAAGTCTGGATCAGACAACCCAGTAGGAGGAAAAGGGTCCCATATATGCAGAGAACCTAGCTCAGATCCATGTTGGGGCCATGATTGTCAATTCAGTCACTGTGAGCCCTTACGAGTCCTGATTAGTTTATTCTGTGGGCTGTGTTCTTGTGTCCACCTTGTTTTTTGAGGTGGGGTTTCTCATTCGGATCTGGAGCTCATCAATTAGGGTAGGCTAGCTGGCCAGTGAGCCCTGGGTATGTGCCTGCTTCCAATCCTGTCTTTGTCTCCCCATAATGGGCACATCAAGCATTCTGCATGGGTATTAGGAATTAAAGTCAAGTCCTTATGTTCCCATGGTGTGGTGGCTTGAATGATGCTCATGCATCTGAACACTTGTTCTCTAGTCGGTGGTACTGTTTGGAGAGGTCATGGGGACTTATTGGAAGAAGTATATCACTGGGGGTAGTGAGTGAGCATTTAAAAACCTTGTGTCAAATCCAGTTTGCTCTTTCTGCTTTATACCTGCAGTTAATCACGTGAGCTCATATTTCTGCTCTGGCCTTCATGCACCTTCCTGCTATGGCCCCTGACATGGTGGATTCTTATTTGCCTGAAACCTAAAGTCAAAAACGACTCTTCTTTCTGTGAGTTGCTTTTGGTTATGATATTTTATGGAAGCAACATAAAAGTAACAATATACAGAGCAAGCACATTACTGACTTTTCTCTACAGCTCTAAAGATTTTTTTCCCTTTTAAAAGGGATCTGGGTATATACCACATTTAGAAACAGATTTATAATCATAACATCCTAAATTTATGTAGGTCAACTCACTGTCTATTTCATACATAGGCAGCACTGAACATCCTACCCACGTACTTATCACTGATAAATACTAAAGTATGCCTTAATTCAAAAGTATTGAAATCTCAAACCTTTTTTTGTAAAATTCAGATGCAAAGGGAAAAATGTAGACTTATCTACATCTCCAAATGGCCCAATTTTTCTTTTGATAATAATTCCTTTTATTAATATGAAAGTTAGCGGTGTTTTACATATAAAAATAATGTTATTATTATTTAAAATATGGTGATTTTTGTTTTCATTGATCTTTAAAATTACATTTTAAATTAAAATATGTCACTCCTTTCCCCATTCGCTTTCCTCCTTCCAGACCCTCCATTTAACCTTCCTTTCAATCCCTCCCATGCCTCTTATCAGTCTCACATTTAAGGACTCTTTTTCTATGATTATTATTGTTACATGCACACATGCAACCTACAGAGCCTATTTTTGTTGTTTCTGTGTTTATGGTTTCAGGGCTGACAACTTTGTATTGGGTAGCCAATTATGGGGCTCATTCCTGGGAGAAGCTGATTCTACCTGTCTTGGTTTTCACTAGTTACCTATAATTCTTTCTTTGTATCAGGGTAGGAGCTCATCAATATTGTCATTGTTCTGGCCTTTTTATACAGTCATTTCTAGGAGAGACAGTCTTGCATCAGACTTCCTGGTATTCTGAGTCTTTAATGTCTTTTTTCTCCCTCTTCTGAGATGTTCTCAGAGCCACAGATTTAAGAACTGTGTTATGGATGTTTCCAATGGGACTGACATGTGATCTCCGCATTGTGTCTAGTTGTGTTTTTTTTGTGCTGATCTCTATTTGCTATAAAAAGAAGGTTTTTTTTTTTTTTTTTTTTTTTTGATTTTTCGAGACAGGGTTTCTCCGTAGCTTTTGGTTCCTGTCCTGGAACTAGCTCTTGTAGACCAGGCTGGCCTCGAACTCACAGAGATCCGCCTGCCTCTGCCTCCCGTGTGCTGGGATTAAAGGCGTGCGCCACCACCGCCCGGCAAGAAGTTTTTTTTTTTTTTTGATGAAGGTTGATAGCTACCTGTGGGTATGATGATAATATTTAGAATGTAGTAAGGAATAATGCTGGTCTAGCAAAGTGGTGGTAGTAGTTTTCTCTTCTAAGATCCTCAACCCCACTGGCCTTGGGTAGTTGGCTAAGTTTCTAGGATCAGGCATGGTTTCCCACTTATTGAGTATCGCTTAAGTTCACTTAGGTTACCATCAACATGTAAGTGCCACCAATGAAACTTTGCAGCTCTCTTACCATTCTGGTTATTTTTGTGGTTCACAGGTGTCACAACTGGGTAGGATTGTCTCCTTCCCTTGGCAGCCTGTATTGTGCTTTCCTGTAATATGGGAACTAGGCTATGGCCAGGAGGCTTTTAGGTTAGAACCAGCTCTAATCTAATTCTGTGTCCTAAATGTGAGGCAACATCAGCAATAGGAACTATATTGATTTGGGAGTCACTTGAACTACTGAGACCAACCACTATACTTGGGCTTTCTTGTTCCTGGTTCAGGTTTTGTTAAGTCTATGGTTCTTATAGGCAGCATTGTCATCCCACGTAACTAAATTTCAATTATACATGTATTATATATAATTTTAGGAAAATTCAAAATAATATGATTCTTCGAGGATTTATCAAACATCCTTGGTATTATTTGTCCCTCCTCTCTCCTTCTTCTATATTGACATCTCTTTCCCCTTCCTTGTTGAAGCCCCCTCCCTATTTGGATAAGGAAGCCTACCTTATGAAGGTTGTGACTTTAAGATGAACTAACCCATGTGTGAGCCTGAAGTTTGATGCCTCATCTGAGGTTAACCCCTCTAATTTATATATTCTAGTTGTGGTAAAATACACACAACAAATTTACCAATTTAACTAAATTATATGTAGAATTCAGATGAAATATTTTTTGTTCTATGCATCACCTTCAGAACTTTTTCACCTTCTGATATAACTCTGTAGCCATGGAACAATAACTTTGCATTGTTTTCTTAGTCCCGCTCATAACCACCACCATTCTTTTAGTCTCCTTGGATCTACTTTATGGATCCCTAATGTCAGCAGAATCATTGCATATTTGTCCTTGTCTTAGTCACTTAGCATACTGCTTTTAAGATTTATCCAATTCATAGAATGCATCATATTTTCATTCTTTTGAATACATATATCTTATTTTGTTTACTTATTCATCTTCAAAGATTACATACAAGTGATCAGAAATCATTGGACTTACAAGTTTGTTAGATTCTCTTTACTTATGTTTGTTCCTTTGCTTCTTTGTTTATGTTTTAGTTAACTTGTTTGAAGCCGTGATAAACACTATTACCTGAAAATAACTTGAGGAAAAGGTTTACAATTTACAGCTTGCTCTTTATCATCCGAGGAAGCTAAGGCAGTAACTCAATGCAGGAACCCAGAAGCAGGACATGAAACAAGCCATAAGAAGAACACTGCTTACTTGCTTGCTAGGATTGCTACAATCCAAGACCACCTGCTTGCTGTGGGCTAGGCCCTCCTCCATCAATTAGCTATCAAGAAAATGTTCCATGGACAAGCTGATGGGAGCAATTCTTCAGTTCAGTTTTCCTCTTCCCGGGTGTCTACAGTTTGTGTCAAATTGGCAAAAACTAATCAGCACACCTTATCATGGTCCAATTTAAGTAGCTGAGGTTGTATCAGTATTAAGCAACTTCAGGGGTTGGGGTAGGGAGTGAGTAACTTCCTTATAGTAACAGCCTACACACGGTACAGGGGAGTCCCGTGATGCAACGCAGCTATCATCAGTAGTGAGTCATATCCATGCTGGAGCAGACATTTCAGTGCCTGCCAATGCCGCCTATGTTCCTCTCACTAGCCCCTTTACTCATCATACTCTTTCAAGTCATGCCAACAAACTCACTAGTACAGCGAGCTGAATAGGGATATAATGGTTTCTTTGTTCTGTTGTTGTTTTCTCTATTCGGAACCAAGAGGTAGACTTCCCGGGAAAACTATTGCAGCATGGCTGTACAAAACTCAATGTTTGGAAACTACTTCAGATTAAATAAACAGGGGAAGGCAAGTTTGGGCACCCTCTCCTTTATAACTAGGAATCTTAGCTGGGGTCATGCTCATGAACTTTTGGGAATTTTTCTAGCTCCAGGTTTCTCCCTAACCCCTTAGTGGCTGTCTCTAGCAAGGTCTCCCTTTCATGACTCTCCCACTCTATCCTTCTTCCCCTTCAGCCATCTGCTTCCTCATGTTCTCATCTCCCATCCCCTCCCCTTTACTACCTCCCTCACCCCCAGTTTAGCCAAGAGACCTCATTTAATTCTCCTTGCCATTCTCAGCCTTAATGCAAGGGAGAAGGGCTTGGTCCTGCCCCAACTTAATGTGCCAGACTTTGTGGACTTACAAGATGATCCCTTACCTGTTGGGAGGAGTGAATGGGGAGGTGGCCTGGGAGGAGGTGAGGAAGCAGGAGGAGAGGTGGGAGGGAATACTGCGGTTAGAATGTGAAATGAAATTTAAATAAATATATTCCAAATGGAAAAATTAAAATAAACATTGTTCAAAATGTGAGTTTAGAAGTCTAGTTTATTGGAAAAATCAGATGCTAATGTAGTTATCTTAAACATTACCCAAGTCTTTCTTCCTTTTTGGCCTAAGTCTTTTCTTGCCCATTCTTGCCACCTTAGTTTGTTGTTCTAGTTACAATGGCATATAAATGAATTGTTATCAAAACACTAGAGACTTTAATTTTGATTGATTTGAACAGTTGACAGTATTGTATTGAAGTAGACACTCGTGTACATTGATAAAAGTAGACACTATAAATGATAAATGACAGAGGTGCTTAATACTGAAGTTTTGTATGGTTTACTCTATAAGGAATAATAAAACAAAATAAAAATAGATAGTACTTATACTTTTTATGATTTATTATTTTAAAAGGATAACAAAGTATCTTTTCTCATTTTGCATACCAATCCCAGTTCCCACCCCCTTAGTACTTATAATTTTAAGAATTTAAGATAAAGGTGGGATTTTTCATTAAAAATTCTTTATTTGTATTTTCTAACTAAAATATTCATTGGCACCCAGTAAATAAAGTACAATGCAGTATCACAATGTTAATATTAAAAATAACTATTTTAATATAATCTAAGAGAATTTGGAAAACAATCTTGCAATTTCCCATGAGAGTTAAGGAGCCTATCCTGGGGATTTTTCCTTAATTTGAGTCTCCAGTAAAGGCATTTGTTAATAATTTCAGATTAGCCAATATGGTATCTAGAGAAATTGTTTGTCTGTGTGTTAAACTGTGAAATAAGCCCAACATTAGTAAAAATTTTTCTTGGAATTAGAGAGAGGAAACAGTATGGCATCACTCTTTGGCGGCATCATGCCAAAATCAAGTTACACTTTGAATCACCTTTTTAAAAAGCTTTAATATGGAATGGAAAATTATGCATAGGATGATATAAAAAGCAGATTAAAAATTAAATTCAAGAACATAACTGGTGTAGGAGGTTCTTCTGTTCATGTGTTGCTTTCATTGGTTAATGAATAAAAAAAACTGCTTTGGGCCTGATAGGGCAGAACATAGGTAGGTGGAGAAGACAGAACTGAATGCTGGGAAGAAGGACAGAGGGAGGAAAGCCATGGATCTTCTGCCTGAGACAGATGCTGGTTAGAATCTTGCTGGTAAGCCACTGTCACGTGGAGATACACAGATTAATAGAAATGGGTTAAATTAAGATGTAAGGATTAGCCAATAAAAAACTAGAACTAATGGGCCAAGCAGTGTTTTAATTAATACAGCTTCTGTGTGGTTATTTCGGGTGTAAGCTAGCTGGGCAGCCGGGACAAACATAGGGCCCCCTTCTCCTCTGCAACACATAACACTCAATGTGCAAACATAGTTTATTTATTTGAAGGATTCTATTGTTCATGAGGTTTGTACACACACTTGTGTGTATATGGGTATATATTCATGCACAAATGCACACACACATGTACACACAGACACACACACACACTGCACTGAGACAAATGTTGAAACTTCTGATATTTGTTGGCTCAATTTTCTAAAGTTTTGAAGGGCTTAGTTTCGGGTAAATAATAATGTTTTACTGCATTAATCTCACATTTTCAAAAAATGGCATTTTGTTACCTCAGGATAAGACTGTCAACTTAAATTTACTCATGTACCAATCTCCTCTCAAGAAAATCCTGGAAGACTGAACTAATATTTCAGTAAAACATGCCAATGGAGGTAAAGCTGTTTTCAGTGAGGGTGTGTCATTGAATGATGACCTTCTGCAGACTGGCTCTGTCCCAAAGGCTCAATGCTTGACATTTACACTCTAGGATAGTTCTCCTAATAATTAAGGTAGAACTATTTTATAGGCTCTTAAGCATAGAAGGAAATTTGAGAACCCATTTGTTAATGTAGGGCTAAATCTTATTCTCTTTAGGGAGAATACCTGTCTGCATGTGAAACAGATGACAGCATGTCTTTTGCTTGACAGGTTTTTTAGGAGAAGTAATAAGGGGAAATAGTTTTATAGTGAACAGTGAGGAATTATCAAGGGGTTTACTGGTAGAACATGTGAAATATTAGAAATGTTGGTTTCCTCTTCTCTGTCTCTGTTTCTCTCTCTGTCTCTATCTCTCTCTTTCTCTCACTCTCTCTCTCTCTCACACACGCACACAAATATTTGGGAGTGCTACTTAGGAGTCAATTTGTAAGTGCATCTATATATACATACAATCATAATTTTTATATTTTAATTTTACTTCTGTAATTTTTTAAAAATTAATTTATTTTTATTTTATGTGATTGCCTACATGTATGTATGTATACCATGTGCATGCCTAGTGTCTATAGAAGCCAAAAAAGGATCTTGAATTCCCTAGAACTTGAGTGACAGATAGTTGTTAGCCACCATGTGGCTTCTGAGAATTGAACCCAGGTCCCCTGACATGGCAGCCAAGTGTTCTTATCCACTGAACCATCTTGCCAAATCCTTTTATTTCTTATTCCAGTTCATTCAACTGTTGATGCTCATGAGGGTTAATATTGGTCTTCAACTTGAAGAGATCTAGAATCAACTGGGAGATGGCTTCTGGGTATGCCTGTGGAGGATTATCTTCACTAGGTTAATTGAGGTGGAAGATCAGCCTACTGTGGGTGGTACCATCCTCTGGGCTGGGATTTTAGACTATTTATAAATAAGAAAGGTAGCCAAACACAAGCATTCATTGCTCTCTGTTACTTGTTTATAACCAACTGCTTCAAAGTACTGTTAAGGAAATAACATCTTCTAGATGCAACAAAACTTATACACATCTGAACTCACAGACTGTGACAACACACACAAGAGCTGCACAAGTTCAACCAAAATGCTAGTGCTGAGAAGGGGAAATGGACAGGAAGATATTTATAATTGTTACCCACTTGGAAATGGAAAACCAATCATATTCCTCCAAGGTAGTGTCAATGGATATATCAACCATACTCCTGGCCATGGGGCCTGCCCAAGAGTAGTCAGTCAACACAAAATATACTGAATGTTTCTTGTATAAGCTTTTTGGTTTGGTTTGGTTAGCTTTTCTTTTCTTTTTGTTTGTTTCTCTGTTTTTATTTTCATTTTTTTGTTTTTGTTATGGTTTTGTTTCTTGGTGTTTGAGAGAGAGGAGATGGGAGAGAGGGAGAGAACCATAAAGTTGGGTGGAGATGGAGGTGAGAAGGATGTAGGAGGGTGGGGAGGAATTGGAGGAGGAAAGAGAGCATGATAAAAAGTTACTGTTGTAGTTTGATGGGGGGGGACTGCCAGCTCACAAATAATGACACAGAGACTTATTATTAATTATGAAAGCTCGGCTTTAGCTTAAGCTTCTTTGTAACTAGTTCTTACAACTTAAACTAAACCATATTTTTTAATCTGTGTTCTTCCTGGAAGTTCGTTACCTCATTTCCATGGACACATACTGCTTCCTCTGTGTTGACTGACAACTTTACCTTTCTTTTTTTCCCAGAATTCTCTGTCTGCCTGGAAGTGCTGCCTATACTTTCCTGCGTAGTTATTGGTCACTCAAATTTTTATTACACCAATCACAACAATACAGCTTCACACAGTATACAAATAAACCACAACATATTGTGACAAATTTTTAAATAAAAATTTATGAAAGAATTTTGAAAAAATAGAAAAGTTTAAAAAAAAAACATAAGAAGTCCTGCTATTGTGTCTTTCCCATCACTGTGAGCTAAAATAAACCCTTTCTCGATAACTTCATTTTGTCACATATTTACCACAGCATCAGAAGGAGTAACTAAGATAGAGTTTTAGACTGGAAAGCATATCACTGTGAGTAGGGGGTTAATCTGGTTGAATGTGACTTGATCCAGTGAGTAGTCTTAGCTCAGCCTTGTCAAATATGATTCTAGTGAAAAAAAAACTTTATTCAAAGTAGTCAAAGTCCAAAAGATAGATGTACAGATGATATGTCATTGTCTTACATTCCAAAAGAAAGCGTTTATTCTGTTGAGTGAAAAGGGCCCTGTTTTCTCTCTCTGAGACTCTGAAGTCAATGTGGTGGTAAATGCTGTTCTTTCCCTGGTGTTAATCTCTCCTTTGCTGAACCAAAACTAAATTTTCTTTTTTTTTTTTACATGTTAGATACTCCCACGTATAGTTAATACAGTTAAAGGGAAGTTGTTTGTCCCTAGATTTGTGAGACCCTATTTGTCTAATCTAATCTAATCTAATCTAATCATTTTAGCCATTACACCTGAGTTTATACATAGAACTGCCTAAATCAACTTGGTCCAATGGGAAACAAGAAATGCAACTTTTTCCATGGTTACATAATTAGGGGAAGCCAGTTTCTCATTGGCTAACTCTAGTTGGGGCTGGGGGCATACTGTGATCATGATGGCAATAAGCTTTAGGATGGAACTGACTGTGTTGGTGTCAGAATGGAGAGAAGAAAGTCAACCTTCTTTTCTGTTGACTTTGATCAACTCATGCTAATGTATGTTATATAGCTGAACTTTAGTTTTGATTGACAAAAACTTCTTTATTATGGTCGAAGGTAGTTTGAGTTGAATTTTCAATTTTATGCAGCTTAAAGCATATTAAATGTTATTAAGTTTGGTACCAGAAGTGAAGCATAGCAAATAAAAAAAAAACCTTCAGGTAATGGAGTTAACTGTGTGGAAGAGAAAAATCAGAAGAAAGTTTAAGTTTTCTATCACTGCCATGCTAAAGTGAAATATTTATCATTCTCCAATTAATTACCAAAGCCATAGCATTAAAATATTTTGTAATAATAAATCACTCTTTTGAATACTTCTTGCATCTTCTAGTAAGGTCTTACAAGAGCAAGATAAGCTTTAGTATTCACCTCTGATGCTATCATTGGAAGACAATGGAAATTATTTCATGTGATTAATTGTTTTTAGAACTACCTTTACTACCACAATAGGAATTATTGTTACCTGGCCTAGAAATATGTGTTTCAGAGAATTGGCATTTTTACTTTATGAAAGGGATATTATACCAGAGCTTTTCTGATTTATCAGCCATTGTGCATTATGTGTACTCTAGATGGATTGATTTATAACTGTCTATTGTTGATTCTTCATAAATTATGTCGTAACTAATGGAAAAGAATCGATGTCATTCCGCTGGATGTGAAAAGTGGTAGGGCTCTCAGTTGTTTCCTTTGAGGTGTACCCAGAGGAAAGAGGCTTTCTATTATCTTTGTCTCCAATAAACTTTTATCAAAAGTTTTTTTTTTTAAAAAAAAAATCTCACTCTGGCTGAAATTGGATCACAAGTTATTCTTGGGGCAATCATTGGACAAGAAAGTGGGATTACCCTTAAACCAATTAATCTCATAGGGATTTCAAGTCACATAACTTGATTCAAATATACTCAGTGGAAAAGAGGTAGAATTCATGTCATAGAAGTGGCTACAGCATACAATTTGAGGATTTCATAATCATACAATTGTTTGGTAAGCATAAATCAGACAGGAAGATTAGCTACACAGAGGGAACAATAGCACTTTTCTTTCAAATTGTTCAGATGCCTTGCTCTTGCTATTTGGCATCACCACCCACGTACTAGAAGGTCATTAAGGTGTGGAGTCCTAAACTTTCTAACTCGTTAGTTCTTGGTTAGCCATCTTTATTTGACTTTTTAGAGTTGAAGTCTACAGTGACAATAACACAGGAAGACTCTGATTACATAACAATGGGGATTTGTAAACTGGCTATGTGAAATAACGGATTTTGATTGTTTTCTTTTTTTAAAAAAAAATATTTATTTATTTATTATGTATACAATATTCTGTCTGTGTGTATGTCTGCAGGCCAGAAGAGGGCACCAGACCTCATTACAGATGGTTGTGAGCCACCATGTGGTTGCTGGGAATTGAACTCAGGACCGTTGGAAGTGCAGGCAATGCTCTTAATCACTGAGCCATCTCTCGTTTTCAATAATGATGGGAATTAGAGGCAAATATTTCTCATTGTTTCCAATAATTACTTAAATATATGACTTACACTATCTCCCATTGGCTTTCTCAGATGCGTGCTTTTTCTTATATTAAGACTCTGCCCTCACAACTTGGGTGTGGAGTAACTGTGACATGATTGGATTTATAGAGTATGACAGAAGTGATGTTTTGGGATTTCTAAACTCAGTCTTTAAGACAACTAAGCAGCCTCCATTTCCTTCATCTTAGAAGCATGTCTGCTTTGAGATCACTCTATTTTAAAATATTTTATTTTTAATATTTGTATATGTATATGTGTATGCGAATGCAGCACCTGCAGAGGCAAGAAGAAAACATTGGATTATTGGAGCTGGAGTTACAGGCAGTTATGAACTGCCTGATGTGGATGCTTAGAAACTAAACTTGAGTTCTCTCCAAGAGCAGTTAGCACTCTTAACAGCTGAGCCATCTCTCCAGACCCTATGCTCTCCATATTGTGAGCATCTCATGCTAGTCATGTGTAGAGATAACACGGAATGTCATTGAGGTTGAGAGTGAAGTCATGTCGGACTTTCCAGCATGGTTGCAAATTGAGTATAGACAAATGCAACCTGAATTTTTAAGCATAAGATCACATTAAAAAACAATGTATTTTAAGAGAAAATATCTTTTCAATTTATGTATTTTTGGATTGCTTTAATATATAGCAACAGATAACTGAGATCAACAAATATTTTCCTGAAATATTTTTCAGAGCCTTTACTATGCATGTAATCTTGAATTGTAGCCAAAGTATATTAGGATAATTTACAGTGGGGAGCCCTTATCTCTTACTGCAATTTGAAGTGTGTATTCTGTAAGCAAGAGAATGAGAAATTCTTTCAGAATGTGGTGGATGGAGACTTGATGCTCTATGGCCAGCTGACTACTGAAGAATGAATTTCCAGGAAATTGGTATGTCGATGGTGATCAAGGAAATGTTTAAGGGCAGTATAGTCAGAGGATAGTGTTCCAGCTAGGCAGAAGAACACAGTATAGTCAGTCTTTGAAATCCATGGAACATTGGTTTCAGGATATCTCGCAATTACCAAAATTCATAGGAATCCAATTCCCTTAAAGAAAATTGTACCTTTTTGCATAGAGCCCATGCATGTCCTCCTGGGAATAAGGCTGGATATCTGACTTAGTGTTTTAGAGCACAAGATGACATGAAGTTATGATGTTACCTGCAGAAAAAAATGAAGATCTTAGTCCCGTTGCTGCTGGAAGGGTTGCTGCAAAGTCTGAATTGTCAGCCCTTTGGAACTGCCTCAGTTGAAGTGAACCACTTTCACAAAGTGAACTGTCTTTTCTAAGGTCATATCTCCTTCCCATTGATGGAGCAGTGCTCCTACCAAAACTTGAGACAGCCCCAAAGGGCTATCTCAGCTCTGGATCTGACTGTGGGTTTGACTGAGACTTTTATTTGGACTGTATGCTATTGTGCTCAGGCTACCTTAGCCAAATACCACAGACTGATAAGTATAAACAACAGCCATTTACTTCCTTACTGTCCTGGAGCCTAGAAATCAAAGATAGGTTTAGTTTCTGGTGTGACCCCTCTTCCTGGCTTGCAGCACCTGCCTGTTGTGTCCTCACATTGCCTTTCTTTCACACTAACATGGAAAAAGGGAGTGCTTTTTGAAGGGAACAAATTCTTTCACATTACGGCTCCACTCTTATAACCTTCTTTCTCTTTAATTATCTCCCTGTGAAGAGCCCATCTCCAAAATGTGGCTGTATCAGAAGCAAAAATTAGCACACGGATTCGCAGTTTTCAGCCAGCAGCATGGCTGTCCACTCTGCACCCTGCCCACTCCTGCCTCCTTGGCAGTCTCTCACAGGTATGGGTCCTGAGAACATTCCCCAGTCAGCATTCTGCACACAAGGATTTTTGTTTGTCTTATTCCCAGAGAATCCAGCTTGTGATGGCACTGAGTTCTCCAAGCTGGGACATGCGTTGAAGCTTGACTGTGGGAAGCACAAACATTTCTAAGACAGAAATCTCTCTTTTCTTCTCTCTCCTTTTTGTCGTTTTGTTCTCTGTATCTCAACTAGACTGGCAAATGGTGTATGTCTCATAAATGCTACTTGAAAAACTCAATGGATGAATAAATAAACAAGAGTAAAGCCTCTTCCTTACGTTTAGGATTTAACTTCAGACTGGGCCCGAGTTCCCTGTTCAGGCAGTATCAACGAACTTGTTGGATCAGTGCTTCCTAAATACACTGTGAAACTGTAGGATCAGAACCGCAGTCTGGGATGAGGCCAAGTATGAAGATGCAAGACAACTGGATTCAGGTTTGAGGATTGTTGCTCTGGGGAAATTCAAAGTATAGTACCTCACGTAGAGACAGTGTGCCTCCAAGTGAGTTAGCATTTTAATATGACCATCAATTTAAATTTATGCCTTAGAAAAAGTGCCTGTCATTGACACTAACCCTCTTATACCAACACAAAAAGCATTTATATCCCAAACCCATCATCAAGTATTTATTTATTTTGTTGATAATTCAAACAAATATTCATGCCCAGACACCAACTCATCATTGTAAAGTCAAAATTTGTGACCAACACAAAGCTCTGTATTCATTTTCATCATGCTTCCATGGCTTAGAGCAGAGCTGAAACAGAGCCCAAAGGCAGAGCAGCTTGGTGACTCCATTGATATGTAGCTCTGGGGTCACACTAAGTTTTAATCAAGAAACTGGGCCGCTTTTTTAACTTTTTGAGCCTCAACTTCCAAAATGGGAATTGGTAACAATGACGCTAATAACTACCTCATGGAGTTATTTTGGTTATTATAGAAAAAAGACTCTGAAAAATGCCCAACTTGACCTTTATGTCCCATATTAAACTTGATAGAATAATGTTATTCTCTACCCCAATAGAGTCACGCTTTCTTCAATGCACATATAATCCAGATGTGAACTATTAAATATGACATGGCTGCATAAGATGTTTTTAAAAAGCTATGTGAACTCTGGTCACTTGTAGTGTTTCCAGCTCTGTAACAGAATGATATATTCACCCACATTGTTATCTGACTTTGTGGTAATCTCATTTGAGTAAGTAGAGTGCATATTCTATACGTCATTGCTTTTTGGACCTGGCTATGTGATTTTGCTTCAGCCAGTGGAATGTTAGCATATATAGAATTGTGGTAATTTGAACAGTTTTACTTCATCTTCTGTTGCTAATAACACATTGCAGACTGAGCAAGTTAGAAAGAAAACATTTATTTGACTCATACATTGAGTCCAAGATCAAAGAGCTACATCTAATAATTGTCTTTCTCTTGGCAGAGTTCAAAGGTGGCCCAGAGAATCACATGCTGAGAGACAGAATGAGGGAAGGAATACGATAGAGATCTGGCCAAACTGGTTTTCACATTAGGTCCATTCTTGATTACCCATCAATCCCATTAATGCATTAATCACATGAATGGATTAATCTGTCGGTGGGATCAGAGCTCTAAATTATCCCTTAACAGTTCTACTTGGCTCCACATCTCAATGAGCCTCAACAGGGATTAAATTTCAATGCAGGCTACAGAGCAGGAAAACCATATTCAGTCGAGAGCAAATACTGTGTTACCCTAATTCATGTCTACCTGGAATCTGTGAATGCGCTCTTCTTTCTAAATAAGACCTTTGCAGATTTTATAATCAGATTTTATATGAGGTCATAGTGGATCCCAGGCTGTGGTTCTGATCCTACAGTTTCAGTGCATTTAGGAAGTGCTGATCCAACAAGTTCTTTGATACTGCCTGAACAGGGAACTCGGGCCCAGTCTGAAGTTAAATCCAGGGAGGCCCTCAATTCAACAGCTCAAATGTTTGCAAGAGGGAGGGATATTTGGTTAGTGACACAAACACAAGAAAGAAGTACGTGCAATGATGGAAGCAAAGTTTGGCGTGATGAAGCTACAGTCCAAAGAACATCAAGGATGACAGAGAGGCTCTGACCAGACGGACACTAGGAAGAATCATTTGGGGAGTTTTGTTATGCAGGATTATTGTAAAAGTATTGGTTTGTGTTGTGACAGACTGTGAATTAGACATGAATTAGAAGAATCAGTCTATTAGACTGCTAAAGAATGTTCACATCACCTGGTTCTTTATTTTGAGGAGTCTGTGCAGCTGGAAAATGTTGGGGCAGGGGTGGGAGAAAGGGTATCTTAAATAGTTTCTTAAATAGTATTTTAAATAGTTTCCCTTTCAAGGATACAAAAATTTGGGTGTTGGTTTCATACTCTGCACATGTTTGTTTGGACGAACAAGTAACACAGTGGAAATAGTTGAAGGAGAAGAAAGGAAAACCAGGGATGCCCCTGAGCTGATTCTGGCTTTGTTAAAGAAGCTAACAACCCAAATAAGAGTGGGTTGTCTTTAAGAATGACAGATGGCTAAATGGGTTTTGAAAAATTAAAATTAGAAGGTTTCTAGTGTTTCTAGATTATTATGGTATAAAAATGCAAACCAATTTGCACAGATGTGGGGAGTAACAGAAAGAATAGTGGAGGCTGATTAGGTACGTTTGCCGAGGGCAACTCATTAAAAAGCACCCAGCTACAGTACTGACACCCCTATAATTTCCGCTGCCTCCCACCTTTACCACTTTATCAGCTTCAGGGGGAAAGTCAGTTTATTCTTTAAAAATCCCACTCCTGAATGCATTTGTTCCCCAAGTCCTTTTCTTGCGGAAAGACTCAATTGCTTTTGGAAGAGGGTGCACAGACAACACCTCTCCTTAGGCTTAAGATAGGGATTAGAGATCCACATCACTTCTCTATTTTTGGCTCTTCTCTGCCTCTGTCTTCCTTCCAGTAGACAACATACCATTACAGATGAGGTAAGATCCACGTGCTCTGCTCTGCGTGTTTCTAAAGTGAATTCAGCAAGTTCATCTCTTTGCTTTGTTTTGACACTAGGAAGAGAAAGGCTGCTTTGATCTTTGAAAATTATGACTATAAATAATGCCTGTTCAAATATTGTCTCAAGATTAAAATGGTGATTGTCTTTGATTCTTTTAGAATCTTTGCTTCCAAAATCCTTTGGACATGTCAGGAGTTGATCAAGTTCAAAATTCTACGTTATTATGTTTATATATCTAAAGTAAGTTTGCCAAATAGACGCTGTACTGCCTTTTATGTGGCTTCAATATTACATGGCTTTCTTACTTTGAAAGTAATTCATGTTCATCACAAAGTTATACTGCATACCAAAAATACAAGTAAGGAAAATTAATCTGGAGACTTCATATGCAGAAATGTTCTTAGAATCTATAAGTATAAATCACATACAGGTTGAAAATACCCAATCTGAGCATACGAATTACAAAAAAATCCAAAATATGTATTGTTCTGAGTGTTGATAGGATACAACACTCAGAGAGTTTGATACCATGAAACTTAGCTTCACTCAGAAAATTACTGAAATAATATATAAAATTCTTTCCAGGCTTTGTGTTTAAGGTATATGCAACATAAATGAATTTCCTGTTTAGATTTGGGTTCCATGCCCAAGATAACTCATTATGTAATGCAAGTATTCTGACATCTGCAGAAGGCCAAAGCACTTCTAGTCCCAAGTGTTTCAGATATTGGATGCTCATCATGTATGACTGTACAGTTTTTTTCATGCATTTTCATAATCCTGGTTAAACAATTTTGAAATTTCGATTTTTGAAAATAAGGGTCCATCCTATGAACTATATGGTGCTCCATTTGATTCACATTATATGTGTGCAGCAAGGTTTACTGTGTTTGCTATGGACATTTTGCTTTATGTAGCCTGGTTCTTTCCCATGGCTCCACAGCATGTGGAGGTGTGATGTACTGTGCACATGAACAAGGATCTCTCATTTGCTACTCATGTCCGGAGGAAACTAATCCAATGCAGTGGTTCTTGCTTTCCCTTCCAGACTGATATGTATCTGGTCATAAATTTAAGTGCTAGGTGCTCAGGTTTCTAACACATCTGAATCCTAGACCGTGGACAGCATACAATGGTAGTTGTTTGAGGGCTTCTTGTGGATGTAGGAAACATCGGCCCTCCTGTGACCTGCACTTTATGAAGCAGGTGTTGAGAAGATCACTGGCTCTAGTAGAGTCTGGTGCTGGCTAGTTTTTGCGGAAGCAAACAAAATGGCTTGACTAATGTCTCGCATTCACCTATAGAACAAGACAAGCTATAATCACAAGGATAGAGGGTCTTTCCAAGTGTACGGGATGGCAAGCCGCTTGGTTTGGCAAAAGCAGTGAAGCCATGCAGGGGAGAACAGACTGGAGGCTGATTTGTTTGGAGAATCTGGACACTGGGAAGATAAGCCTGAATTTGACAACACAGATGGAAAGGATCCTGAGTAGCTTTCTCAACAGGGGAGTAAGATAAAGATGAGCACATTCAAAGCAGATGATTTTATTACCTGCATGGATCTGCAGCTCCTATTATCCTGTATGATCATTTGAAGAGCATGCCTGCTAGGCTTCTGCCCCGTTGGAGTCTGGCCATCTAAGCTGTGTGCATCCCCTTGAAATAATTAGTTTCCTATGCTCTCTGTGTACAGAACCAAGAGGAGCAGTTTATTGGCTTTGTGGGCAATGTCCAGCTACTGCCAACAGAATGTATAAAACTCATTGAATTGTGAGCAAGGGAATACTTACCTATTACCTAAAATTAACACAGATTCCTATCATTCAAAATGCATCTTTTTGCTCTTCACATTGCTTGAATGGTACCTATAAATGAGAACTATCTAAGTCATCGCAAAATCACATTGGCCCTGTGAATTACCAATCCTATTTCTAGGAATGTATTCCAAAGATATAATACAATATAATGTGTAAAAAGAAATCTTCAAGGTTATTCATTGCAACAAATTATTGTAAAATTGGGAGACAACTCAAATTCCTTCAGTAAGAGACTGAAAAGCTATCTTGCATCTACACAGGAATACTATATAGCTATAACAAGAATGAAGTATATGCTGGGAAATGATTTCTAGCATATATTAGTATGTGAAAAAGTAAACGAATATTAATATGTAATCATTTGCTCCAATAAAAGGAGACTATATATATACATATATACGCACATATATATGCTTATCTTAAACAGGAAGAATAAATATGAGGAAATTGGAGTATTTCCAATGGGAGACAAGAAACAAGAGGGGAGGACCAAATGGATACAACTTTTGTAGATTTAAACATGAAAACATGCAATTACTTTGCATAATTATATTTGACAATTAAATGGCAAAAGAAATCCATAAAATGAAAATCAATATGAATAAGATGAAAACTGCATGACACTTGGGGCTGAAAATGTGCAAGCTATGCCTAGACAATCTTAGGAAGCTAAGACCTTTCCAACACTAAAAGAACATAAGACATAAGAACCACTTGAACAGGGGCAATTTTATTATTGGTAATAACATGTATAATATTTGGACATATTTATGTATGTTTAATTCATTTGCTTATTCTGATTTAAACATAGAAGCTCACTCTTCACCTTTAAAACTACTTTGGATGTGCTAGAGAACCAAAAACTGTTTTGAAAATAGAATGATAATATGTGAGAAATTTTTATACTGTCTTTCCTACATTGAAAGGCACAAAACAATAGCTCAATAATTAGAAATAGTTCCTCCAATAAAAGAACTGTAGTTGTGGAGCTCAAGAGATGGCTCAGTGGTTAAGAGAATTTATTGCTTTTTGGAGGATCCAGGTTGGTCTCCCAGCACTCACAAAGCAGCTCATAACCATCTATACTTTCAGCTCTAAGGGGATTGGTACCTTCTCCTGTGCTCTGCAGGCACCAGGCACACATGCGGTACTTTCAGATAAACACCCCAACACATAAAAAAAAATGAATAAAATTTTAGAAAATAGTAATTGTTAGTCAATGCATAAAGGGAAGATAAAATAATATCAAGACTAATTTTCAATTTCTATAAAATATTGGAGATTGAAAATAATCATCAGTAACTGCAAAGATCTCTCTCTCTCTCACACACACACACACACACACACACACACACACTCACACACACACACCACAGAGAAAATGAGCCCTATTTGGCCCCTTAATGAGTGCCCACAGCACTGTCTGTCTATTAAAGATTATTACGAAAATTTGAGCTTGACTATGATGAAGACTTTAATTTTAATAACCAATTTATGGGAAATGTGGGAGAAACAATGAATCTGTTAAAACCTGATGAAACATAATTAACAAAGTCCAGATTGAAGTAAATATTATGGGGCCACCCATATAATTTATTAACCAAAAATACTAAAAGCAAGAAAGGAAAAGAGGGAAACTGTATAAATGTGATAATCAGAAAATAAATTGCTATATCTACATCTTAGTTTAATTCAAATTTAATCAATATACTACAAAATGCCAAACTTAGACAAAGCAGGTCAAATTGAATTTCAATACTTGAGGATATTTTAAGTGTTGTTATTTGTAAATTTTTACAAGTGTCTTTGTTAGGAGAATTCAGAAGTAAATACTGAGCTGTTTGTAACTGACGTGTTAGCCCATGGGTTTGCTTCACACCTGGAGTCATCTGGGATGCAGAGAACAATGCCTCAGACAGGGCAGTGCTGACTGGTTGAAGCTAGGTGATGCGATGGCCGTGTGCATCAACAGCTTAGAAGAAGGCCTAGTTCTCTGAAAAAAAAGTGAAGAAACCATGAGGAAATACACGGAGAGAGACAACCACGCCTTCATTTTCCCTGAAGATTCTCAATATGATTCAAGCTTTTGCGTCCTCTTTGAGGATTCTAAGCCTCTATTATGATTTTTAAAATGCAACTTGTTTGTTTCGTGGCTCTTTAAATCATCAATTATAATTAATGGTTTTCATAGAAAACTTGAATTTTAACAGTATTTGTGATGAATGATACAATCCTAAATGTCAGTGCTTGTTAGAAATGGTGACATTTTCGATTGTAATGTTTATGCATGATCCTTTCTGCTTATTAAAGGCCACTGTTTAGTCTGTAGTAGCTTGACTTCTGGCAAGTTACATTTGCTGCAATCTGTGAACTTCATTTCTTGGTAGGGATTGACGGATATTAGCACAAACACTGCTCCTTTGTCATCTTTCACTGTGCTAAACCTCTTCTGCACAGGTGGCACGCAGTCTCCTTTTTTCTCCCTGACCTTACTGGGCCCTTCATCCCTACCAGCAGTCCCTGACTTGCCAGCTTTGCTGTCATGTCAAATGGATGCCACCAACATTGCATTCCTCTTATTTCTTCTGAAGCACGTCTCTCTTGACCAAACCGAACACTTGATAACCCACATCCCAGGAAAAATGCTTTGTTTTGGCTATGGCTGCAAGTCATCCGAGGAAACTCTTTACAGGCTCACGTATCAACAGATACCACCCAGAAGGAAGAAAATGCAGGCATCAGGCTGTGAACTCTCTGAAAATGCAGAAATTTCAGACTCCAGAAGGCACGAAGGGAAGGGCCTCTTCCTTCCAGTGTCTCATGTTTTACTGACTTGAGGGTGCCTTATGATGGGCTTCAAGAGTGTCCAGTTAGGTCTATAATCTTATGTCATATAGTTGTATTTAAAAGGTGGCTAAAAAATCACCAAAGCATACTTGGAAGTTGGATCATTCTGAGTTAATTGTAAGGATTTATGCGATTAATAGATAAATCTGTGCCATCCTCTCAACAGATATTAATTGAATTAACTTTGATAACACTATTCCTTGTATTTCTCTTTGTTATGTGCTAGCCTATTAATAATGATTATTAATAATGCCTTGGATCTTTAAAACATCATTGTAATCAAGCCATTCACGGTGATGATTTCTCATAAAGCAAGCAAAACAGTATCTGAGAGATCAAGAAATTTTGATCAATGAGGTCAGAGACCTATGAACTTAGTAACAAAACCCATAGTCAGGGATGATTCTTTCTCCCTTTTCCAAAGCATACATTACTAATTGTTCACATGACCTTTCTCGTCTATCAGTGTTTGCTTCATGTGCTCTGAATCTACATATGTACAACTATCATGTCTTCTTGGTGAACTGACTCATGTGTCATTAGATAATGTCCAATTCTATGCCTGGTGATTTTACCTGTTCTCAGATTCTTTGGGTTCCCTATTAATATAATACCTCCAACTTTATTTTAGTTAGAACTTGCATGGCATGTATTTTCACTTTCTTTTCTTTATGTTTTTACATTTTCTCTTTGTATTTAAAATTAACATATTGTTGGTATATTTTTAATCAGTATAATTATGTTTATAATCACGTTTCTAAGACACTTAATTTAACTTAATTTTTGGTGGTTTTTTTGTTTCTCTTTTCTTGCTGACCTCTTGGATTATTTTATTTTCCTTTATTATTTCATTTGGGTTTATTAATTTTGTCTATATTGCTTTCTTTTCAAAAATATTATATTAATTCTTTGACATTGTATGTTGGACATTTTCATCCCCTTCCTCCATCTTATCCTAGATCTTCCCCTCACTCCACACCCACGCAGTTCTGTACTCTTTTTTCTATCATCCTCATTAATTCCATTGGTGCTGCCCTTATACTCCTAGGTGTGTGGTCCTCCACTGGAGCTTGTTATACCCACCAGGGACCATACCCTTAAAGAAAACTAGCTCACCTCACCTGGTACATATCAGTTAACAGTAGCTCCTGAGCCAAGGAAGCGATTATGAAGGGGAACACGCCAGATGAAAGGGAACACAAATAAAGTAATCTCGTACTAGCTCCGAATAGGGTATAATAAGGGGTTCTTTATTTAAGGGGGAACTCACAGATCACAATGAGAAACAGGAACGGAATCCAGCATCCAGGTCTGACAGAGAAAGAGTGACAAGCGTGCACCTTTTGGTATCCAAAGCCATGCCCAACCTGGTCCAGCCTCTCAAAGGCCATTGGCTGAAGGAGGTTCATGCCTACCTTCCCCTTATGTGCTGTGATTTGTCTGGCTTTAGCTGTGTGGGTCTTGTGAATGCTTTTATAGCTTCTGTGAATTCTTATGTGCAACTTCCATATACTGTCCAGAAAACTATTTCCTTGTAGCCACCCACCACCTCTGGCTCTTACAGATTTTCCACCTCCTCTTCTGCAATGATTTTTGAGCCTTGGGAGGAGAAAGGTGTGATACAAATGTCTCATTTATGGATAGAATTTTACAGTCTTTTAGTCTGAACAAGGTGGGTCTCTGTGCTAATCACCATATATTGATGAAAGAAGCTTCTCTGACAATGGTTGAGAGATGCACTAATATACAATATAACAAGAGGTTTAGGAGTGGTTTTAATACTATGTCCATTTATCAGACTAATAGTAGTAGGTTCTCTTCTGTCTCTTTCAATAACAGTGGGTTCTTGGAACTTGGGTCCTCTCCAAAGGCACCATTTGCTCTTAACTTCTGAACTTCTGAGCCTTCTTTCTAGCTCTAGACACAATGCCTTTTGATATTATCCCATAGGTATGTGAGCTGCTCTCCACTTTTAAAAACTGTTTTCTCTCTGTTAAACAGGTTGATAATATCTTTTTAACACACTTTCAAGTTCACTATGTCCTTTTTATTTCTATTCTTTTGTTGATCTTAGACAATGATATTTTTAAGGAATTGTTTTTAATTCTTAAGTTACTTAAATTTTGTATCTTTTCTTTGAACCCCGTGTTTCCACTTATATGAAATGTCTCTTTCTCAACCTAATGGGCCATAGTTATATAATTTTTATAATGTCTCTGATAATTTTAATATCTAGGTCACCTTGACATTGGTACCCGTTCTTTTATAACTTTTGAAAGTTGATCATATTTTTCTAATTCTTTGTTGAATAAGTTTGTGAAACATCTTAGACATTTTAAATATTATACTGTGAAACTCTGAATTATTTTCTAGTCATGTGAAAAATGTCAAAATGTGCACATGCATGTGTGCATGTGTGTGTATGTGTGTGTTTCACTTTAGCAAGCAATCAACCCATTTAGATTTAGACTGCACATTCTGTCTGGTCCTCTGTCAGCAGTGCTTTGTCCTATGCTTATTCTGGTTTCAAAAAAATCTTTGCTTTGGTTTTTTAGATGTGTCTCTTACACTCACCACTTTAAAGTCAATCCAGAAATGAAAAGTAGTTTATGTTGTGATTAAATTATCAATTTTTTCCCTTTATCTGTGAATAAGTTTCTTAGGGGCCTTACTAGAACTAGAGGTGATTTCCATCTTAGTTTAGTTCTCAGTCTTTGATACACTGACTTTAGTGTGTTGCAGGTATGGGCAGGTAAGGCACAAGCTCAAGTCTTATCTGAGATGATACGCCAAACTACTCACTGTGTCTCTCTTCTTTGGGATTCCCACTCTGTCCAACGCACAAATTAGTTTGTCACAATTTCTTTCTTGGTTGTTTGTCTAACCAAATGGCATTTCTTATAGAGATTCTGTTTGTATTGCCACTGTTTTACATCCTAATAAGACCCCATCTTTTGCACATGAAAGAACATTTCTCCAGAATTTCTTTTCTCATCTCCACTACTGACTTATTTAATATTTGATTTCTCTCTGCAACATGCTTGTTTTTGTTTATATTAGAGTTATCAAGGCATTGCTCATTTGTATCTTGATCAAACAGTTGAGTTATAATCATTAGGCTACCATCTCTTTTTTCTTTTTTTTTTATAAAATATTCCCATTTTATTCTCATAGTAAATATTATAAATCTATAGAACAAGCAGGGCCATCATAGTCTTAGAATAAGACTCCAAAGCATAAGGGAAATGAAACAGTTGGTGAATTAGAACACATATCTGTGCCTTTGGCTTTGATTGACTGCTTTTCTAGAAAGTCAGACATTCTTGTTTCAGGATGCCTTCTTCTTTCTTTCACGCAAGCTTGGTTTAAACCCTTACTGTTTTTAAGGCACAGCTGTCATCCTTAAGTGATGAATGTGCCTCTGCTTTTTGGCTCAGGCCCACATGTTCTTTTTTTTATTTTTTATTTTTTTATTTTTTTATTGAGAAAAGGAAAAAAAAGTATCCGCCTCCTCCCAGCCTCCCATTTCCCTCCACTCTTTGCTTTATTTTTAAAACATCAAACATTATATATCTGCTGCACCATCCCCTGTCAACATATAGGCTTAGACAAATCCCAATTCTGTGTCCAGTAGGAGGCTGTACCAACAAACCCATTATTTGACTAGGCCTCAAGAACAGGGAAGTCATCTTTGTACCTATGGTTCTATTTCAATCATGGAAAAAAACTGGGCTCCAACCCCTCCTCCCTTTATTCTAGCCTATCCCTGCTTTTGTTATTGGTGGCTGACCAGTTTGGTAACTGCATTAATTAACTCTTGATGTGCATCTGATGCTGCCATAGTGCCCAACTGTAGTGACGTCCATGACAGTTATTTATGGATTAATTGTGTCCAACGTTTGTTCAATTTTCCAGGGTTTCTTGAATGGAAGAGGGTCTCTTCCCTGTAGTCTATGGTTCTTTGGTAGACACATATAGCTGACACTTTCAATATTTTCCAAGTTCCTTTTCTAAAGAAACCTTGAATAAGAGTCCTCTATTTTGAGTTGAAAAACTTGGAAGTCGCGTGTTGCTGTAACACTTTTCTTAGCACTTAGTAGATTGTCTTGTTTTGGTTAGTTTAGACACATGATTAATTCTTATTTATAATTTGGCTTGGAAGTGATGACATTAATTTCATGCTGGAGCACTGAATTTGTCAATGTCAAATTCTTAAACTCTTTGCCTCAACCATAATAGCGTGTAATATTCCACCAGAAAGCAGAACTAAAGATCATGGCTCCTCACAAGCACAGGACCAAACTAGTCCCTCTGAATGTGGGTGACAGTTGCATAGCTGGGGCAGACTGAGGGGGCACTGGCAGTGGCACTGGGATTTATCTCTACTGTTTGTACTGGCTTTTTTGGATCCTATTCTCTTTGGATGGATACCTTGCTCAGCCTAGATATAGTAAGGAGGGCCTTGGACCTTCCCCAAAGCAAAGTGCCTTACCCTCTCTGAGGATTAGAGGGGTGTGGGATGGAAGTATGCGTGGAGGAAATGGGAGGAGGAGAGGGAGTTGAAACTTGGATTGATTATTTTTTTTAAATCTAATAAATTAAAAAAAAGATCACAGAGACTGAAGTGGAAACCAACTGCTGCTAGGGTCTGCACCTGGTCCTCTGTTTATACGCTATGGCTGTTAGCTTTCTGTAATAAACAATTCCACTATTTAAGAAAAGATCACGGCTCCTCTATCAGCCAAATTATCTGGGTGAGAATCACATGGAGCCGAGAATCCTGACAACTTATGGCCGTGTAGTGACAAATAAGATTTTGTTGTTTTAGGTCAATGAATTTGCAGGATGTTTGCTAGTAAAATATTATTTAACCTAATCTAGCTTCTGATCTTCCCAAAGAAACTATATGAAAGGTAATATCTTAATATCTATCATCATGCCTATTGTTTCCCACTTCAAACAAGGCTTTCAAGATAAAGACAAACTTTCTTAGTCTCAGCTAATTATGAATTCTCTGTCATCTAAGCACTTCTCTTTGAACGTTCATATTTCTGTTATGCTGAAATTTCTTTTGATTTCCTTAATGGGTCTGCCAGACATGAAACTTACAAACAATTTTCATTTGGTGAAACCATACAGTTGTCATATAACAAGAACACCTGGTAGCTTGACAGAAAAACTCAGAACTCAAGGGATGGACGGCATCTTATACTCACCTCTCTCTCCAATCCATACTATGAACATTGACTTTATTTCCTTTCCTGTGTGTCAGTCACTTTTGGCTTTCGTTCTACTTTTTATACCCTTCTCGATTTTATAAAATTCCATGATGGAGACACTTGATTATCTACTATTTGATTTCTACACCCTTCTTTATCTTAGATGACTTTTGTCCTAGTTTTATTTCTGTTGCTAATACAAAGTACTCTGGAAAAAAACAATTTACAGGAGAAAAGGTTTATTTTAAAATAGCTCACAATTTCAGGTTATATTCTACCACTGTAGAAAAGTTAAGGCAGAAACTTAAAAGAACTGATAAAATCACATTCATAGTCAAGAGCAGAGAGAAATTCATGCATATAGGCTCACTTGCTTGCTTTGCTCAGCTGGCTTTCTCCAATAATACACATTTAAATTTCCACTCCTAGGGAATGGAGTCACCTCCAGTGAGCTGGTTCTTTCCACCCCAGTAAATTGAATTAAGGCATTCTTGGACAGCATGCCTACAAGCTGATCCAGTGAAAGTACCACATCACCCATACTCTCTTCTCAGTTGACCTTTAACTTTTGTTAAAGTTGTTTGTGTCTGTGACTTTTGTTCATCTCCTGAGTAGGAATGGCCCCATAGACTCATGAGTTTGAATGCTTGGATTATAGGGAGTGGCATTATCAGGAGGAACGGCCTTGTTAGAGTAGGTGTGGCCTTACTAAAGGAACTGTGTCACTGTGGAGGCAGGCTTTGAGGTCTCACAGATGCTCAAGCCACGCCCAGTGTGAGAGCTCACTTCTTGTTGCCTATGGATCAAGATGTAAAAGTCTCAGTTCCTTCTACAGCACCATGTCTGCCTGCCTGCTGCCATGTCCCAGCATGACAATGGATTAAACCTCCGAATTGTAAGCCAGCCTCAATGAAATGCCTTCCTCTATAAGAGTTGCTATGACCATGGTGTCTCTTCACAGTGACAGAAACCCTGAGACAACATACACAGTGCTGGGCTTAGCACCTATCATGCACTTTGCTGACCTCATTAGTGCCTTTTAATTCATTTAATAGTTCACAAAATCTTCTTATGTACATACAGAATCTTTGTATTTTGTAGACAAGATAATAGGCTAAGAGAATAATATGACTTCCATGAGGTGCCACAGCCTGTAAATAGCTGGGGTAAAATAAGAAAGCGGCCTTCTTGGCTCCATAGGCTGCGTCGTAGTCACTGACTCATTTGCTTCTTTGTAGATTGGAGGGCTTTTAAGCATGAGTTGATAAGCTGTCATCCTTAGGACTTGTTTAAATTGCTATCCATTTATTTCATTGAGATGCAACCACATCTACTTATTTAGTGTTGCTGATAGTTGCCTTCGTGTTACAAAACTGAATAGCTGTGGTAGCTACTGCATGGCTTTCAGATCTTCAACTATTTACTACTTGATAGAGTATCTTAAGCATTTAAAATGAAATCACTTTATTAATCAAATTACTAAAAAGTAATCACTTTGCATTCAAGAAATTTTTACATAATCTTGGGTATATAAACATAAAATAAGATATAAATTAAACATTTACTGGTAATAAATCATAAACAAATTTTATTTTTATAATGGCTCTTTAATACACATGTTAGTTTACCATCTATCAGAGACAAAAGCAAATTTTCATACTGATGACATGAATTTACTTGTTTTTTAAATATAAAAAATTAGAATTTGGATGTGTTTTCCAGAGTTGATCCATATTTTGATTTTATAACCATCATTTCTGAGAATACAACCTTGCATAAATGTTAGAAATATGTTTACAGCTATTAGAGAAAATTTTCAAAATTCTGTCTTATTCCAAAGCCAAATTTTATTAATGATTTTTAAAATAAAAATCAGTTCAGAAACTCAAACATCAATTTTAAAAATCAGTCTAACACATTACAATCCAATCTTATGCTAATTTGATACTTAAATGCTGAAGAAAAATAGAGCAAAATATTAACAGTATTTGATTTTCATAATGAAACCATTGTTCCTATAAAAGCAGAAAACTTTGTGTATACAATGAAAGTGCTGCAGTTTCTAACACACAATATTCTTTAGTCTGAGCTGAAGTTTTTCAGGTAATGCTTGTTGGCATTGCATGGTGTGTGTGATGTCTCTTGCACAGTGCAAAGTGCACATATTTTATGTTCAAAACTGTAAGAGTTGCTAGAAAGACTCAAGATTCATTGTTTGTTTGATTTGTTAATTAATTTCTGATTGTCATACCTTCAGAAAAACATTACTCTTGCTAATAATTTTATGACTTCCACATTCAGTTAAGTTATACAACCCCACATGGGGTCACACTCCTAGTTTAAGAAGGTAGATGCTGAAGGAGGAATAAATTTTTCCTGACAGAGGAAATAACATGGGAAAATGTATGAGGCACTCCAAACTGCAGGTTTCTCAGTGCATATGCTACAGCATATTTAAGGAAAGAGATATTTTGTCATGGTGGTGAGAACAGCATAAGTACTCAGTGGATGCTACTAAAAACACTTATTGCTTTTTCACATATAAATGTATAATTTATACTACTGTATTTATATTTTGTGTTTCTTAGCATTATTATTTATAATCATATGGATTAGAAACAAGGAAAGGTAATGAGTAGTGTAGTGAACCAAGTATATTATAAATTCACAGAAAATATTTTAAATTACATTCATTCAACAAAGTATTTGTTGATAAATTGTATATTTTGTTTTCAAGTGTGCTTTATAATATAAAATAGTCCTAGTGACGACTCGTGGAAATGTTAAATTTGCTTTTGAATTTCAGGTGGTAGTAGTAAGGTAGTTGGAAAACATACACACACAAACACACCTGCACGCACACACACACACACACACACACACACACACACACACACACACACACCTTACCAGACCTTGCTCTTAGCCAATAAACCCATTTAGAAAAAAAATTTAATAGTTAATATGTCTTAATATTGACAAAGAGTACTTTAAAATATAAGTAAGATTCAGTGTATTTATCATCACTATCTTCCTTGCCTTAGATTGGAGGTGCACGATTGCTCATTCAGCTCTGACCTGTATGAGGGAAACGTATCATAAAGCTTCACATCACTTTGACACTTAGCAAAAGTGAAAAGTGTTGCCTGGAAGAAGTTTTATACAGAAAAAAATCATTGCATGTATTAAAAACTTTTGAAACCTGATTATGTGTTAGATTAAAAGAAAGTGTTTTGTTTCTATTTAAAGATCATATACTTTTTTTCATTTGTATGTTTTATAGTGCCTTCATTTATCCTTCTTCCTACTGGATACCTAAGATGATGATTTGTCATATGGAATCTTATGGCAAAACAAATTTGGTAGATGATCCCACACATTTTTAAATATCATCTTTTTAGATGCCAGACACTTTTTATTCATATGATATGTTCTAGAAACCATGAAGACAAATTATAAATTGAGAAGAACTATTTTAAAAATATCCAAGGAACTGAGCTCTTCGTTCATGTTTCCCTGTTGAATCATTTCTTTTAATAGCATCATCTGACTGTCTGAGACTTTTTGCACAAGCACTTAAGGATTCTACTGCTATAATTAAACATCACGGCCAAGAGTATCTTGGAGAGGACTGGGTTTATTTCTTCTTACATTTCTAGGTAAGAGTTCATTGCTAAGGGTGATCAGGGTGGAAACTGAAGCATTGCAGGCGCCTTGAAGGACAAGATGATCCAGAGGCCGTGGAGGAGTGCTGCTTATGGACTTTCTCTTCATCTTTCCAGCAGCCTGGAAATAGTGAGTTCAGTCTCTTCAAATCAATCATCAATCAAGAGAATGCTTCACGGGCTTGTCCACAGGTAAATCTGGCAGGCGGGTTTTCTCAACAGAGGTTTCTTCTTCCAAAATGACTCCAAGTTGTGTCAAATTTGTATAAGCCTAGCCAGGGCACAGTTTGATGATTATCAGAAGACTGTGGTATTTCAAGCTACATATTGCTTCACTATAGAGGAAACAGTTGATGAAAGTTCCTGTGGAGTATCTGTGGGTTGCACCTATGGTCTTTTCCTAGTCACAGAACACTTGCTTATTAACATACTTTATTAATGGGATGGATACATTTAGTCTGCTTAACTTTAAGATAGACTTTGGAGAAGATTACACTAAAATAATTTAATGCAATGGAAAGCTTTCTGTTTTGTAGAAAATGGAAGCCAGAGAAACTCACTTGGCTTATAGCTCTTCAGGAACATTCTATTTCCTCTCTCCATCTCTCTCTCTGTCCCTCCATTCCTCTGTCCCTCAGTCCCTCTCTTCCCTCCCTCCCTCCCTCCCTCCCTCCCTCCCTCCCTCCCTCCCTCCCTCCCTCCCTCTGTCCTTCATAAATCAACAAGAATTTATTGATTATTTGCTAGCACTGAAATTGTGAAAAGTCTGGGTTTAGAATGCTACTTACTGGCTACTGAGGAACTGAGGAAACAGCTCATTTTAGTATAGTGTGATACATGCTACTGAAGAAAGAATGTGCTTAGCTTAACAGATCTATACACTAAGGTAAAATTAATAACATAGAATTAACTAAAACAGCAAATAAGTAGGGAATTAGAACCTTCTAAATAATCCATAAATCAATAAAATCAATATTAAACTCAGTGAAAATGAGCCATAAAATAACGAAATACCAAATATTGTGACATGTAATTTTAAGAAATGCTAAAGTAAAAATTAATAGTCTCAAATCCTAGAATTAGGGAAGAAAAAAGATTAATGAGTCATGTATCCAACTCAAGATTTTTTAAGAAAACAAAAAACTTAGCAATGTATTTCCTCCCAAAATGAAAGCAAATGATCAACAAGGATGGGGATACAAGATTTAAAATAGAAAACAAACATAAAGTAGACATTATCAACCAGTACCTACTTTGTAAAAGAGCCAGCAAAACAGAAAACATTGAGCCTGGCAGTATGGCTCAAAAGCAAAGAAAATAAAAGGAAATAACTATGGAAATGAGATAAAGGAGAAATTCATGAATAGACAACAATTAAAGAAAACATGAAAAAAATATGTCCAAACTTAAAAAACAGGTAAAATTTCTAAGAAAATTATTATTTATTCAGTACAGATAGGCGGCTCAGTGAATAAAGTGTTTGCCACATGAGCTCGAGGACGTAAATCTCCAGTACTCATTTATAACTGGGCATGGAGGAGCAGTCCTGTAACCCTAGTGTGGGATCAGAGACCAGCATATCTCAAGTGCTTACTGGCCAGCTGATCTAGAAAAAAAGGGCAAATTTTACATTCAATGGGAAGCCCACTCTCAAAAAATAATGTAGAGAAGTGAGGAGGAAGGCATCCTGGCATCAACCTATGACTTCCACAAGTGCCCTTGTGGGCAAGCACATGCTTGCACACACACACACAAACACGCACACATGTTCACACACACATGCATACCCTCCAATAATAAATAAAAATAAAATATAATTTATGCCTTATAAGGATCATAACATTAGAGGAATTGAATCAGTAGAAATAAATGTATCCAGTCTTTCCTTCTACATGCAAAAAAAGTAGGCAAAGATTATTTTGCAGGACAATTCCTATAAAATATCAACAAACCATCGTCCTTTTCTATACAACCTAATACAGGAAGCAGATTAAGAAGGATCATAGTTCAGAAGATTTGCCTAAGACTGCTTTTGGCAGGCAACCCAACTTGAACAAATCCAATTTGGTCAAGTTAGTCTCATGAAAAAATGGAGCAAAAGGAAAGTTTAAAATTAGAATCTATGAATACTTGAAATTGAGCCATATAAAACTGATGATATAAGACCTGTTGCCATCATGAAAAGGACCATTTCATATGGCTCAAGCTAATAATTCACCATTTTAACAAACTATGGAAGAAAGACAGGCAGCTATTTTAGAGAGTCAAGAAAAGCTGCTTATGTTAAACATTAAATTTAGTGGTACAACATTATAACCATTTTGCTGTCATATTATTATACATGCACCGCTAAGAAAGAAATGAAAGAAAAAAGTTGTACTAAATTTTCTTACATAAATAATCCAAGAGAATTTACAGATTATGCAAATTTTAAATAATTCAGCAATGTTTGCTTCAAATAGTTAACATGATACAAAAATTGCGTCTGTAAATGTCCCAAATAAACAACTTTACAAGCAGCAAACACAAGTATAAAGCTTCTTGGGAGAGGGGTTAGCATACATGTATAAAAATTTTTGAGAAAATTTCAAAACTGAAAATGAAAAACAATTTATGGTAAACAAAATAAATTAAGAACTATATAGATAAAACTACTTGGGTTTTTTTTATACAATCTCAAATTTTCAAGGTTTTTGAAAAATGCAGTGTCATTTAAATAAAACGGAGGACTTGTAGGGAAGTTTTAATCTTGCTGTCAAATTTTTATAGAAGCAAAATAAAAGGGCAATAATACTCAAAGCAATATTTTAAATAATTGAGAGACATGTCTTAACAGATAACATAATTTTTGATGTCTATATGTGTGTGTTTATGAATGTATTGTGCATGTGTGTATACATGTGGAGAGGTTAGAGATCAATGCTAGTTGTCTTACTCAATCGCCTTCTAATTTTTTTTTTTTTTGATTTGAGAACCTCTCACCAAACCTGGAGCTTGCTGATTTGACTAGTATAACTGGCCAGCAAGCCTCCATGATCCTTTTGTTTCTGTCTTTCCAATGTGGGTTGGAGGCATGTTCCTGCCACCATGCCTAGCTTTTATGTCAGTGCTGGGTATCAAAGTTAGGTCACGATACTCATGACAGCAAACACTTTACTGATTGAACCACCTTCTCAGCTTGGATAATACAATCTACTAAAAGGTACTGTAATTAAGATAATGTATTATCTTGGAAGGATGCTCAATAGATCAATGAAACAAAATAAAACATGCAGACATAGCTTCCACATTTGTGAGAGTTCATCATACGACAGGGATAGCAGCACAGAGAAGTCGGCATATATTTGTTTCCAAAGGCTCATATATATTTTAACCACAAAGTTGGTGATTTAAACAGTGGAAAAAATTGAAATTACTTTTTCTGGTCTTTCAAGACAGGGTTTCACTGTGTCTGTGTAGCTTTGGAACCTGTCCTGGTACCCGTTTTGTAGAGCAGGCTGCCCTTGAACTCACAGAGATCCACCTGCTTCTGCCTCCCGAGTGTTGGGATTAAAGGTGTGCGCCACCACAGTCCGGCGGAAAATCTTTTCCAAGTCTTGGATCTTGAAATTGGAAATCAAAGTGTTGTCAGGGTCATGTTTCCAATTTAGACTCCAGGAGAGGAGGTTTTCTTCTTCTGTCTTCCTGTGGCTGGTGGGAACATGATAATTTCTACCTGTGCCTTCGTATGACTTTTCTTCTGCTATCACGTGTCCCTGTTTTCTCATAAGAAGACCTGTTGCCATTGACAATTAAGGTCATGCTCAACCTCGTTAGCA
Source organism: Microtus oregoni (assembly GCF_018167655.1). Classification (NCBI taxonomy): domain Eukaryota; kingdom Metazoa; phylum Chordata; class Mammalia; order Rodentia; family Cricetidae; genus Microtus; species Microtus oregoni. The sequence continues at coordinate 252,513 of NW_024544856.1, forward strand.
TTCAGGGAAATGCAAATCAAAACAACTTTGAGATATCATCTTACACCTGTCAGAATGGCTAAAATAAAAAACACCAATGATAGCCTTTGCTGGAGAGACTGTGGACTCATCCATTGCTGGTGGGAATGCAAACTTGTGCAACCACTTTGGAAATCGGTGTGGCGGTTTCTCAGGAAATTCGGGATCGACCTACCCCTGGACCCAGCAATACCACTCTTGGGAATATACCCAAGAGATGCCCTATCATATGACAAAAGCATTTGTTCAACTATGTCCATAGCAGCATTATTTGTAATAGCCAGAACCTGGAAACAACCTAGATGTTCTTCAATGGAAGAAAGGATCAAGAAAGTGTGGAATATATACACATTAGAGTACTACTCAGCGGTAAAAAACAATGACTTCTCAAATTTTGCATGCAAATGGATGGAAATAGAAAACACTATCCTGAGTGAGGTAAGCCAGACCCAAAAAGATGAACATGGGATGTACTCACTCAAAATTGGTTTCTAGCCATAAATAAAGGTCACTGAGTCTATAACTTGTGATCCTAAAGAAGCTAAATAAGAAGGTGAACCCAAAGAAAAACATATAGTTATCCTCCTGGATATGGGAAGTAGACAAGATTGTCGGGCAAAAAATTGGGATCTTGGGGGTGGGGTGGTATGGGGGTAAGGGAAGATGGGGAGAGTAAAGTGAGAAGGGGAGGATGGGGGGAACTTGGGGAAATCGGATGATTGGGATAAAGGAAGGTTGGATAGGGGAGCAGGGAAGCACATATATCTTAATTAAGGGAGCCATCTTAGGATTGGCAAGAGACTTGAACCTAGAGGGGCTCCCAGGTGCCCAGGGCGATGTCCCCAGTTAGTTCCTTGGGCAGCTGAGGATAGGGAACCTGAAATGACCCTATCCTATAGCCATACTGATGAATGAATATCTTGCATATCACCATAGAACCTTCATCTGGCGATGGATGGAGATAGAGACAGAGACCCACACTGGAGCACCGGACTGAGCTCCCAAGGTCCCAATGAGGAGCAGAAGGAGAAAGAAGATGAGCAAGGAAGTCAGGACCACGAGGGGTGCACCCACCCACTGAGACAGTGAGGCTGATCTATTGGGAGCTCACCAAGGCCAGCTGGACTGGGACTGAAAAAGCATGGGATATAAACGGACTCTGTGAATGTGGCTGACAAGGAGGGCTGATGAGAAGCCAAGGACAATGGCACGGGGTTTTGATTCTACTTCATGTTCTGGCTTTGTGGGAGCCTAGCCAGTTTGGATGTTCACCTTCCTAGACCTGGATGGAGGGGGGAGGACCTTGGATTTTTCCACAGGGCAGGGAACCCTGACTGCTCTTTGGATCGGAGAGGGAGGGGGAGAGAAGTGGGGGGAGGGGGAGAGGAGTGAAAGGAGGGGGAGGGAAATGGGAGGCTGGAAGGAGGCGGAAATTTTTTTCAATAAAAAATAAAAAAAAGACCCACTGGCTGATTAATCCAGGATATTCTCATTTCCAGACTCAACTCTCAATTACATACCTAAAGGCCATATTTTAAAAATTAAGGTTACATTCATGGGCACCAGGGATTAGGATATGGGTATATCTGGGAGGTGGGCTGAGAGGGGGAGGGTACAGTATGACCTTCTACAGATGGTGGAGAACAAAGAGTTCAGTAGCTATTGCTGAGCTGTTTGCTTTTTCATATAGAAAACAATTTCATTCTTGAATTTCACCTTATCAAAACCAAACTTCCATATGGACATAATATCTAGTAGAAGTAAAGACAGCTAAAATGAAGAAGAAAATATCTGGAATGTGATCATCATCTGAATAACAAACTATTCTAAACAAGACTTCACAAAGCACAGGCAGAGCAGAAAAACAACAGGAAACTCAATTTCCCTGAAATGTAAAAGTGTTATACATCACAACTACCAAAAATAAAAATAATAAAAAATCATATTTGAGGAGCATATTTGTTATGCATGTAATTGATAATAAATATAAATAAATCAAGGAATGGAAGCAAAGCAGCAACTAAAATGTGCAAAGGTATGAATAAGCAATTCGTCGAAGAAGAAATAAACCAATAACAATATACTCCAACTTCCCAGTTATTTGGGGAATGAAATCATAATGAAACATGAGATTCCCTTTTGTAAACATTGTAAATATAGAAAAGCCTGTGATTTGCATGCAGAACTAGAACTTTGCAATTTCTCCAGAGGTCTATGCAAAACTATTCTTTTCAGTTTTCAAAGAAAATAAAGAGGAAATAGGAAGATGGTAACAAATTGTCTAGGGCAGGCATGGAGATAAGAGACTGTCAAAAAGAAATTGGGAAAGATTTGGTGTGTGGTATTTCTCATGTTACCAAGCTTGTTATATACCAAATAATATTATTAATAGTGGTTTGGGAACTTTGGTGATAACAAGCATTAACTGTGAGCTCCTTTGAAGAGGAAGACTGGCTGGCTGGTCAACTGACCCCAAAGGATTCTCAAAGGATGACATTCATTACAGTGAGCCTGAGATTGTCTTTCATTTTGGGGGGGGGGTGTGTTCTTCTAATTATCAAATATATAAAGATAAAGTCAAAGATTTGGTATCTTACAGGTATCTAATAAAATGAATGCTTTAATCATGGGATGGATTTTTCCATAAATTTAATAAACAATGTATACAAAATGTTATTACTAAGTTGCAAGCTAAAAGTTTCTAAACTAAAAATTATTTTTAAAAAATATTCAAAAGACATTTTAAGCAACTAGTTTGTCTTTCTATGTTTTATTGAAATTATGTAGCAAAACCATTATATGTAAAGGCAATAGAATGATATGCATCAGTAGCATGGGGGATGTATTATAGAGGTGAATCAGATAGCCTTTCACTGAGTAAAAACATGATGATAAATTTTCCTTGATTTTGTTTAATTTTGGCATTTTTCAAATATACACAATGTATACTGTTGGTGGACTGTTCAGGTACAAACGGCATATCTCTTTTCCCCACAGCTGAAGGAGCATCAAAGAAGAGGAGATGATCCGATTGTAAAAATCAGAGGACCAGATCCAAACAGGGTCTTCTGGACATGAGAAGGCTGCTACACTCACAGACTCGTGGCATCTGCGGTTGTGTGCACGTGGTTTGCACCAGATCAAGTCCGTCAACATTCTAGCACGGAAACGGGAAGTACTTAGGAGCCCAGAGCCATAGATAGGAAGCTTTTCATTTTTAGAGAAAGGAGGGCCAGTTTTCCTTAAGAATGTGGTCGCTGGTAGGTTGAACATGCTGCAGTAGATGGTCCCACACCCAAGAATATTACAGACATCGCAAATTGAACTGGGCAGGTTATAAAATAACATACAAATTAGGAGAGGGTAGTGGTAATATCTTGGGATGAAGGTGAGTACAATGAAAATACATTATATTTATATATATATATATAAAATCTTCAAAAATTAGTAAAATATGGTACTAAATATGTCCTTTTAAATTTATTTTTTAATTTATTGATTATGTATTTGTACATGTTAATTTAATCCTTTACTTTATGTTCTTGTCCTAATCCCCTTCCTCCACAATGCATATGATTCATATATCAGAGAAATTTTATTTTCCCCGATCTTGATATTGTAAATCCTAATTGCTTATTTACCATATACATTATAGATACATACTTAAGAAACTGGGTGTTGAAAATATAAAAATAAAATAATTGAATCTGTACTGTACATATATAAACTTTTCTTTTTGCAATTCTTAATTAAACAATGCTGGAAAACTACTTCTATAGCACCTACATTGTATTAAGTATTAAAATTAATCTAGAGTTGGTAAAGGTATATGGCAGCATGTTCTTTTCAAACATTTCACCATTTTATATAAGGGGCCCGGGCATCTATAGATTTGTTAACTGTTGGATCTTTCAGCCAATCCTACAGGAATAATGAGGGACAACTAAATACAGATTTGGATTCATTATAGACAACTGACTTGTATAATTGTGGGAGGTAGTTAAACTATCAAGACAATCTTCACATCTAATGCTACGTTTCAAAGTCTACAGGAAAATCCAGTAAGAAAGGGAAGAACATACAATTGGTAGAGATTCTGTGATCATGAGTTGGAAACCTACAAAAAATTACAAAGATGGACTGAAATCAGTATATGTTATTGTCTCAGATACAAGGCACCTTAGGGTTTCTATTGCTGTGATAAAACACCCTAACCAAAAGAATATATATATATGCATAATATATATACACTAATATACACATATAATTTATAATCTCCTTACTATTTCTTTTCCTTTTTATTATTTTTTATTACTTAAAACAATTTTTAAATTCATATTTATTTAGATCATATTCTTCCTCTTCTACTGCTTCTTTTCCTCCCTACCCACCCAACTTTAAGTTCTATTTCAAAAAACAAACAAAAGATACAATACAACAACAGAAACCCCAAACCTAGAACACAAAATACAACAACTTCCCCCCAAATAAAAGCCAAAACCACAAAATTGTAACAAAATAAAAGCACACAAAAAACTGTGGATCTGTTATTTGATAGTCAACTACTCCTAAACATGAGATCTCACCTAGAGCCATTGATATATGGAACATCACCCCAGCGAAGAAAACTCATTTTCTCTCTCCTTGCATGAATAAATGACAGTTCAGCTATTAACCTTTACCCTAGTGGTTAGTTTTTCATTCATTCATTCATTTAAAAAACTAATATAAATAAAATGTAATAAAATAAAACAAAACTATCACATTTAGTTAGACAAGACAAACCAACAGAAGGAAAAGACTCCAAGAGCAGGCACAAGAGTCTGAGACCCACTTGTTCACACACTCAAGGATCCCCAAAATACTCTAAACTGAAAGCCATAATATAAGTGCATGTAGTAGGGAGCTGCGGGTTGTGTTCCGCCACCCAGCTCCCGCCACCGGCTAGCTTTACCCAAAATAACAACACACAAATTGTATTCTTTTAAACACTGCTTGGCCCATTATATCTAGCCTTTTCTCGGCTAACTCTTACACCTGGACTAGCCCATTTCTAATAAAGTGTGTAGCACCGAGGTGCACTTACCGGGAAGATTCTAGCTTACGTCCATCCTGGGCCGGAGCTTGATTGCATCTGCCTCAGAGAGCAGAGCTATTGCATCTGCCCAGGAGAGGGTAGCATGGCGTCTCTGAGCTCACTTCCTCTTCCTCCCAGCATTCTGTTCTGTTTACTCCACCCACCTATGTTCTAACCAATAAAGTGGGCCAAGGCAGTTTCTTTATTTTTTAATCAATGACCTTCCTCCATCAAGTGCAAGGGGCCTGGTGAAGACCTGAGTAGGCCATGTGTATGTGGCCTCAGCCTGTGTGAGTTCATATGAGCTTTACTTGTGTTGGTTTAGAGGACCTTGATTGCTTGGTAACCTCCATTCCTTTTTGCTCTTGTGCTCTTTCTGCCTCCTCTTCTGCAAGGTTCTCTGAGCTCCGAGGAGAGGGATTTGATGAAGACATCCCATTTAGGGTTGAGTGTTCCAGGGTCTCTTGCTCTCTTCTCAGGTCTTCTCACACTCACACTGCACATTGTTCAGCTGTGTGTGGCTCTATTTGTTCCCATCTGTTTCAAGTGGAAGCTTCTCTGATGACGGCTAAACAAGGCACTGACCTATGAGTATAACAGATTATCATTAGGGGTCGTTTTTATCACTATAATTTTTTAGACCAGTAGTATTTGTTTTTGTCTCATGTTCCTGAGCAATCTAGTCTCAGGTTCTTGGTCACCCAAACAGTGTTGAGTATGTGTTCCATCTCATTCAGTAGGCCATAGATCAAATCAGGCATTGGTTGGTTATTTCCACAATCTTTGTGCCACCATTGCAATAGCATATCTTGCAGGTAGTGTAGTCATTGCAGATAAAGGATTTGTGACTAGCTTGCTGTTTACATTTCTCTTTTGATAGTGTGCAGTGTAGGCAGACTTTTCTTCTGAATTAACCACATGGAAACTTCTTATTAATTATAAATTCTCTGCCAATAGCTCAGATTTGTTACTAACTCTTATAACTTAAATTAACCCATTTATATTAATCTACCTTCTGCCACGTGGATCATGGCTTTTCCTCTCCTCCAGCATGTCTTGATTCTTTGGTGTCTCTTGTCAACACACCAGATTCCGCCCTTCTTCCTCCCACCCAGTGTCTTTAGTCTGGTTTTCCTGCCTAACCTTATACTGTCCGGCAAATGGTCAGTCAGTTTCTTTATTAATCCAATCACAGCATAACTTACACAGTGTACAGAAGGATTGTTCCACAGCAGTGTAGAGTACCTACAATATATATACACAGCTATTTTCCAATGCTTTAATTATCCCGAGTCCCTCTTTTTTCTTCTTCCTCTCAAACTATTGGTATATCCTTTGTTATCCCAGGTGGAGCATTTTTTTTAACGCTCTTAAGGACGCTCCTGTGTGGGTTCTTTTCCTAGTTAAGGGGGTTCTGAGTTAGGAAATACAGAGACAGGTGCCTAATGCTAGTTCTTCAAGCAGTTGTCATACTGGTCGGAGTAGACAAACTCAGTTCTTTGAAAACAAGCCATGCTGTCTGTTTTTGAACTAAGTGGTCAGGGCCCCTCATTGGACCACAGACTATTATTTTCAAAAGTGATGTCACTGAGCCAGGTATGGAGTGAGCTATGTGAAAGTGAAAACACTGAAAGCTATTCCTCAGTTTTTCAATTGTTCCACTCTAAGGTCAGATTGGTTACTGCAATCCTTTGACTGGATTCCAGAGTTGCTAAAGTGGTCATTCTTGATCATTTTCCCTCCGATTTTGGTCTTCTTGTGGAGGAACAGAATCCAGCTACTCTACCCTTTTAGATGACATCTTCTATGCAATATGTTTTTGGTTTAGCTCATATTTGTTCTGTATAAAAAGATTTGTATACATTTTCTATATACCACACACCATCCTTAGCGGTTTGATTTTATTTAACCTTCAGTAGATTTATGAAAGCAGTGTTATTGTCTTCATTTCGTAAGGAGAAAAAAGACTTCAAGAATAATTAGTTGACACTGGCAGAGAGAGATGCAAATGAGCTTGAACTCAGATCTGCATGGTTACTAACCTCAGGTTGTTAACCACGAGGTTAAACTAATATATTAATACAGCTAATCAGGGATAATAATATGTGTTAGGTGACCTATTTCTATGCACAACTTTATGAAAAAGTGATTAATTTTCCTCTGTTTATGTGAGAAATAGTTTTGAGTTGCTACCTCTCATCTATGCCTTACTTGTGTAGGCGTAGGTGTAGGCGTAGTGTAACTGTGTGGCGTGACTGAAAGAACGCTAAAGAGAAACTGAAGAGCAGCTGGCAGCCTAGCGCGCGCGTGCCCATGGCTGGAGCCCTAGCACTATTAACAAACAGCAACTAAAGAAAAAATTTAGCAGCAGCAGCAGCAGCAGTAGCACAAATGGTACTAACAACATCCTCACCGTGCTCCAAATGCTGCACTATAGTCCTGCAGAACAAATACACAATGGCTACTCATGCTCCCTGCAAGATTTTGATTGTTTTTCTCTTTAGTTCGAAACTAGGAGTGACTAGGAGAGTGCCTGAGTATGTCACTCATGGCTGAGTCTCCTCTTCATAGGCGTACTCCAGTTATCCTTAATTCCTAGCTTACATGTCTTCCTTTATAATTCCTATTTTATTTCTTTTAACTTAAAATGATATGTATGCTGGCATGATACTTTAAAGAATTTCTATGGCCTCAAATAGTCAAAGATAGCACTAGCAAATTTGTCATTTTATATATTCATTATTTTTGAGGTGAGGACACAATATATTCATTGTTTTTATAGTTTTTAAAAGGTCAATGTATTATTCTCTATAAAACAAATAGACTTCTTGAAATTTACTACAGTCTGGCTGTATAGTCTAGTAGCAGATTGCCAGTCTCTCCCCTGCTCTGACCCACTTATTCTGTGCCAAGTACCACTTTAGTCTCTGCTTCTAAACTTTCAACTCTTTGAGAGTCTGCATATAAAAGACATCTTTCAGAATTTGCTTTCCTGTTCCTGTATTATTTAGCTTAATGTTCTTTAGGTTCACCCATGTTGTTGCAAATGGTTTTTTTTTCTTATCATGTATATACATTTTCTTCTATTAATTTTTTGAAAATGTCATACATGAGTACTTTATTTATATCATTCTCCCTTCTCTCTCTTCCCTCCAAAGCCTCCCAAGCTCTCCTCCCTCAATTATTCAAATTCATGACTTTTATTCACATATATACATATATATACACATATATAATATATATTTAGAAATATAGCTTTTTGACTTTAGTATTGCGTGCATGTGTGTGTTTAGGACTGACTGCTTAGAATTGGAACAGGACTGATCCAATAGCAGACTTATTCCATTCTCTCAGCAATGTTTAATTGCCTACAGCTCTTTATTTAAGGGTGGGTCTTTGTGAAATTTTCCCCATCCATGTTTGAATGTTAATAGATGTTGTCATTTTTTTCATGTTTTGTTTAGGCTACCATATTGTTGAGTTTTATGGATGCGGCTTCCCTGAAATATATAGGTAATATAGTCTTGAAGCAGATACCTGTTCCTCTGACTCTTAGAATCTTCTGCCCCTCTTCCTCAATGGTCCCTGAACCTTCAGTGTAGGGTTCGTGTTGCACATGTATCATTTGAGGTTGTGCCCCCAAGAGTTGATTAATGCGCCAATTTTGTAATGAATATGAGAATGGAGATGGTGACTGAATTTCTCTTAGATATATACTTGGCAATGGGACTGCTGGATCATATGACAATTTTATGTTTAATTTTGAGAGCTCTCCATGTTGTTTTTCACAATGGCTATATTAATTCACATTCCCACCAACAATTTGTTCAGTTTTGCTTTTGTTGCTAATACTCTTGAATCTCATCTAAAAAAGAAAACAGTCCTTATTCAGACTAAAGCAGTAATGTGTTGTCCATTTTTTCATGGTTTTAGGTCTTTCCCTTAAGTCTGCAATCTATTATGAGTTGTGTTTAATACATGGCACTTTACCTTCATTCTTTTATATGTGGATAACCAGTTTTCCCAACATTATATATTGAAGGAGCTAGTTTTTTGTGTGTGTGTATTTTGGTGCCTTTGTCACTAAATCAGATGGTTGTAAATGCCTGTAATTGCTTCTTGGCTCTCTCTTCTGTTCCCTTGATCTATGTGTATTACTACGCCAGCGTTATGCTTTTCAAGTGATTATTGTCTTGCCGTATATTTTGAAACCAAGTGCATAGTGCCTTCAAGTTTGTTTTTTTTTCACTCAATATTGCTTTAGCTATTTGAAATATTTTATGGTTCCAAATGAATTTTAAGATTCTTTTCTTTTTCCATGAGAATGCCATTTGTATTTTGGTAAGGATAACATTGAATCTTAGCTTTATATCATATGCATATTTTTACTGCAAGAGTGCAGGAATTCTTTAATCTATGGGTATGTTTCGGTGTTTCTTTCTTTCTTTTTCTTTTTTTAGTTTTTCGAGACAGGGTTTCTCTGTAGCTTTGGAGCCTGCCCTGGAACTAGCTCTTGTAGACCAGGCTGGCCTCGAACTCACAGAGATCCGCCTGCCTCTACCTCCCGAGTGCTGGGATTAAAGGCGTGCGCCACCACCGCCCGGCTTCAGTGTTTCCTAATATTTCTTTCATAGTTATTTTATAGTTTTCACTTCTCTGGTTAAATTTACTTTTATGTATTATATGGGATTATTTTCTTCATTCCATTTTCAGATAGTTCCCTATTAGTATTTAGAAATAATACTGATTTTCATATGCTGATTTTGTAACCTGGACCAATCAGATTATACAATTCTAATAAATTTTGATGAACTGATTAAGGTATATATATACCTTAATATAATATATATGATCATGTTTCTTTTACAGTACAGAACCTATTATTTCTTTCTCTTTCATAATTCTTTTGGCTGGGACTTACAGTACTGTGGTAAACAAAAATAGCAAAAGTGGCCATCCTTTTGTTCTAGATCTCAGGGCCAAGTGCTTTCAACTTTCTCTCATTCACCATGTTAACTGTGGGATTGTTCTACATGGTTCTTATTGTGTTATGGTATTTTTTATAGGTAATTTATTCAGCGTTTGTTACATTGTGATTTTTTTCAAATGTTTATTTTTATATTGATGGAAATGATACATTTTTCCTTCATTCTGTTAAAGTGATATACTATGTTTAATGATTTGCATGTGTCAAATCATCCTTGCATCTCTGGGATGAATACCATTTAGTCATGATGAATTATTTTTCAAAGTGCTATTAGATTCAGTTTGCAAGTATGTTGTTGAAGATTTTTTGCATTAATAGTAATCAAGTATTGGCCTATAGTTTCTCTATTTGCTTGGTTTTGATATTAGCATAGTATTAGCTTAGAAAAATGAGTTTGGGAAGATTCTTTTCTCTTTAATTTTTAGAAGCAGCTTGAGAAGAATTGTTATTAGCTTTTTGGACAGTATAATTCAACAAGGAACTTTTCAGGTTCTAGGCTTTTCTTTGATGGGGGACATTGTGTTACTAATTCCAATCTCTGTCTTTGATGTAGGCATTTACTGCTATAAATTTCTCTCGTACAACTGCCTGTAGGTTTTGGAATGCTATGTTTTTGTTTTCATTTGTCTCAGGATGTTTTACATTTTTTAGTAGTCTGTAGTTTGTGAATGTTTTGTTTCATTTAGATGTGTATTTTCAGAAAGCTTCAGAAGTTCCTCTTATGGAATTCTAGCTTTCTACCATGGTGGTCAGAAAATACACTTGATTTTGATCTTCTTCAGTTTGCTGAGACTTGGATTATGCCCTAACTCATGATCTAGTGTTGATAATATCTGTATTCTTTAGATGGAAATTATATGGCATAATGAGTTTTGTAGATACAGACTGCATGAATGTAAATTCTAGTTCTATTTTTTACTATTCCTGTGACTTGTGGCAAATTAGTAACCCGGCTGTGCTTCAGTTTCTTTCCTAAGAGATATGATGAAGTTATCTGTTTCATAATAGCACAGAGTTCCTAGTGTGCTTGAGGATTAGATGAGCTTGCAAATTAAAAGCATTAAGACCTGTGCCTGGCACATTTAAAAAGATTGGTTACCGCTATTATTATAAAAGTAAGTAGGAAAAACCTCACACTTTGCTTAGCAGGATTTTCTTGGTTACTTCATTATCACCTTCTTTCCCCTACTTACTTGCCTTGGTGACTACTATGGGGTGCATCTCATTTCAGAGGCTTCTGTTATTTTTTCATTTGATCTTGTTAGGGTGATCTTAAATAAAAGGAAAAAGAGAAAATTGAATTGTTTTCCTATTGTATCTCTTTCTGATCACTTCTTCAAGTCTCCTTGATCACAGATAGAATGAAAATATACAGATTGGCAATCTTCATCAAAATTGAAATTAGATAAAGAGCTTTAGTCCTTGTACTAAAAGTGTTTTTGTTTCTTAATTATTTTTTTTAATTTATTTTGCAACCGGACTGTAGTTTCCCCTCCCTCCTCTCCTCCCATTCCATCCATCTGCCTCCCCTCTTTCCCCTTCCACTCCTCTTCTGTTTCTGTTCATAAAGGGGCAGGCCTCCCATGGGTGTTAACAAAGTATGGCATATAAAGTTGAGGCAGGATTAAGCTCCTTCCTTTGTATTAAGGCTGGGCAAGGCAACCCAGTATGAGGAGTAGGCTCCCAAAAGCCAGCTCAAGCATTAGGGACAGGCCCTGATCCCACTGCTAGGAGTCCCACGAATCGACCTAGATATGCAATTGTCACAGCTATGTAGAGGGCATAAGTCGGTTCCATGTAGGCTTCCTAGATGTCAGTCCCAGAGTTCAGTCCAGTGCTTGGCTGTGGATCTCTGTATTTGTTTCCATCAGTCACTGGATGAAGGCTCTCTGATGACAATTAGGGTAGTCAACAATCTGATTACAGGAGATGACCAGTACAAGCACCCTTTCCGCTACTGCTAGGAGTTTTAGCTGCAGTCATCTTTATGGATTCCTGGGAGGTTCCCTTGTACCAGGTTTCTACCTGACCCCAAAATGTCCTCCCCTATCAAGACATTGTTTTCATAACTCTCCCCTTCCTTCCTGCCCCCAAACCACCCAATCTGATCCCTCATGTTCCCACCCCCACCCCAATCCTTTTCCCCAGTTTACCCAGGAGATCTCAAATGATATCCAGTATTAAAAACTGTCTAAAGTCGATATTAAAGTGAAAACAACTATAATAAAAGCAGAATGCATAATTCTATTATTAAAATCCTTATCCAGATATAGAACCTTCAGCTACAGTGATGAACAGCATTGCTCATTCATTTACTGTTGTTAAAACTTCAAAGCTTTTCTGTACCTACAAAGAGAAAAGACAGACAGACATGCACCACTCAATTGCAGCATGACTTTATACAGAGAAAGACCCGTAGTGAGGGTTTCTAGCTTAGGGGTCAGAACTCATCATCCACTTACAAGCTGGGGTGCCTATAGTGCAGGAAAAAAATGGTAAGGAGCAGGGCACTCAAATCTTTACATTTTTGGCTTATGGCATACCCTTGCTGGGGTAGCTGGTGATGTAGGCAATGTAATTAGTTCAAGTCAATCAGGTAATGGGTAAGCATCTCTTGTGGTCAGCCCTTACTGGAGTTGGTATTACAAGAAGTCTAGAATCTCTAGAAAAACAAATGACACTAAATTACTTTAGTTCAAAGAATTATCATTTTTTAACCAAAATGGAGGAATTTCCAAGATGATGTGGTCATGACTAATGACCTTGAATGGAATGTCATATAATTCTCCCAGTGTTTCTGTAAGTGAACAAGGACAGATGTGATTGGCCTCTTAAATAATGACCTAAAATGGACTGAGGTGTATGTAAAATAAAATTACAATAAATTTTGTCTGTCTGATTATTCTCTTTAAGATACTGAAGAGTCTTATTGTTTAAGTATATTTTGTCCATCATATAGAATAGAATTTCATCCACTGGAGATATTTCTGTTTGTTTGTTTGTTTTGTTTTTTTTACAACACTACGAGCCATGTAAATTGAAGTTCTTCTCATGTCTACTTTGTATTCTAATGGACCTATTCCACCCCCAGCCTTTGACCTCACATTCATAGGATGCTCTTTTCCTCATCCTTGACAATTGAAAATTGATTAGAATTCCTCACTCTATGAACTGAGCTAACCAATTATATTTTTTTTGAAGAAAGATCCAGTTGCTAGCCCATAGCTTCTACTTCATTATTATGGTCTCATAATAGTTCAGGAGTGCCTTTTTTTCTGAGTCGTGGACTTGACATGCTCCTTACATTGACGAATGACACGCAGATGGGAAGATCAATGTGCTATGCTGAGCCTGGGCATTCAGAATTGCATTTCTGCTCATTCCCTTATATCTCTGTCATCTTATAATAAGAAACTCTGGACAACATCTGCCTCTATAATTTGATTCTTAGAATGTACACACGTGAAGCAGAGTGGACCAGCTGAGTCAGTTGAGCTGATTACCACCTGAGTCTTCAGAGATCATGGGAATCGGTAGTCAAGTTTTGTCACTGTCGTTTCCAACTAGCTTCATTGAAGACTAGAGCCAACAGTCAGTGTATAGAGTCCTCTTCAGCCAGCAGCTTCTGTAGTAGACTTGTCTGCCATTTGGGGTTGTATCTGTATAAGTAAAGGATAACAATCTATAGTGAGAAGAAAGAAGTAGAACATAAAATTAGCAAAGACAAACACTGTAGCCTTCAGCTGCTCTCTAGTTTCAGCTTTGGTAAGGCCTGGAAGTGTAGTAGTCAGTCGCAGAACCCTGGCAATGCACTGAGTTTCCTGGATGGGCTTCTAATCTGTGGAAAGAGAATGACCAGATGACCATTGGGCTATGTTCCGGAAGTTGAAATGCCACACGGTTCCTTGAATTTAGGCAACACTGTTAGCAATAGGAGGAAGAAGCAACAGCAGAACATGATCTCTGCAAGCTTTCCTTGAGGCTGACTCATTTGAAAATGAAACCAGTTACTGTTTTTCTGTCTGACGGTAGGATTGGTCTAAAAGCCTATGTATGGAGTAGCCAGGCCTACACTGTGTGAGCGTGTGTGTGTGTGTGTGTGTGTGTGTGTGTGTGTGTGTGTGTGTGTGTGTGTGCTGGGGGAATCAGAAGTTTTCAGAGACAAGTAAAGTGGATGAAAAGAGTATTTGTTATTTTTTCTATTTCCCTTTCTCACATTTCCCCTGAAAATGTTCTCATCAGGAAAGCAGTCCACTATTTAACTTCCCTCTGTACTCAGCCTACTGAGACAGCTACTGTCTCTTTACCAGACTCAGAAGCAACAGCCTGGCCATCACATCCCTGATTCTTTACTTTGTCCACATAACAAAGTAGATTGAACCATTGGAGCACTCTTGCCTGACCCAAAGTATATCAAGTATACAAAGTATATTTGGATGAGTCTGATCTTGACCATGAGGGTGTGCACATGCTGAAGACCTCACAAACAAAACAAGTTCATTTCTGCAGCAACAGTGATTGGTTCCATCTCAAGTGAGGGGCCCCCAGTCAGGGCAACTGTAATCCTTGCTGGGATTTTTTTCTTCCACTATTGGCCAAACAATGTTGCAATTAATATGTTTCTGTGTGACTATTTGGGTCTGGGCATCTGGGAAACAAATGAGCAGTCTCCGACATGGATACTCTCCTGTCTTCTCTGTTAAACTAGTTTGAGTTAAGGTTTGATCACCTCCAGCAGTCTGAACTAATTTGGAAGGACCACTGAGGCACAGAGAAGTCAGATAATTTAGGCACTCCATCTGCTTTTTTGACACAATACACAATTCCTTAAAGCTTAGAAGAGAAATGTGCACTGAGCACTATGAATGCAAAACGAAAATGGCCAAATATGACAAAGACTGAAGCAAAAGCATTCAGCCATAATTCACTTTACATTCCAGCCATCAGGTGTAGTTTTTTTTTTCCTTTGGGAAACCACCACTCACCTCCCAAATAAATACACGGAGACTTATTCTTATGTATGAATGCTTGTTTCTAGTCATCTTTTCTAACTTATTAAACTATCCACTTTCTCTTTAACTCTATTTTGCCTCTGGACTTTTTACCTCCCTTCATTCTATATACCTTTCTTTCCTTCTTAGTCCATGGCTGGCTGTTTGGCTGGGTGGCTGGCCCCCAGCATCCTCCTATTCTTTTCCTTTTCTTGCTCCTCCTTCTTTCTTTTTTTTCAAGCCTAGATGTCTTCTCCTATTTATTCACTCTGCCTGGAAGCCCCATCTATATATTCTGCCTAGCTATCAGCCATTCAGCTCTTTATTAGACCAATCAGGTGGTTTAGACAGGCAAAGTAACACAGCTTTACAGAGTTAAACAAATGTGACATAAAAGAATGCAACACATCTTTGCATCATTACACAAATATTCCACAGCACAAACTAATGTAACACATCTTCACCTAACACAACAAACAGGTAGTTTGCTTTAAGGCTCTTAAGACTTGCTATGCTTTTGCAACATGGATAGCAGGTACCATACAGACTGACTCAAATCTTACCTTCAGCACTTACTGGGTGAAGCTTTTTCTCTTAGTGGAAACTTCATTTACAAAATAGTCTTAAGAGTCAGGCTTACTTCTCATAAGTGTTTCAGGAATTAAATGGGTCAGTTTACACAGAGATTTCAGAATAATATTTGATAAATATACCATAATATTTCTATTACTATTTCTTACATTTGATATGTTGATTTGATAGAGGACAAGATGGTATATGTGTGCAGGCTCAAGAAGATAGTCAAGGTTTAAAAGCAAGAGGAAATGAGTAAGCCACTAGTAAATAGAGCTCCGAAAACTCTTGGGTATTTGCTCTGGTATGTGTTTGGTGTCACATGGGGGTTTGGTATCTGGTTGGGGGGTTGGTATCAGAGCATACAGATAAAATACTGAAGACAAGTGAAGGACCTGCTTAAGGCCAAACATGGCTTATAGGCAGGGCAGGAAATTGTGTCTCAAACTTGTGATTTAATTATGTTTTCCAGGTCAGCATAGTGGTATATATGTATAGTATACAGAGTATAAGTGATTTGAGGGCCGGAAACTTTGTTTATTACCCTGAGTAGTTGAAGAATTATTAACTGAATAAACGGGTCTGACACAAATGTCTCTTTCTTCACAGTGACTGCTTTTTTATGGGTTACTCCATAACTAAAGAATAACCCTTCTATTGTGATTGGGGATATTTTTGCTTGGAAAAGGTGGAAGCTGGCTTTCCTTTACTGACCTAGCCTCTGAAGTCAGAAAACATGAATTCTAACACGTCCATCTGGCACAGGTGAGTCCCATCTGTCTAGGCTAAACATGAGAGGATATAGACACTATCTCTTGATGGTCAGATTATCAAAAACATTGTGACCTTGGAAATAAAATATCTACAATGACCTTCCTAGGTTCATTCTTTAAGAACTTCTTAAGCCCTGCCCAATTAAATTGACCCTCCAAAGGTGGTCCTTCCCCAGGTCACTTGATGGGATGGCTCACTAAATTACCTTTTTTGTTTGAGCTCCTTCCACATACACTCACTTTGGGCTGCTGCTTGACTTTAGCTCAGGCCACCAGTGAGTCATGAATTTTGCATGTGTGTGGCATGATCTTCCTCTTTTTTCCATGCCCACATTCATTCTCTGTCTCCTTGAGTATGCTGAAAGTGAGACTCCATGCACTCGTTGCAGTAGCAATTCTGGAGTGAGACTTACCAGGCTGCCCTACCTTAAGTGCCCACAGAGACTTCCTCTCAGTTCACTCCACACCCCACAGCTACTATCTCTACCTCCCAGGGCCTCTCTAAACCATTTGGTTAAGATAGGAAACTTTCTGTGCTAAAGTGTGTTAAAGGGAGGGTGAGCTGTTGAAAAAATGGGAGCTATCTGTGCTGCTAAGAACGATGGAAGTTCAGAGGAAACTTGCCGGTTTCCTGTAGAAACCCTGCCTAAGGGGAAAGTCAGCATGCCTGGTCAGCAGTCTCTGGCCAGTGCTGATTCAGACTCCAGTGACTGTTTCAGGAACTCCCTGGAAAGAAGACATAATGTGGAGACATACTATAGTTAAAAATTATCAAAGCAAACCAAAACACACAAAAAGTACAACGTGCAAATCAGTTCCACAAATCTTGGCATCACTATATTTACTATTTTCAATTTTTGAAGGAATTTGGTTCATTGCCAAAATAACCTAAAACAGTAGAAACATATTAGTTATTAAGAACCAGTTAGATAGGAAGCTGCCAAACTGTAAAGCAATTTTAGACACATTAAAGAAAAATAAACCAAATTATTTAAAGAGATCACAAACTTCTTGAACCTTTCTAAATATAATTATGCTACAACCAGCATAAATCATTCTGCCACAAATGCAATCTTAAGATAGGACTAAGCAACAACATTTAAGCCTCAAGGAAAATATTTATGAACAGTCTAAAAGAGAAATAATGGTAATTTATTAGATAGGCTAGGAAATGAGATTTAAAGGAATATTATTTTCAAACTATATGTTGTAGTTAGAGTATCTCTAAAGCTTAGAGCAAAAAGTAAAACAATAAAATTAAATTTAAAAATCATGAAATTAAAAAGCCAGTCCGTAGGCGCTGAAAGATGTGGTAATTATACCCATTGTGGTTAAAGGTATAGGTAATTCATTTTAAGTAACAAACCACTGTATTTCTTTCCTTAAATCTCACACACACACACAAAAAACAATTTCAGTAAGATAAGAAACACAAAATTGGGTGGGGGGAAAGGTTGATTCCACTTTTTTTTTATCACCTCATGGCCCAAATCAAAAAGATTGAAAGACTGATTGCTCCATTTGTGAAAAATGAGCTGACCAAGAAGAGGGGATTCACCCTTTTTTAGAAACAATCTAAAATCTCTTGGTGCCTTTCTTAATTATACCTCATCTGAGAGCAGAGAAGCTGTGGGGGGCACTAATTTGGGAGTCACTCTTGAACTGTTCTGATGATGCAGAGAGACAATGAAACGTTGATGGGAGAGGTTTGCTGTGTCCTCTTGTCTCTGATAACAACAGAAAAAGTGTTCTGCATGGTGCCGAAGGAAACTAACATTTGCCATCAGGATGTGAAGGGGCTGTTGAGCTGAAGACCATCAAAGCTCAGAGGAACGCTCTGCCTTCAGTGTCTGTTCTGAAAACAGGGCAGAGATTCACAGAGACAAAATGTCTTTCTTCCTTCTCTTTTCTTTTGCTGAAAACAGGGTGTAAATTCTCTTGTGCATTCTTTTATCAGCTCAGAGAAGGCTCTAGAAGAATCTGCCAACCTTATTTCTTCCCACATTGCCCTGCATTTGGAAGCCTCGAGCTGTTTTTCTTTTGTACTGACACTTCTCAAAAATGTACTGCTTTGTGCTGAAGAGGAAATCCAGGCGGAAGTCTAAGCCACTGATTTGAATTACTTTTGGATGGTGCCTTCTTCCATGTGGTAAGGACTGAGTGTGTTAATAAATTAGCTGGTTTTTCTCTAGGTAAATCTATCTTTTGTTACAGGATTCTATCTCCACCACAAATTGACGAAGGTCAAGGAAATGTTATATATTTTCTCTTCTTCATGGGAAAGCCTATAGCTTTCCTAACTTTGGATGGCTGCCTTATGTTAGAGAAAGTTAGTTTGAGAAATCATTGCTAAAGGATTTGACATTCTTGATTAAGAATTTCAGTTGTTAGGGGCTCCTTGTAATGCTGGACTCAAAAGGAGAAGAATTACATCAGATGGTGAAAAATCTAGTCCTCTTTGCGTCCAAACTCAGTAATAAACTCAAAAGATATAGGTGCCGCCTTATATGACCTGAAATGGACCCATTTGTAGTGGAGCCCTGTATTAGTGGAGTCAACCTGTAGGTTTGGTCGTGGAGAAAGGAGGCCTCTGCGGCTTGCTCAAGGTTGTTGGACTGACTCCTGCAGGTTCAAAAGGACCTTCCTCAAGCCCAGGTCCTTTAAGGAGCAAAGCAGTGCACTTCATCACAGTAGACTCAATGTCAGTTTGGGCCTTTAATTTAAGAATCTGTTTATGGTTGGGGAAATGGCTCGATGGGTGAGAGCACTTGTATGCAAGCATGAGTACCTAAGTTCAAATCCCCAGAATCCATGTAAAAAGATAGGCATGGCTACACATCCCTGTAACCCCAGCACTGGCAGTTAGGGATGGAGGAGATAGGAGGATCTCTAAAGTTTGCTGGTTGCCAGCCTAGCACCAGATTCAGTGAGAGACCCTGTCTTAAGGGAATAAGGTGAAGAGCGATAGAAAACTGGATACTGAATATCCTCCTCTGACCTCTGCACACAAGCATGTGTGCATATATTCCCCCCACCGCACACACACATGCACATATACCTCCACACACAGTAAGGGAAGTCAAAGAAAAGCAAACTGTTTACATAGGTGGTCCCTCAAATAACCATTACCCAGTCACTAAGCATGCTCAGAAATGCCTGCAATTTCATCTTATTATACTTCCTGTCCCAGACTCCATGTCAACATGAAAAAAATCTTGAGGTTCAATTTGGGGTCAGTTGAGGATTTATTTGGGGGATTTTATAGGGCCCTGGGTGAATGAAGGAAGCAGTAAAAGAGGGTGTATAAATGCAGGGGCAGGTAGGCACTACTTTCTTTTTTTTTTATTGAGAAAAGGAAAAAAAAGTTTCCCCTTCCTCCCAGCCTCCCATTTCCCTCCCCCTCCTCTCAACCTTCTCCCCCTCCCCACACTCCTCTCCCCCTCCCTCTCCAGTCCAAAGAGCAGTCAGGGTTCCCTGCCCTGTGGAAAGTCCAAGGTCCTCCCCCCTCCGTCCATGTCTAGGAAGGTGAACATCCAAACTGGCTAGGCTCCCACAAAACCAGAACATGAAGTAGGATCAAAACCCCTTGCCATTGTCCTTGGCTTCTCATCAGCCCTCATTGTCCGCCATGTTCAGAGAGTCTGGTTTTATCCCATGCTTTTTCAGTCACAGTCCAGTTGCCCTTGGTGAGCCCCCAAGAACAGCCCCACTGTCTCAGTGGGTGGGTGCACCCCTCGTGGTCCTGACTTCCTTGCTCATCTTCTCCCTCTTTCCGCTCCTCATTGGGACCTTGGGAGCTCAGTCCAGTGCTCCAGTGTGGGTCTCTGTCTCTATCTCCATCCATCACCAGATGAAGGTTCTATGGTGATAAGCAAGATATTCGTCAGTATTGATATAGGATGGGTCGTTTCAGGTTGCCTATCCTCATCTACACAAGGAAATAACTGGGGACATCGCCTTGGGCTCCTGGGAGCCACTCTAGGTTCAAGTCTCTTGCCAGCCCTAAGGTGTCTCCCTTAACTAAGAATTGTGCTTCCATGCTCCCTTATCCAGCCTTCCTTCATCCCAATCATCCTGTTTCCCCAAGTTCCCCCCATCCTCCCCTTCTCACTTTTCTCTCCCCATCTCCTCTTACCCCCAACCCACCCCACCACCAAGATCCCACTTTTCTCCCCAGCAATTTTGTCTACTTCCCATAGGCAAGAGGATAACTATATGTTTTTCCTTGGGTTCAACTTCTTATTTAGCTTCTTTAGGTTCACCAATTGTAGACTCCGTGACCCTTATTTATGGCTAGAAACCATATGAGTGAGTACATCCCATGTTCATCTTTTTGGGTCTGGGATACCTCACTCAGGATAGTGTTTTCTATTTCCATCCATTTGCATGCAAAATTTGAGAAGTCATTGTTTTTTACCGCAGCATAGTACTCTAATGTGTATATATTCCACACTTTCTTGATCCATTCTTCCATTGAAGAACATCTAGGTTGTTTCCAGGTTCTGGCTATTACAAATAATGCTGCTATGAACATAATTGAACAAATGCTTTTCTCACATGATCGGCATCTCTTGGATATATTTCCAAGATTGGTATTGCTGGGTCCAGGGGTAGGTTGATCCCGAATTTCCTGAGAAACCGAAACACTGATTTCCAAAGTGGTTGCACAAGTTTGCATTCCCACCAGCAATGGATGAGTGTACCCCTTAGTCCACAGTCTCTCCAACAAAGGCTATCATTGGTGTTTTTTATTTTAGCCATTCTGACAGGCGTAAGATGATATCTCAAAGTTGTTTTGATTTGCATTTCCCTGAATGCTAAGGAGGTTGAGCATGACCTTAAGTGTCTTTTAGCCATTTGAACTTCTTCTGTTGAGAATTCTCTGTTCAGTTCAGTGCCCCACTTTTTAATTGAGTTAATTAGCATTTTAAAGTCTAGTTTCTTGAGTTCTCTATATATTTTGGAGATTAGACCTTTATCTGTTACGGAGTTGGTGAAGATCTTCTCCCAGTCAGTAGGTTGCCTCTTTGTCTTAGTGACAGTGTCCTTTGCTTTACAGAAGCTTCTCAGTTTTAGTAGGTCCCATTTATTCAAAGTTACCCTTAATGTCTGTGCTGCTGGGGTTATACCTAGGAAGTGATCTCCTGTGCCCATCTGTTGTAGGGTACTTCCCACTTTCTCTTCTATCAGGTTCAGTGTGTTCGGACTGATATTGAGGTCTTTAATCCATGTGGACTTGAGTTTTGTGCATGGTGATAGATATGGGTCTATTTTCATTCTTCTACAGGTTGACATCCAGTTGTGCCAGCACCATTTGTTGAAGATGCTTTCTTTCTTCCATTGTATACTTTTAGCTCCTTTATCTAAAATGAGGTGTTCATAGGTTTGTGGGTTAAAATTCGGGTCTTCTATACAATTCCATTGGTCGACTTCTCTGTTTTTATGCCAGTACCACACTGTTTTCATTACTGTAGCTCTGTAATAGAGTTTGAAGTCAAGGATGGTAATGCCTCCAGAAGATCCTTTATTGTATAGGATTGTTTTGGCTCTCCTGGGTTTTTTGTTTTTCCATATAAAGTTGATTATTGTCCTCTCAAGATCTGTGAAGAATTATTTTGATGGGACCTTGATGGGGATTGCATTGAATCTATAAATTGCCTTTGGTAGAATTGCCATTTTTACTATGTTGATCCTCCCAATCCAAGAGCAGGGGAGGTCCTTCCATTTTCTGGTATCCTCTTCAATTTCTTTCTTCAATGCCTTAAGTTCTTGTCAAATAGATCTTTCACTTCCTTGGTTAGAGTTACCCCAAGATATTTTATGCTATTTGTGACTATCGTGAAAGGTGAAGCT
Organism: Microtus oregoni; assembly: GCF_018167655.1. NCBI lineage: Eukaryota > Metazoa > Chordata > Mammalia > Rodentia > Cricetidae > Microtus > Microtus oregoni. The sequence goes on from NW_024544856.1 coordinate 274,785, forward strand.
TCTCTGATTTCCCTCTCTGCTTCCATATCCTTTGTGTACTTCAAATGGCCAAAAGACACTTAAGGTCATGCTCAACTTCCTTAGCGATCAGGGAAATGCAAATCAAGACAACTTTAAGATACCATCTTACACCTGTCAGAATGGCTAAAATAAAAAAAAACACCAATGATAGCCTTTGTTGGAGAGGTTGTGGAGAAAGGTTTACACTCATCCATTGCTGGTGGGAATGCAAACTTGTGCAACCACTTTGGAAAGCAGTATGGCAGTTTTTCAGGAAATTCGGGATCAACTTACCCCTGGGCCCAGCAATACCACTCTTGGGAATATACCCAAGAGAGGCCTTATCATACAACAAAAGTATATGCTCTACGATGTTCATAGCAGCATTGTTTGTGATAGCCAGAACCTGGAAACAACCTAGATGCCCTTCAATGGAAGAATGGATGAAGAAAGTATGGAATATATACATATTAGAGTACTACTCAGCAATAAAAAACAAGGACTTCTTGAATTTTGCATGCAAATGGATGGAAATAGAAAACACTATCCTGGGTGAGGTAAGCCAGACCCAAAAAGAGGAACATGGGATGTACTCAGTCATATTTGGTTTCTAGCCATAAACCAAGGACATTGAGCCTTTAATTAGTGATCCTAGAGAAGCTAAATAAGGAGAACCCAAAGAAAAACATATAGGCATCTTCCTGAATATTAACCTTCATCAGGCGATGAAAGGAGACAGAGACAGAGACCCACATTGGAGCACAGGACTGAAATCTCAAGGTCCAAATCAGGAGCAGAAGGAGAGAGAGCACGAACAAGGAACTCAGGACCACAAAGGGTGCACCCACACACTGAGACAATGGGGATGTTCTACTGGGAACTCACCAAGACCAGCTGGCCTGGGTCTGGAAAAGCCTGGGATAAAACCGGACTCTCTGAACATAGCGGACAATGAGGACTACTGAGAACTCAAGAACAAAGGCAATGGGTTTCTGATCCTACTGCACGCACTGGCTTTGTGGGAGCCTAGGCAGTTTGGATGCTCAACTTACTAGACCTGGATGGAGGTGGGGGTTCCTTGGACTTCCCACAGGACAGGGAACCCTGATTGCTTTTTGGGCTGAGGGGGGGGGACTTAATGGGGGAGTGGGAAGGAAATGGGAGGCAGTGGCGGGGAAGAGACAGAAATCTTTAATAAGTAAATAAATTTAAAAAAAAAAGAGTGCGACTGATTTTTTGGAGTTGATCTTGTATCCTGCCACATTACTAAAGCTGTTTATCAGCTATAAAAGTTCTTTGGTGGAGTTTTTGGGGTCGCTTATGTACACTTTCATATCATCTGCAAATAATGAAAGTTTAACTTCTTCCTTTCCAATTCGAATCCCCTTGATCCCATTATGTTGTCTTATTGCTATTGCTAGAACTTCAAGCACTATATTGAAGAGGTAAGGCGAGAGTGGACAGCCTTGTCATGTTCCTGAGTTTAGTGTGATGGCTTTGAGTTTTTCTCCGTTTAATTTGATGTTAACTGTTGGCTTGCTGTATATAGCTTTTATTATATTTAGGTATGACCCTTGTATCCCTAATCTCTCCAAGACTTTTATCATAAAGGGATGTTGAATTTTGTCAAATGCTTTTTCAGCATCTAATGAAATGATCATATGGTTTTTTTCTTTCAGTTTATTTATATGATGGATTACATTGATAGATTTTCGTATGTTGAACCAGCCCTGCATCCCTGGGATGAAGCCTACTTGATCATAATGGATAATTTTCCTAATGTGTTCTTGGATACGGTTTGCCAGTATTTTGTTGAGGATTTTTGCGTCGATATTCATGAGTGAGAATGGCCTGTAATTCTTTTTCTTGGTTCAGTCTTTGTGCGGTTTTGGTATCAGAGTGACTGTAGCTTCATAAAAGGAATTTGGCAATGACACTTCTGTTTCTATATTGTGAAATACATTAAGGAGTATAGGTATTAGGTCTTCTTGGAAGTTCTGGTAGAATTCCGCATTGAAACCATCTGGTCCTGGGCTTTTTTTGGATGGTAGGTTTTTGATAACAGCTTCTAATTCTTTGAGACTAACAGGTCTATTTAGGTTGTTCACCTGGTCCTGGTTTGACTTTCGTATATGGTATTTATCTAAAAAAGTGTCCATTTCTTTTACATTTTCCAGTTTTGTGGCATACAGGCTTTTGTAGTAAGATCTAATGACTCTCTGAATTTCCTCTGTGTCTGTGGTTATGTCCCTTTTTCATTTCTGATCCTATTAATTTGCATATTCTCTCTCTGCCGTTTGATTAGTTTGGATAGGGGTTTATCAATCTTGTTGATTTTCTCCAGGAACCAGCTTTTTGTTTCATTGATTCTTTGGATTGTTTTCTTTGTTTCTATTTTGTTGATTTCAGCCCTCAGTTTGATTATTTCCAGTCTTCTACTCCTCCTAGGTGAGTCTGCTTCTTTTTTTTTTTCTAGAGCTTTCAGGTGGGCTGTTAAGTCTCCAATGTGTGCTTTTTCTGTTTTCTTTAAGTGGGCACTTAGTGCTATGAACTTTCCTCTTAGGACTGCTTTCATAGTGTCCCATAAGCTTGAGTAGGTTGTTTCTTTATTTTCATTGAATTCGAGGAAGACTTTATTTTCTTTCTTTATTTCTTCCTTGATCCAGGTGTGGTGCAGTAGTTGACTGTTCATTTTCCATGAGTTTGTAGGCTTTCTGGGGGTAGCATTGTTGTTGAATTCTAACTTTAATCCATGGTGATCTGATAAGATACAGGAGGTTACTAATATTTTTTTTTAACTGTGGAAGTTTGCTTTGTTACCGACTATGTGGTCAATTTTCGAGAAGGTTCCATGAGCTGCAGAGAAGAAGGTATATTCTTTCCTCTTTGGGTGGAATTTTCTATAGATGTCTGTTAAGTCCATTTGATTCATTACCTCCATTAATTCTCTTATTTCTCGGTTAGGTTTCTGTCTGATTGACCTGTCCATTGGTGAGATAGGAGTGTTGAAGTCTCCTACTATTAGTGTGTGCTAGGCACTACTTTCTTATACTGACTTTTTGATTGCTTGTTTCGACTCTCTCAGTTTTTGACTTTGGTGGTAGCTGGCAGGTAGGAGTACAGACACTTGTTTGGTCTCTAGTCCACTCTCTTCCAGACCATGTGACCCAACATTCATTTGAAAGCTGACAAGCTTTAATGCAAATATCTTTCTTGATTTCCACTGTTCTTGTTCTTCCTTGAGTTTCATAAAATAGTCAAGTGGTGGGTTGAGGGAATGTGAAACTATGAGTCAGGTCCAAACTTTTACTCAAAACCCTTACATGGCTTCCACTTGTTCTCAGAATAACACTTACACATGTTTCTTTTGTTTCCTTCTAATCAGTCCAGACTCATTTTGAACCTCTCTCCATTGGTGATTTCCAACAGCATGCAACTGATGCAGAGTTTGAGGCTAGTGGAACTGAGAGACCACTGCTAGTCACATTTCAGACATATCTACAGCTGAATCCTTGCGGTGGGATTACAAGTTGGTATCTGAGACATTGGTCATCTCTGCTGACCTTCTGCACAATAAGCCCCTTCTGCCAAATGGAGAGGCTGAGACCATACAAATTTTCTCTCATACAAGACAGTTGCAAACATAATTCCTAATATGTAATATAATTATCAAGCCACTTTCAGTTTAAAGCTATCAATACAGCCAACGTTATGTTAAACCTCAGAGTGCATCTTCACAAATGTGTGAATCTGAGATTTCCAGATTGCAATTATAATTTGACCCCAATAAATGTAATATTCTTTGTTCTTTACTGGGTTGACTTTGTTCTAGGTCAACACTAATAAACACTAATATTTTCAAAAGGAAAGCAGAAGAAAGATGGAACAGAAGAAGCCAAACTTCAATGAATTTTTTTAAAAAAAACTCTCTCCTAATCTAGTGCACAGTTCCAGGCTGAGGCTTGCTCATCAGAATGGCCCTATTCTTTGTATCCTTCCCTACTTGGTGTGATACATAAGTCTGGCAGGAACTTGGGTGAAATGGATTTCTGTAGTCCTAGCAGATGCTGGAGGCTCTGAAAGCTGGGGCAAATCTGTCCCCAGATATGGTCTCTGAGGATATTATTCTTTGTTTCCCATATTTCAGTAATATTTCAATACTTCCACAAAGCTCAAATTTTGTATCTTTCTCTTGGACTTTTGTGCCTGATCTTCTTTTTCCTTGAAGCATTGCTTCCTCTGGCTTCCTTTATCTCCTATGCTTGCCAACTTACAGATCCCTCTAACAGCAAATTTCAGTTGGTAATTTATACCTTTAGAGGAATAGGATATTTGGTTAATTATTCTACACAATTATTTGCATATTTCTTATCTCCCTTACTGCATTGAAAGCTTCATGAGAGCAGAACTCAGTATAGTTTATCTTTGCAGGCCAGTAGTGCATCTAACACATGACAAATACTCCAGGAATGTTCATTAAGTGGACAACGAGTGATTGAAAAGGCAGCTAAGAAGGGGGCATAGTATTGAAAGAAGAACCAGGAAGCAGGAGGGGAATATCAATAGGAAGACACACCTATTTAACTCTACATTCAAAAAGCACATAAAACTGGCTTCTTAGAGATAAAGGGATATTTGTTTTCCCCATTCAAAAACATAGCATACCAGTCCTTTTATGAATTCCAGTCACCGGATGTTGAACTAAACACATATTTGATAAGCAGTGAGCCCAGGTTGAAATAATAAGGGCGGCGGGGCTGCGTTCCCAGCACCCGGGCCGCCTGCTCGGCTAGCTTATGCCCCGAAATAATTACACAGACACTGTATTCTTTCAAGCACTGCTTGGCCCTTTAGCTCCAGCACTTACAGGCTAATTCTCACATCCCGATCAACCCATCTCTAACAATCTGTGAGAACCGGTCTTACCGGGAAGATTCTAGCCTAGGCCATCCTGGGTTGGAGCTTCATGCCGGGAGCGGGGCATGGCGTCTCTCTCAGGCGTCTTCTAGCCTATGTCCATACTGGGTCGGAGCTTCATCCCGGGAGCAGGGCATGGCGTCTCTCTCAGGCGTCTGCTCCTGAGAGGAGAGCTGTGTAGTCTCTGAGCTCACTTCCTCTTCCTCCCAGCATTTTGTTCTGTTTACTCCTCCCACCTATCCTCTAACCAATAAAATGGGCCAGGGCAGTGCCTTTATTAGCCAATTACCTTCCTCCATCATTTCCCCTTTTTCGGTTTAAACCAAAAAAAAGCTTTAACTTTCACATAGCAAAATTACATATAACAAAACAGTTATCAAGTAAAAGTTATAATAATCTTTATCATAACTAAGGAAAACTATAACTATAACCAACTATTTTTTAACTCCGTCAAAGACTCCAGAAAGATACAATACTACATAAGCAAACAGGAAAAAAGCAACTTTTAAAACTCTAGAAATGATAGAGACATCTCGCTGCCTGGACAGTCACCCAAAGTTCCTCTGTACCGTTGGGGCATCCATCTTCAGCCTTCAGGCCCATGGTATCCAGCAGACATTTCCATAAAGCAGGAAAATTCAAAGTCAGTTCAGTCACTATCTGTTGTGTCCTGCAGAATGTCTCGCAGACTCTTTCATGAATCAGGAACCCCCGAAAGATCATCTCACCTTAGGCAAGTTCAGTAGTCCTCTCTCTGCGGGTTCTCTGTGTCCAGTTTATGCAATAGTCCAGGCAAGAGCAGTTTCTTGCCCAAATGGCTATCAAACTCCATAACGAGCCTCTTCGATGCCCATCTTCCTCTTGAAGTAGATTGGTGCTGTCAGGAGCAGAGTGTCTCATTGTCATGAAAAGTCCTATTCTGTAATCTTTGAAAGACATGAAGAATGTCTATCTAAAATATAACTCTATATATCTAGAAAATCTAATTAACATGACTACAAGCTTTACTATTATCGATGATTATCCATTAACAACCTATATTTCTTAATTATACAGTACATATTTAAATGAACTACACAATCACAATACCTTAATCAAAATCAGAAACACTTATACATATAACAAAATTGACCTTAAATCTCTATCAATAAAGCAAAATCTATACTAATGTAAATTATTCATACCTATATCATATCCCCCTTTAAATGTAAAAGAACATTTATAAACATTTTTTGGGAATATGGGCGCAGTTATTTCTCTCCAAACTGCTTCCTGCTGAATGGGGGCGTCGTTAATTAGGTCTTTCATGTTATAACCTGTGTGTTAGTTTCATCTAAGTTGGCAGTTGAGCAAAGCAATTTTCTGAAGGCATGCACAGGAACCATTCAGGAGGACGTGGTCCATCATACCAAATCGGAATAGAAGAAATAAACAGCGTCTCATCCTCTGTGAAAACAAAATAAGGAACTCTTTTCCAAAGTATCATATCCTTAGATCCAAATTCAAGATATCTATGTTGGATTAGTTCAGCAGTATTTATAAATAAATACCTTTTAGCAGCTGTTGCTCCTTCCTCAGCATTCAAATAATTCAAAGAGAGCATAATAGCATACAGTATCAAGATTCTCTGTGTATTTTCCATCTTTGTACAGCTTTGTTTTAACCTCTATTTTGTTTATTTTTACTTTTAACTTTTTGCTTTTTGAGACAGGTTCTCTGTATCTTTGACCTGAAGTAACTCTGTAGACCAGGCTGTCTTTGAACTCTCAGAGATCCGCCTGTCTCTGCCTCCCAGGCATTGGGATTAAAGGTGTACACTACGACACCTTGAACTCACAGAGACCTGTTTGTCTCTGCCTTCTAGGCACTGGGATTAAAGGCGTGTGCTACCACACACAACAACTCTCTTCCTTTTTTTGTTTTTTACTTTAAGAACTTCAACTTTTAGTCTGCATATATTTTAACACTGTAAATCATTTAAATTTTTTCTTTTACTTTGACGTTCTCTTTACTGTATCTCTGTTTTTCTGACCACATGAGTCTTTAATGTACCAAGCAATATCAGTAGTACTAAAGCCGTGGCTTTGCCAGTTAGATCCATCATGGTATTTCTATCATGTAGTAGATCTATCATGGTATTTCTATCATACCATGATAGCTAATGAACAGTTCAGTCTAAATATATGCCATGATGACCATCCAAAAGCTTGACATTATGGAATCTTCCTTGCAAGGAACATGTTCCACAAGTGGAAAGAAGCAGCAAGTATAGTTACCATCCAGCCTACCTGCTGTGCCTAGTGGTATTTTCACATAGGAATTTTCCCCTAGTATTTCTCAAGAAAATTGCAATCTTTGGGAAATTATTGGCCTCAAATGGAAAACAAGGACAAGAAACCTGGCCTGCTGAGTGACAGATTAACATATTTATATATACAGGGTTTCACAGAAGAGAAGTAGTGACAATCCAATATTTCTTGCTTCTAGCTGTTGCAATCTAATAACTGTGTTTGCTAGTCTGTTAGCAGCTAAGGGTGAGTCAGACTTGCAAATAAAATAAATGTTAGTCAGTTTATACACATAGCATATTTTAAACAAATCCTATGAGTGCTGTTCCAAGAAATAACAAGATCAGAGAGGAAATAAGTCCTTAAGTTGGCAATTTGGATAAATAATTCTGAGTAGTGCTATTAAGTTTGCTAGGAGCCTTAACTGTTAAGTTCTTTAAATATTGTTTAATATTTGCCAGCATTTTCCAGATTGAATGTCTGCCACTGGCTTCAGCCTTTTGTAAATATTACACAATTTAACACTTTCTATTTATTAGAAGTAACTGATGAGTAAAGAACGGGAGGGTTACTGGAAGTATTGAAGCATTGCTTGTGATTTCAAAATTTCTCCCAGTGCATGGGAATTCTGACAAACCTTTTCTAATCCCCAAGCTCAGTTCTAGGAAATTGGAAGCAGTTACTTGGTATGAGTTTCAAGTTGTCACATCTTTCTCCTTCCCTCTCATCGCAAGTTCAATTAGCATCAGCTTCCCTTGTCAGCTTCCTTGTGCTGACTCAGGCTGAGGTTCTAGCTTGAGTCTTTGCAGAGATATTATTTTCTCATTCTAGCTCTAGACCTCATCTTGGGCTCTAATGTCTTTGAGTGAGGCCTTCATGTCTGTTTAGATCCTTCTAAATCTCCCCTCTTCACCATTGCCAGTGGACATTGGTTGCTTTCTGTAGCCTATGGGAAGACTGAGTTGTTACTGCTTCCCAGATCGGTTACCTAAGGAATTGTGTGCTGGTAATTCCCTGTTTGTACTTTTGTTCAAGACCCAGATCCATTCTCTCTTCACTTCTAGGCCTTGTCAAAAGAAGGTAGCTTCTCATTAGAGTTGGTCCCATAGGCCAAATCCAATGCACCAAAACAGCATGTTCATTTATTTATGTGTTGTCTTTGGCTATTTTCATATGACAACGGAGTATAAACTGTATGACTTACAAAACCTAAAACACTGATGTCGAAAATTAAGCAAATGCAAGGGCTCCAACCTCAGCACAGAGAACCAGGCCTCATGCTTTGATGCTAAGCTGTAGCGGCGTAAACGAATGCAGACAGATTGTAAAAATATATATAGTTTTAATGTAGAAATAGACTTACAGAACCACCGTTTCCATGGAGACCAGGAAAGCAGAAGAGACAGCTCGGAGCACGCTCGCCAAATTTATAGGCAGACATTAGCCCGAGGCGAACACGCCCCCTAAGGGGCGGGACTTATCACTACATCTCCCCTTTTTGTCTAAATAAGACAGAACTAAACCAAATACAACTACCTACAATAACAACAAATAATAAATATAACAAACAATATTGAGAACAAAAGCTTTGCTAAACATTCTATCTCAAGGAGTCCAAATAATGTAAAGAGTAACTACAATTATATAATCTTCAACTCCATCAAAGATCTGAGAAGGGAATAAACACTACTCAACAAACAAGATATATCCAAAATGTGCAACAATTGACAGAGACAACTGACTACCTGGGCAATCACCCAAAGTCTCGTTTGCAATGTTGAGTCAACCAATTTTGGCTAAGGCCTAACATAACTGACATACCATTATTAAAGGCAAGGAACTTTTCAAAACTATCTTACCCTGTCTTGGCAGGATATGACAGTCCTGTTTTATCCATTGATGCACGCTCTGTATCTCTGTCAGTGGTTGAGGTATGGGCATTTCTTTGCCCAAAGGCCAGTTCTGCCAAATAGAAAGGCTCCAGGTGGAGTGTCTTTGGTGCTCAACATTCTCTCGGGAATAGAGCGGTGTTGCCAGGAGCAATTGTGTCTCACTATCACGAAACTCTGAGTTAGATTAAAGGCTATTTTCTACAGCGCTTTGAAGAGGTTGAAGATTATCTATCTATACTGAGTATAATCTCTATATATCTAGAGAACCTGATTAGTCTGATTATAAATGACAAACTTAGATGCCTATCTATATAATTCTCAATATCTATCTAACTTAAAGACTAAGACAATAAACAACTGTGTAACAAATAAGGATAATGACCTCCAAATATAAACACTGTACAAATATACATTGCAATATGGCAAATATATATCAATACACAAACATTATATAAGTATCTTAATCAGAGGTATAAATGTACATTGCAATATGGTAAATATATACTATATATATCAATACAATATATGGCAATACATAAAAATGTTTTAAACAGACATAGAAACATGCATGCATACAATAGTCAATATAATTTAACTTTGTTTCAATATACAAGAATTGATACCAATATATTTGTCTAAAAGCAGTAACTCACAATTATAAATCTATTATCCCATGATTCCCTCTTTTTTTATGATCCCTGAGATTATAAAATTCCTCCCCCAACCTCCCAACCCCTAAATGATGTCCCTAAACCCAGGGGTAAACTTTACTGGGAGAGGGGACGTCGTCCTCTAGAATTACTGCCAGCTGTCATGGGGGTGACGTTCTTTCTGGGGGATCCTGTGAAAGTAAAATGATGGTTAAATTTCAAGATCAATGTCCTTTAAAATTGCAAATAGTCTCTGAGTATTTTGTGGAGGTCTGGCCAGAATGTTGTACAAGATGTGCACCATTTCAGCTAACCAAGTTGGGATCGTCTTGTGCAGCTGGTATCCAAAACAGGTCTTGTAGTAGCACTATCAGTATCATGACATCATATCAACCAGGTAGAGTTGTTGTTGTGGGGACCCATCTTCTTCCTGGAAACTTCAAATGTCACTTCAGGAAAAACTCATTGTTCATTGTGAAAAACTTAAACATTAATCATATAGACATATATAGACATACATATATATATTCAATGAAAGGCATGATAGATATATTCAATGAAAAGTATGATAGATATGAAGAAAAGCAAAGATGTTTTCTAAACTCAAATTTCTTTCTGTCCCATATCATGGCTCTTGACATGAGACAGAAACTACAGAAACTCTGGGTTTTTCTCTTACGAACAGGCTTGGAATTGGAGAGGGACTGAGCCAGAGTCCAACTTCAAAACCAGCTCTATATATTCATAAAGAAATGTTTAATAAGACATATAAATAAAAAATTAATACTTACAAAATGTGTCCATCCATCAGTAATTAAATATTCAGGGTCCCTCTATTTCTTTGAAGATGAGTATTTTCCTGTGGAGATAAGAAAAGAACCCTGCCTCCAACCTATCTGTATTTCTTACCATCAGTATGTTCGCCATCCTTATGAAAGAATTGTTATTTATCTTTTCCAAGTGGCTTCTCTTCTTCAAACTGAACCTTTATTAATTTTGATGGTATCCACAATTTTTCCTCACCTGTGGAGATAAGAGCAAACCCCTTCCCCAACGTAGCACATATCCTGGCTTCCATTGTGAGGTCAGCACATCCTTGAAATAAACTGATTGATTTAGTTCAGTAGACTTTTCCATTTTCCAATGTCTTTCTGCAGCCGTTGTTCCCTTCTCATTAGTGTTGAGAAAATTCAAGGTTAACAAAGCATTATGTAACCTATTTCTGGGGGTGTTTTCCACCCCATTCTGTTTGTTCAACATATCCTTTATTGATGGAGGAAGGTCATTGGCTAATAAAGGAACTGCCTTGGCCCATTTTATTGGTTAGAGGATAGGTGGGAGGAGTAGACAGAACAGAACGCTGGGAGGAAGAGGAAGTAAGGTCAGTCTCGACAGCTCTCCTCTCGGGAGCAGACGCCTGAGAGAGACGCCATGCCCCGCTCCCGGGATGAAGCTCCGACCCAGGATGGACATAGGCTAGAATCTTCCTGGTAAGCGCACCTTGGGGTGCTACACACAGATGATTAGGAATGGGCTAGATTAATATGTGAGAATTAGCCTGTAAGGGCAGACACACGCCATGAAGCTCCGACCCAGGATGGACTAGGCTAGAATCTTTCCCGGTAAGACCGGTGCTCACAGATTATTAGAGATAGGTTGATTGGGATGTGAGAATTAGCCTGTACGGGCTAGAGCTAAAGGGCCAAGCAGTGTTTAAATGAATACAGTCTGTGTGTTGTTATTTTGGGCATAAGCTAGCCGTGCGGGCGGCTGGGGTGCTGGGACGCAGCCCTGCCGCCCTTATTACTACAGATTGGCACCCAACGTGATGGACTAAACCCACTTAAAAAACCTGAGAAGGCTTAAAAATAAGGGAGAGAGAGTTTAACACAGATTTTTGCTGTTTGTTGGTGGCATGCTGTAGAGAGATTTCCTGATTCGGCAACTGTAGCAGAAAAAACGCTGTGTCATTTTAAAGCGCGACTTCCTGGGGCTGTGCCACCATTGCGATCTGTGTCTGGCTCCTGCGGGAGACAGAGCTTTTGAATAGAGCATTTGGAGTAAAGTGCTACAATTTGTTTGATGGCAACTAGACTCGCTGTGTTCTCGGGTCTGGTCTGCTTGCGAGAGGCAAGCATGCGCTTTCTTCTAAGAGAAGCTTCCTGACTCAGCTTTAGCTGCAAAGCCTGCAGCTCATTAAGAGGTCCTGCCATGAAACACTTAAACGGTGTTGACGAAAAGCTGAACGCATGCTTTTCGGTTTTCAGCCGTAGCAGAAAAAAAGCTGCGCCGTTTAAAAATGCCGGCTTTCTGGGCCATCCTGCCAGGGCAAACTCTGACTGTTTGAGGCAGGAGGGCCAGCTACCGAGAGAGGACTTGAGTGTTGTCTGTTGTAGCTCACTTGCTGGCAGGGACCTTCAAATGCCATACAGTTGTTGCAGTAAACATGGCTACAGCCTGTATATTCGCAATGAGGCTAGAAACCTAAGTAATGGACTGGATCTAGCTGGCAAAGCCACGCCTTTAATCCTACTGATATTGCTTGGTAAATTAAAGACTCGTGTGGTCAGAAAAAGAGAGATATACAGTAAAGAGAGATTCAAAGACAAAGAAAATTTCTAAATGGTTTGAAGTGTGTTAAAAATATATGCAGACTAAAATTTAAAGTTCTTTAAGTAACAAAAAAAAGGAAGAGAGTTGCTGTGTGTGGTACACACCTTTAATCCCTACACTTGGTAGGCAGAGGGAGGTAGACCTAAGTGACTTCAAGGTGTGGTAGCACAGGCCTTTAATCCCAATGCCTGGGAGGCAGAGACAGGCGGATCTCTGAGAGTTCAAAGACAGCCTGGTCTACAGAGTTACTTCAGGTCAAAGATACAGAGAACCTGTCTCAAAAAGCAAAGAGTTAAAAGTAAAAATAAACAAAATAGAGGTTAAAACAAAGCTGCACAAAGATGGAAAATACACAGAGAATTTTGATAATGTATGCTATTATGCTCTCTTTGAATTATTTGAATACTGAGGAAGGAGCAACAGCTGCTAACAAGATATTTATTTATAAATGTTGCTGAACTAATCCAACACAGATATTTTGAATTTGGATCTAAGGATATGATACTTTGGAAAAGAGATTCTTATTTTGTTTTCACAGAGGATGAGACGCTGTTCATTTCTTCTATTCCAATTTGGTATGATGGACTATGCCCTCCTGAAGGGTTGTTGTGAACATCTTCAGAAAATTGCTTCGCTCAACTGCCAACTGAGGTGAAACTAGCACACAGGTTTTACCATGAAAGACCTAATTAACGACGCCCCCATTCAGCAGGAAGCAGTTTGGAGAGAAATAACTGCGCCCATATTCCCAAATATGGTTTATAAACGTCCTTTTACATTTAAAGGGGGATATGATATAGATATGAATAATTTGCATTAGTATAGATTTTGCTTTATTGATAGAGATTTAAGGTCAATTTTGTTATATGTATAAGTGTTTCTGATTTTGATTAAGGTATTGTGATTGTGTAGTTCATTTAAATATGTACTGTATAATTAAGAAATATAGGTTGTTAATGGTAATCATTGTTAATAGTAAAGCTTGTAGTCATGTTAATTAGATTTTCTAGATATATAGAGATATATTTTAGATAGGCATTCTTCATATCTTTCAAAGATTATAGAATATGGCATTTTAAATGTTTTAATAACTGAGGACTTTTCATGACAATGAGACACTCTGCTCCTGGCAGCACCAATGAACTTCAAGAGGAAGATGGGCATCAAAGAGGCACCTTATGGAGTTTGATAGCCATTTGGGCAAGAAACTGCTCTTGCCTGGACTATTGCATAAACTGGACACAGAGAACCCGCAGAGAGAGGACTACTGAACTTGCCTAAGGTGAGATGATCTTTTGGGTTCCTGATTCATTTTGAAAGAGTCTGTGAGACATTCTGCAGGACACAACAGATAGTGACTGAACTGACTTTGAATTTTCCTGCTTTATGGAAATGTCTGCTGGATACCATGGGCCTGAAGGCTGAAGATGGATGCCCCAATGGTACAGAGGAACTTTGGGTGACTGTCCAGGCAGCGAGATGTCTCTGTCATTTCTAGAGTTTTAAAAGTTACTTTTTTTCTTGCTTACTTAGGTAATATTATATCTTTCTGGAGTCTTTGATGGAGTTAAGAATAGTTAGTCATAGTTATAGTTTTCCTTAGTTATGATACAGATTATTGTAACTTTTACTTGATAACTGTTTTGTTATATGTAATTTTGCTATGTTAAAATTAAAGCCTTTTTTTGTTTAAACAGAAAAAGGGGAAATGATGGAGGAAGGTCATTGGCTAATAAAGAAACTGTCTTGGCCCATTTTATTGGTTAGAGGATAGGTGGGAGGAGTAGACAGAACAGAACGCTGGGAGGAAGAGGAAGTGAGGTCAGTCTCGACAGCTCTCCTCTCGGGAGCAGACGCCTCAGAGAGAGACGCCATGCCCTGCTCTCGGGCAGACACATGCCATGAAGCTCCGACCGAGGATGGACTAGGATAGAATCTTTCCCGGTAAGACCGGTGCTCACAGATTATTAGAGATGGGTTGATTGGGATATGAGAATTAGCCTGTAAGGGCTAGAGCTAAAGGGCCAAGCAGTTTTTAAATGAATACAGTCTGTGTGTTGTTATTTTGGGCATAAGCCGAGCAGGCGGCCGGGGTCCTGGGGACGCAGCCCCGCTGCCCCTTATTTACAACACTTTATAGTTCGATTTGATCTTTCTATGACTGCTTGACCTGTAGGATTGTATGGTATACCTGTAACATGCTTGATATTGTAATAATCAAAAAACCGTTTCGTTTTCCTAGAAACATAAGCAGGACCATTATCCGTCTTCATTTGTGTAGGTATACCCATGATAGCCATGACTTCTAATAAATGGGTGATTACTGAATCAGCTTTTTCTGAACTTAAAGCAGTTGCCCACTGAAAGCCTGAATAATGTCAATGGTGTGATGAACATATTTTAATTTGCCAAATTCTGCAAAGTGAAACACATCCATCTGCCAGATTTCATTCCTATGCGTGCCCTTTGGATTAGCCCCTGCAGGCAGTGGCGTTTGGTTATAGAAAGAGCAAGTAGGGCATTTCTTTACAATCTCCTTAGCTTGTTGCCATGTAATTGAAAACTCTTTCTTCAAACCTTTGCTATTAACATGATGTTTTTTATGAAATTCAGAGGCTTGTAGCACACTACCAATCAATAATTGATCAATTTCTGCATTACCTTGTGCTAGAGGACCTGGCAGACCCGTATGGGATCGGATGTGTGTTATGTACATAGGGCAAAGCCTGTTCCTGATCAAATCTTGAACCTGGAGAAACAATGAGGTTAGTTCTGTATCATCAGGTATAAATTCAGCAGTTTCAATATGTAAAATAACTCTTTCTGAGTATTGTGAATCAGTGACTATATTAATAGGTTCTTTAAAATCCCTTAGCACCATAAGAATGGCATATAATTCTGCCTTCTGGACAGAATTATAAGGACTTTGTTCCACCTTACCCAAGTCTTCGGATTTGTAACCTGTCTTCCCTGATTTATTGGCATCAGTATAGAATGTACAGGCTCCAGTTATTGGAGCATCACGGACGATTCGTGGAAGAATCCAAGAAGTTCTCTTTATGAAGTTAAGCCGCTTACTTTTTGGATAGTTGTTATTAATGTCTCCCAAAAAATTAGCACAAGCTCTTTGCCATGGTTCATTATCTTCCCATAATTTCTTTAGTTCATCAGCAGTGAAAGGCACTATAATTTCTGCTGTGTCTATGCCTGCTAGTTGACGAAGTCTCAGCTTGCCTTTTATAATTAACTCAGAGACTTTCTCCACAGAAGTTTTCAGTTTCTTACTTGGTTTATGTGATAAAAAGATCCATTCCAAAATAATATCATCTCTCTGCATTAAAATTCCTGTAGGAGAAATTTTTGATGGTAGTATGACGAGAATACAATTGAGCTCTGGATTCACCCTGTCCACATGTGCCTGTTGTAATTTTTCCTCAATCATTGTCAGTTCCTTTTCTGCTTCAGCTGTTAATTCTCTGGGACTTATGTTTAAATCCTTATCACCATCCAAGGTTTTGTTCAAATGAATTATTAGATCAGGTGTTATTCCAATAGCTGGTCGTAGACTGGAAATGTCTCCTAACAGTCTTTGAAAGTCATTAAGAGTCCGTAGGCGATCTCTCCTAATTTGTGCTTTTTGTTTCTTAATTTTTTGCAAACCTATTTTATAACCTAAATAATTAAGAGAATCTCCCTTCTGAATCTTTTCAGGAGCGATTTGCAATCCCCATTTAGGTAAAAGTATCTTTATTTCTTCAAACAGTCTGTTCAAGGTATCCATGTTTGAATCGGAAAACAAGATGTTGTCCACATAATGGTATACTATAGATTTGGGAAATTTCGTGCGTATTATTCGCGATGGTTGGTTCACAAAATATTGGCACAGGGAGGGGCTATTTAACATACCCTGGGGGAGAACAGCCAAATGGTACCTCCTCGAAGGTTGAGAATTGTTATAAGTAGGCACTGTGAGGGCAAATTTTTCTCTATCTTCTTTTTGCAAAGGTATAGTGAAAAAAAAATCCTCTAAATCAATAACTATGAGAGGCCATCCTTTTGGTAATAAAGAGGGCAAAGGGATTCCAGATTGCAGAGGGCCCATAGGTTGAATAACCTTGTTGATGGCCCTGAGATCTGTCACCATTCTCCATTTACCTGATTTTTTCTTAACCACAAATACAGGAGAATTCCAAGGGCTGGTAGATTCTTCTATATGTCCAGCATCTAATTGTTCTTGTACCAGCTCTCCTAAAGCCTGTAACTTTTCCTTAGCTAAAGGCCATCGCTTTGTCCATATTGGTTTCTCAGTCAACCATTTTAGAGGCAAGGCTGTTGGTATCTCTGAAGGGACATCAATTGCTTGTTCTTGTACAGCCTGAATGGCCGGTTTTCTCCGTTTGTAATATCTTTTAATATTATTCTCAGAAATATAGGCTCTAGATTTAGCAGGAATGTTAATTTGGGTATTCCATTGTTGTAATAGGTCACGAACCCATAAATTCATTGCAATATTGGCTACATATGGCTTTAATTTTCCTATTTGTCCCTCTGGCCCTATACATTCAACCCATCTCATGCTCTGCCTTACTCGAGATAGGGTTCCAATTCCCAGGAGCTGAACATTTACATTCTGAAGAGGCCAATATGGATGCCAAGATTCTGGGGTAATGATACTTACATCAGCACCTGTGTCCAGCAGGCCAGTAATAAAAATGCCATTTACACACACTCTCAGTTTAGGTCTTCGATCATTTATAGAAGTTTGCCAAAACACATGTAACTTATCTTTCTGATCATTATTGCTTGTAACAGTAGGCATGGGGCTTCCTAATTGTCCTGATGAGGCATGTTCTCTGCAGAAACTGGAAATGACTGAACCATGTTTGCCATGGGGGCCTGTGAGGCCCCCCCTCTCACGTTTCCCGACTGTATCGGGTTGCCTTGTCTATCTCTTGTAGACCTGCATTCATTCGTCCAATGTCTGCCTTTTCCACATCTTCTACATAAACCTGAAGGCTGAGTCCTCCTATGTCTGTTATTTCTGGAAGATGCATTATTATTATTATTTCTGAAAGATGCATTATTATTATTATTTCTGAAAATCCGTTGTCTACAATTCCTTTTCATATGACCAATTTTGCCACAATTAAAACATTTGGTGTTCTGGTGTCTCCTTTTACAATTGGAAATTGCTTCTTCTACACATGCTTCAGTGCCATAATCAAATGTATCAACATTGAGTGTATGCAAGACCCATTCTTCCAAGTGCCCTGATCTGAGCTTTAAAGGACCCAAAATCCTTTTGCATTCCACATTTGCATTTTCATAAGCCAAAGACTCAATCATTATACGTCTTGCTTCTGGGTCAGATATCCCTATTTGTACAGCCTTAGTTAATCTTTGTAAAAAGTCACTAAAGGGTTCTCTCTGACCCTGTTTAACTCTGACAAATGATTCCATTCTCTGTCCTGGGTCTTGTACCCTGTCCCAAGCCCTTAAGGCTGCTGTAGTACACGTGGAGAGTGTGTTTTCATCCAAATTAGCTTCTTCCTGAGGGTCAGAAAAGAGCCCTTCACCTAGAATTTTATCTAGGGAAATGTCAATTCCCTTTGCTTTTTTCCTGCTGTTCTAAGAGTCTAGCCTCTTGCCTGAATAAGCATTTCCATTTCAATTGTGGTCCACTCTCGAGTACCGCAGAGCTCAGCTGGAGCCAGTCCGAGGGGGTTGCTTTGCTTGTCGTGGCCCAAGATCTTAGCATCTCTTTAACAACAGAGGCTTGCATCCCAAAAGTCATGACAGCCTGTTTTATTTCCTTGAGATCATTCATACGGACAGGCTCCCATGTATCCTCCTTGATGACCCTAGGGTTTTTGGAACCAATCACCTTCTCTGTTGTTATTACTGGAAAGGCATGTAGAGCTGTAGGTAGAGCTTTGTGGAAATTGTCCCGGAGAGATTTACCCACAGATGTAGTTAAAATTTGCCTTTCTACACTTTGCTCTTCTTCATCAGAATTTAGAAATTCCTCAATCTTTTCAGTTCTATTCACCATTGCCTTCTGCAATGTCCGAATCTCCTGTCCAGAATTATGTTCCAAAGCCTTCATTGAGGATTCTAAAGTATGAAGTTTGTCCGTTAGAGATAACATCTCATCTTTGGACATACTTTTTATGGCATAAACTGTGCCTTCTTGTATTGACAATCTTTCCGTCAATCTGTCATAAGCTTTAGACAAAATCCGATTGTCACATTTTGATTCTCTCAGTTAATGTTTCATTTCCTACAGAAAGGGACTGAAGCTTACCATCCAGGTCAGCTGTTCCCTCTTCCATAGTAATGAATTTCTCCTTAACGTCAGCCTGGAGAACTTCAAACTGACTCTTGAGAAGATTGTTGTCATTCTCAATTGTTTTTAAGCGTTCAATCTCTGCCTTAAGAATCCTGGATTCGTCTCGTAAAGACTTTATCATATTTCTATTATCGAACCATTTAGTGCCAATGAAAACTACGAATCCCAGAAGGATCCATAGATGTGGGGTGATAGATACCTCTTGTAAAATCTCCCACATGGTACAATTAAAAAAACTGTTAAATTCTTGAATACTAATGTGTTCAGACATTTTATTTATAAAAGAAAATTTTTTTACCTGCAATGATCGGTTCCTGCCAGTGGTGGTCTCTGTGTTTTTGGTGCCTGTCCTAGAACTAGCTCTTGTAGACCAGGCTGGCCTCGAACTCACAGAGATCCGCCTTTCTCTGCCTCCCGAGGCGTGCACCACTACCGCCTGGCTGGTCTCAAACTCACAGAGATCCGCCTGCCCTTGCCTCCCAAGTGCTGGTATCAAAAGCGTGCGCCACCACTGCCCGGCCAAGTCACTTTGTATCAGACCAAATCTAAAGCTGTGGCAGCTTTTGTTGCAAAACCGCAGGTACTTGAGCTTCTGCTAATTCAGGCAGTGGGGTTCCACTGCAAAACTTAGCCAAGGCAGGCAGAATGGGCCTGTGTCACCAAGTATGTCTCGGACTCGGCACTGGGGCCGGAGTCACGAACTGAAAAACAGCACCCGGGTGCTGTGTTAGCTAGTGGGCTATCTGCTTGAGTCGGGGGCAAAATAGCCCGACGTTGGACACCAAAATATAGCGGCGTAAACGAATGCAGACAGATTGTAAAAATATATATAGTTTTAATGTAGAAATAGACTTACAGAACCACCGTTTCTGCGGAGACCAGGAAAGCAGAAGAGACAGCTCAAGCATGCTCGCCAAATTTATAGGCAGACATTAGCCTGAGGCGAACACGCCCCCTAAGGGGCGGGACTTATCCCTACACTAAGCCTATCTGGGGCAGCATTTTTCCTGGCCTGCAGCTCCCACTGAGATACTCCCTGCACACACTATAGCTCGCCTGTGCTCAGCACTTAGGAATAGTAATGTCTTCTTTTACATTGGGGACTCCTCTTTGGCTGTTTTCTTAATTTTGCTCAGAATATTGTAGGTAGACCCTGTCTGTTCATTTCAGTTACCAACTTGGTTGTATTAAGGCATTAGTGAGGCAGGCATTTGGGTATGACTGCGAGGGTGTTTCCAGAGATCAACTGAGAGGGTTAGACTTGCCATGAATATGGAAGGCACTATCTTGGGGATTAGGGTCCTGGAGTGAATGACACCAGAAAAATAAAAAGTAAGCAGAAAGACAGTATTCCCCTTTCTCTTGTTTCTAGTCAGCTCCCTGAACCAAAACAATGTGATACCTTCCCTGCCAGGGTGAACTGAATTCCTTTGGCCTGTGGGCCAAATGCGACCCTTTCTAACTTAAGTTGCTTCTTGTCACCTTTCGGCTGTGGCAGCAAGAAAATTAATGAATATAGTCCATAATTAAAACCTCTTTAATTGAGCTACATGGGTGAATTTTTTCCTGTTAGGATCTGCCTAACACAAACTGACAACATCCCTCATCTTGGCCATGTACCTCAATGGATCTCTTCCGCAAGGGAGAGCCAGAGTCTGCTCTGCTGTGGGGAAGTGATTTTGCCTGGTTGATTAGTACAGCAGTCCTCACTGCTGAGTTAGTGTCCCTGTCTAGGCTTTCTTTAAGAATAGTTTATCTCTTTCAACTGTGAAATCATCCTCAAAGTCAAAGACATGCTCTATGTCTTACTCTGACATATATGGTACAAGAAACCAGTAAGGCTCTTTATACCGTCTTTTAGTAAAACGTGAGGGAAACTGCTTTTTAACATCTCTGCTGGTATCTAGATCAATTGCTTCTAAAAGGGAGTTAAAACAGCTTCTGCTTTCAACTCACAGTATTAGAAGCACGTGTGAGTCTAGCTTATAAGGTTTCAGTCTGGATAGGAAACCATGACACCAACTTTCAGTATGGCTTTTTATAGTTGTCTTTTGAGAAGCGATTTCCAAATATCTTTTCTTACCACCCAAAGACTCTGTACCTACTAACATTTTTTCTTCTGAGAATTACAGAATAAACTAAATTTTTATAATTGACTCTACACCAGGTTGACCCAAAGCTTTTTAAAGAAACAAAAATACTTGTTTTTGTTTTTTACATTTTAACTGTACATTCCTTGCAAAGTATTAGCTACAGAATACAAACTGGATCAATGTGGGTTACTGGAGCAATGACATTAGAAAATGGGAAATGTCTAAGTATGGGAGTCAAGACACACTAGGACCCTTGATTTGTTTCTTATCTTTCTAGTATTTGGTTGTAATATTTCAAATTACCTATGTAATAATTAAATGAATAATTGAGTAGGTGCTCTACCTATAAAAGTGGTGATTATTAATAACGTTATTTGTATATATAATAAATTAACAATTGTTAAGACCGACTTGTAAATACAACATAAATCTTTATAGTTTACAAAGTAAACTCATGCATCATTTTTCACTAATCCTCATAATCTTGTGAGATGAATGTTATTAATTGCAACTTTACAAATGTGGCAACTGGAGCTGAATTATCTGCTCAATGTACGATATGTAAGATTTCAAATCGTTGGTAGGATCAAGGACAGTGTAGCATTTGCGGTTGATTGGAGGGGCCTGCAACACGCTAAATCAAGAGCTTGGCAAATTGAATTACCTGCAGAGAATGGTCTCAGCAAGAAAGTTTTCACAGGCTTATCCTAGCAGCTAGCAGGCTTCTAGTCAAAATCAACATGAAGGAAGAGAACATTCCTGCAGATAAATAACAACCAGCAAGAGAAATAAATACTCAGCTATTCTGCAGTGGTTGGCAGAGTCCCAAGAAGCAGCTCTGTGTCATTGAATAAGTCAAGACAGGAAAAGTGAAATGCCCATTAGTGCTCTTAATGCTAATTTCCACCTGTGGTGGTGCCTAGGCTTCTGCTGCGTTCTGCTTTTGTCCCACAATTGACTCTGTGCATGGAGACTTTCGGTGGATGACAGGGATAATGAAGGTGAGACATTAGACATTGTTGAGCTGAAAGAAACACTTCTTTGTCCTTTGTTGCACTTTCTGTAATACCCCGTTACCAATTATGACTTTCTTAGGTAGGGCAGAAAATAAAAGGAGAGATAAAAATATAATACCAACTGGTATATAGAAGATGGATATAAGTAAGAAAGATGCTGGGCAGTGGTGGCGCACGCCTTTAATCCCAGAACTTGGGAAGAAGAGGCAGACAGATCTCTTTGAGTTCAAGACCAGCCTGATCTACAGAAGGTAGTTCCAGGACAGCCAGGGCTGTTACACAGAGAAACCCTGTCTTGAAAAAAGAAAAAAGAAAGAAAAAGAAAAAAATTAAGAAATATTTTATGCAGCAAATGAATTTGTAGCTTCTTTTAGAAGGAAATGAAACACATAACCTTATAACGGCTGTTAACCATAGCACATTTAATTAGTAATATCAATAATATATTTTACCATCTCCAAGGGAGTTAGTTTGGCCAGCTTTCCTCCAATATCTTCTCTTCTATCAATTCTTCATTTCAAATGCTAAAAGGAATGGTCCTAATCTCCCATTTTCCATAAAAGCAAAACTTCTATAGAATTGCAGTATGCATTATGGTTGTGATTAAGCACTATGGCTATAAAATATTGAAACACAGCTTTCTGCTACCTGAGATTACTGTAGGAAAAGACTTAATATGAAACAAGTTTTTGCTATTAACTTAATGCTGATTACAAGTTGAGGTCACACTATTTTGAACACATTGGATTAAATCAAATATTGAAATTAATCCTGACTCTTTCTTTACTTTTTAAAATGAGACTGCAACTATGGGTATTTCAAATCATGTGTGTGGCTCACATCATATTTCTGTTGGAGAACACTTCCTTCTGGAGGAGCACGAGGTTCCTTTCAGCCTTTTCCAAATGATTCTCTCCCCACTAGGCCAGTTTGAACATGTCAAATGATGCAGATTTTGTAGATGGAAGGAAGGCTGCAAGTCATTTGGAAATTAGGTGATGAAACCGCAACGGGAACATAACTCTAGCACTGCAATTTGCTTTTCTGAGCCTCTATTATTCCAAATGGAATAGGCTCTGCTCTGTTCTCTCCTCTAGATAATTTGCATCTTATTTTCCTTCTGTCAGAAGTGTCATTTCCTGTGATTGATTAAACCATCTTTGCTAAGTGCAAAAACAAGGCCACCACATTATTCAAACTGGATCCACTACAAATATTTTCATCCTCTTGCTTGGGAAGAATTCATGTAGTTGCTTAGAAACCCCTTTTAAAAACCACAGTGTTTGGTTACTTTCAGAAATTAAAGTCAAGACTACAGGAACAAAAATATTACTACTCTCCCAAATGTTACAAAATGGACACACTGGGAGAACAATGTGTTTTTAATCCCAACACACACACACACACACACACACACACACACACACACACACACACACACACAGATTCAGAATTCACTATTCTAAATATATTTTGTTATTTTTAAAATTATTTATATTTGTGCAGCAGGATATGTGTGTAGGTGTGTGCAGGTGCCCTCAGAGTCCAGAAGAGGGTGACTGATCCCCTGAAGCTAAAATTAAGGTTGTTGTGAGCTTCACAATATGGTTGCTGGAAATGGAACTCCTGTCCCTCTACGAGAGCAGTGTGTCCTCTGAACTATCCAATCATCTTTGAATCCATTAATTGGTTGTTTTTTATTTTTAAGTATTTTAGTGCCATCTTGATGGCTTTCTACCAAATTAATTACATTGACTATGCAATATAACACATTTAATCCACTTAGAAAAGAATTGATTCCATTTTAGAAATGATTTTCACAAGTCTTTAGTCTTCATTTTGTGAACAGGTCTGAGTTAGTAACAGCAATCGTAGAACTTTATCATAATTATTAATTAAGCATATCAATCACACACTAAACAAAAAGAAACAGACCTGTTCCCTTTAAGAGACAGCTGGGACCAATTATGTTGTCACATTTGCTCCTATGATATCTCATTCTTGCTTTAGTTTCCTTTTATTGTATTTTAATTTAGTTTTCTATAATGTTGTGATGTAGTATAGAAGAGTTTGATACATTTATTAACATATCAGTTTAGATTTGCTAATTATTGCTTTTTATTATTGTAAGTCACAAACAGTAAGGTTAGCTTAAATTTTAACAAGTGAGTAGATTTTGTGGCTACTTTTAGCAGGATATAGAACACTCCTTGGAATTCCATTAGCTTCCTTTTCACAGGCCGACATTCTTTCTACCCTCATCAATGGAAAGCACTGACCTGTTCTCTTTCCTTATAATGTTGCCTTTCAACAAATGTCATGTGAGTGGAATCAGAGTGTGCAGTCTTTTGAGATGGTTTCTTTTACTTGGTGTTTTAGTTAAGTTCCTTGGAGGAAAGAAGCAAGAGGAAAGCCAGGAAAGCAAGATGGACTTCCTTTTAACATGCTTTTCTATCTGGACTGCGATCAGCAGGTGCTAACCACAGGCGGGGTGGCCCTTTCCACATCAACTGAAGCAACCAGGACAGTTTTTCTGGTGAGTCTCATCGCTCAGGTGACTCTAGCCCTGGCAAGTTGACATTTAAACCAGCCATAATGCTTAGCATAATGTGGCTTTGAGATTTATTCACAACATTACATTTGCCATAGGCATCGGTGCAGCTGTCATTTTGGTTGCTGGCCACCACAGTATGTTTATACACTCACTTACCGAAAGACAGGTGTGTTGCTTCTTGGTTTTTCTGGCTACAGATAATGGTGCTATAAATGCTCATGTACAAGATTGTGTGATGGTGTGAATGTAAGTCATGCTTACTGAAACAGGTAACTAGTAGAGGAGTTGCTGGGTCATATACTAAGTGCATGATTAAATTGATAAGAAATTGAAAACCTATTAATTGAGGGAAGACAGCATTTGGGGAACACATGAAAGGTCCAATTGCTCCTCTGAAAATTTATTCTTTATCTCTTTCTGTCTCTGTGTGTCTCTCTATGCATCTGTGTATCTCTTTCTCTGCCTCTGTCTCCCTCCATGTGTGTCTCTCTCTCTTCCCTCCCACCCTCCCTCCTTTCTTCTGCCTCCATGCCTGCCTACTTGCCTCCCTCCTTCTCCTTCCTTTCTGTTTCTCCTTCCTTCCTGCCTCTCTGTCTCCGGCCCTGCCTGCCTGCCTCCCTCCCTTGTAGTGTCATTTCATTTGTATTTTGATGAATAAAGCTTGCCTGAAGGTCAGAAAATTAAAACAGCCACACTGGCTAGCCTTACAGACCAGGTAGTGGTAACACACACCTTTAATCCCAGTAGCCATAGAAACCAGGTGGTAGTGGTGCACTCCTTTAATCCCAGAACTAGAGAGGATTATAAAACAGGAGGAGACAGCTCTCAGTCACAGTCTCAATCTGAAATTCCTGGAGAAAGGATCACCATTTCAAACTGAGGTAGAGGTAAGAGCTGGCTGTTTTGCTTTTCTGACCTTCAGGTTGAACCCCAATATCTGTCTCTGAGTTTTTATTAATCGTGCTTTACTCCCTCCCTCCCTCCCTTCCTCCCTCCCTCTCTCCCCTTCCTTCCTTCCTTTTTTCCTTCCTTCCATCCTTCCTTCCTTCCTTCCTTCCTTCCTTCCTACCATCCTTCCTACCATCCTCCCTCCTCCGCTTCCTTCCTTCCTTCCTTCCTTCCTTCCTTCCTTCCTTCCTTCCTTCCTTCCTTCCTTCCTTTTTTCCTTCCTTCCTTCCTTCCTTCCTTCCTCCCTTCCTTCCTTCCTACCATCCTTCCTTCCTTCCTACCATCCTCCCTCCTTCCCTTCCTTTCTCCCTTTTTTCCTTCCTCTCTTTCTCTACTTGTCTCCAGGATCAGTATCTCATCTTGTAGATTAGGCTAATCCAAACTCACTCGAAAATTTGCAGCAGCTTCCCAAGTGTTTGGGATTATAGCCCTACACCACCACAGCCAGAATCAGTGTTTTTCTAAGACATTATGATAGAGGCATAACAGCATGTCATTGTGGTTTTAAATGCTAGTAATCTTTAGCATTTTGTTGTATCACTTATTTGTTATTGTGTATGTTCTTTGATAGAATAGCCATTAAAATCTTTTAACTAGTAATAAAAGTTGGGCTATTTTCTTATCAGTTCAATATTTTTCAGATACATAATTTTCTAATATTTCCTTTAGTCTGTGGTTTGCCTTTTCACTCATTGTGTCCTTCAAAGAGCAAAAGTACTTTGACATTGTAATCCCTTATATAGATTATACTTTTGATGTCATATTTAAGAAATCTTTGCCTGCCTTATGGTCACAAGGAGTTTTATGTACATGCTTCTAATGGTTTTAGCATTTGATCAATTTTTAAATGATATTAGTATGCAGTATGAGATACATGGAAAGGTTTTCCATATGAGCAACCAATCTGTGGCATTATTGGTTGAAAACTGTTATTTTTCTCTTGAATTTCCTTTCCATCTTTGTAAGAAATCAATTGAGCACATTTATATAGATCTAGAATCATCTTTTTTTCCTTTGGTCTATGTGTCTGTCTATCTGGCCAATTTTACCCTCTTCTGTTTATTATAGCTTCCAACAGTGTCAACACTAGGTAATGTGAGTCCTTCAACTTTGTTCTCATTTACAGTAAACACTGGACTATTCCAGCTCATATTTAATTTTTAAAGCTTTTAGAATCAACATGCAAAAATGTCTAGATACAATTTTCATTGGGCTTGCCAAAAATAGATCAATTATGGAAGAATTAGCATCTTAAATACACTGAGTCAAGCAATACATGAACATGGTAGTTTTTCCATTTACTTAGGTCTTTGAAATTTTCTCATTAGTGTTTTCAGCTTTTCATGTAGAGATCATATATTTTTATATCCATTTAGCTGCTTAATATGGTTATAAATGCCATTTTCCACTAAACATCACATCTTAATAGTTTATTACTTGTGTATGGAGACATAGTCGTCTTTTGTATGTCGATCTTCTGTAATGTTACTTTGTGATTTTGAAAGAGATTCTGGGGCAAGGTGGTGGTGGCTGGAGAGATATCTCAGAGGTTAAGAGTACTGGCTATTCTTTATATATTTTGGAGATCGGTCCTCTGTCTGATGTGAGGTTGGTAAAGATTTTTTCCTATTCTGTAGGCTACTATTTTGTCTTGTTGACTGTGTCCTTTGCTTTACAGAAGCTTTTTGGTTGTTGCTCTCAGTGTCTGTGCTACTGGGGTTATATTTGGAAAGTGGTTTCCTGTGCCAATGCGTTCAAGTGTACTTCTCACTTTCTCTTCTATGTGGTTCAGTGTGGTTGGTTTTATGACGTCAAAAGAACAAATAATCCAATAAAAAAATGGGGTACAAACCTAAAGAGAGAACTCTCAACAGATAAATCTCAGATGGCTGAAAGACACCCAAGGAAATGCTCCACATCCTTAGCCATCAGAGAAATGCAAATCAAAACAACTCTGAGATTCCATCTCATATCTGTCAGAATAGCCAAGATCAAAATCACTGATGACAGCTTATGCTGGAGAGGATGTGGCTTAAAGGGAACACTCCTCCATTGCTGGTGGGAGTGCAAGCTGGTATAGCTGCTTTGGAAATCTGTATGGCAATTTCTCAGAAAATTAGGAAAAAAATCTACCTCAAGACCCAGCAATACCACTTTTGGGTCTATATGCAGAGGAAGCTCAATCACACCACAAGGACATGTGCTCAACTATGTTCATAGCAGCATTATTTGTAATAGCCAGGGCCTGGAAACAACCTAGATAGCCCTCAACTGAAGAATGGATAAAGAAAATATGGTACATTTATACATTGGAGTACTACACAGTGGTAAAAACAAACAAACAATGACATCTTAAAATTTGAGGGCAAATGGATGGATCTAGAAAAATCCATACTGAGTGAGGTAACCCAGACCCAGAAAGACAAATATAATATGTACTCACTCATAAGTGGCCTTTAGACATAAAGCAAAGAAAAAAACAGCCTACAATTCACAACCCCAGAGAACCTAGACAACAAAGAGACCCCTAAGAGAGACTGTTATGCCCAGGTTAATTATTCTTAAAAAGAAATGTGAGACACAAGATTTAATTAAGCCTCAATTTTACAGGGATTCTGTTTTCCCTAAAGACCACCTGGTAAATAACCAAGCCTTGACCCTGGCTCCAGAAACATACAGCAATAGTGAAATCTGAACACAAACCCTAAAACCAGCCAATTAAGTTGTTAGGGAGCAGGGCCATAAAATTTAACGAGGTCCAGATGTTCTTGGGAGGCATCCTGTCCTTGAAGACACCTTGTCAGTTACTAATGGCTCTTCATGAGGGTTTTCATGCTCAAAAACTGACCAATGGCTTCAGAAACTACCTTATCTTATGTACTCGTCATGCAATTACAAGACTACAGGACATGAACTTCCCTGATTACAGCATTTCCCCTTTAGAAGTTTGCCCCTTCCCCTGGCTTGGGGCTGCACTTCCCTCTCCCACTGCATTGGCATGGTGGAGGTATACTGCAAACTTGAGTTTGAATATTATTAAAAACTCTTATGCTTTACATCAGAATATGGTTCTGTGGAGTTTCTTTTGGGGGATAATTAACCTGGGTATATCAAGACATACATGGATCTAAATAAGAAGGAGAAAAAGACAAGATCTCCTAAGTAAACTGAGAGTGTAAGGGTCATGGGAGAGGAAGGAAAGGGAGAGGGGAGGAAGGGAGGGGAGCAGAGAAAAATGTATAGTACAATAAAAAACAATAAAAAGGTAATTTAAAAAGAATTATGGAATAGAAGGGGAAAAAAGAGCACCGGCTGTTCTTCCAGTAGACCTGGGTTAAATTCCTAACATCCACATGGCAGGTGACATCCATCTGTAACTTCAAGTCAAGGTGATCTGATGCCTTCTGCTGCCTCCTGTGAGCACCAAATGCATGCAGAGCACAGACATACATGCAAACAAAACACCCAGACTCAAAATAAAATACAAAAGTCATAAAAAGTAGATTCTTTTAAATTTGTTGGTTTTAATCATATGCATTATAGTTTATTTCTTTCTTTATAATCTACTACATTTGTTCTTTATTATGTCTTTTTGTTCCACCCAGAATTAAATCACTTTGCTTTGCTTTTGACCTTGGGGGAAAGCACCCACATTTAAGACCATTATTAAGTGTAATATTACCTCCAGATCTTTTAATAGGCATTCTTTATTGAGCTGAGAAACTTATCTTAAATATCTACTTTGATAAGAGTTTTTAAAATCACAAATCAGCACTACACTTGTCCAGTGTTCTTTTCTGTATCAATTATTATGATCATGTGGCTTTTCTTATTTATCTTGCAGTTTTGATGGACTATATTGTTTGAATTTTCACAAGGATTAAAGCGACATTGCATGACAGGAATAAATTCCATTTGGTTCTGGCATATTATCTTTTTTATTTATCCTTGGACTCAACTTCCCAATATTTTATTGCGATTTGCATCTCCGTTTACAACACATGCTGTTCTGGAGTTTTCTTTTCCAGAATGTCTTCACTTTTTCAGGGTTATGGTAATTCTGACCCTAGAGAATGAGTTGGAAATTATTCCCTCTGATGCCATTTTGTGAAAAATCTTGTGGAGAATGTTGGAGACCAGCTTTGACAAAAATACCACTTACCAGGGTAGGGACATGGGGATCAGAAAATAAGTAACACACTAAATAAATACTCACTTTTTCTAAATGGTGTACCTATCCATCTCTGTCTCTCACCTGCCTTGGCTCCTCGTGGGACCAGCTGCCCCACCCAGGTCTCTCACCTGTGGTACAACTCCCTCATGGCCTGCTGTCTACTGCTTCCCCTGGGACTCACTGCCCCTCGTGGCCCACTGAGCCTTTCATGGAGCCACAGTGTTTTACCTAAACCATTGCAGTATCCTTTGATAAAATTAAGGTTTTTCTTTTTTAGCCTGTTGACAAAATGGCTTACATTAGCTAATTTTTAAAAATGTTGGTCTGGTCTTTTGTAACTGGAATCTATCACACACACACACACATGGGCACTGTTTATGATTCCTTTCTGTTGAGTTTTTCCCACCAATGTTTATGAAAGAGCTCCCATAGTTTTTCTTCCTTGTGATGTCTTACTTTAATATTAGGGTCATACAGGCCTGATATAGTGAATTAGCAAGTGTTTCTTCTATTTTTATTTTTTTGGAAGAAAGTGGAAAATTGGAATGATTTCTTTCTTAAATATTAGATAAAAATTGTCAGTAAAACTCTCTGGGCCTATTGTTTTCTTTAAAAAGTTAATAATTGTTGATTCAATTCTTTAATAGGATTATTTGGCAAATATGCTCATCTTTCTGGGTGTTTAAGAAGTCTGTGTTTTTTGAGGAGTTGGTCCATTTTTATCCATGTTATCAGTATGTGGCCATGGCTTTATTTAGTGTCTCTTTATTGGCCTTTTAAAGCCTGAAAGATCAAGGATGATGGCCTGCATTGCGTTTCTGACACAAGTAATGCATTCTCTCACATTTTCTTCTCTTGGTTAACCTGACTAGATAGTTTATTCTTTGTATTCTCAAAATAGAAACTTAGGTTATTGATTTTAGATATTTATCCACTTCTAATATATGCATTTTAATGCAATAAAATTCCCTGTATAAAATTATCTTATTGTATCCAACAAATTTGGGTAAGTTATACTTTCATATATATTTATATATGTATTATATGTAGATCCTGAATATATATTGTTAAATGTATGCTTGAATATGAGGAGGCTAAATAACCCAGAAATTCAAGCATGGCATGTATTCACCTATAAGTAGATATTAGACATAAAGAGAAGGATAAGCAGGCTACAATCCACAACTCCTGAGAAGCTAGATAACGAAAAGGACACTAAGAGAGACACGCATGGATGCTTCCAGGAAGGGGAAATAGATCAGGTTTTCTGAGTAAATGTGGGGGAGAAGTTGAAGGGGAGTAGGGAGGAGAATGTGAGGAAATGGGATGGTTGTGTTGGGGGAGGAACAGACAGGGAGAGCAAAAAAGAGAGATAGTTTGATAGAGGGAGCCGTTATAGAGTTAGGGAGAAATCTGGTGTTAGGGAAACTCCCAGGAATCCACAACGATGTCCCTAGCTAAGACTCCTAGCAATAGTGGAGAGGGCACCTGAACTGGCCTTCTGCTATAATCAGATTAATGACTACCCTAATTGTCATCATAAAACTTTCATCTAGTAACTGATGGTAGCTGATGCAGAGATCCACAGCTAAGTCCTGGGCCAAGCTCCCAGAGTCCAGTCAAAGAGAAGGATTATATGAGCAAAGGAGTCAAGATCATGATGTTGGGAAACCCACAATCACAGCTGACCCAAGCTAATGGGAGCTCACTGACTCTGGACTGACAGCTGGGAAACCTGCTTAGGCCTGAACTAGGCCCTTTGGATGTGGGTGACAGTAATATGTCTTGAGAATTCTGTGGGGCCACTGGCAGTGAGACTAGGATATACCCTCAGTGCATGAACTGGCTTTTTGGAGTCCATTCCCTATGGAGGGACGCCTTACTCAACTGCAATACAGGGAGGACGGGCTTGGTCCTGCCTCGACTTGATATTCCAGACTTTGTAGACTTGCTTTGGCTGAGGGTAAGGTAGCAGTGGAAGGGGGGAGAGCAGGAGGAGGGGAGGGGGAGGGCACTGTGGTTGGTATGTAAAATGAAAAAAAATTATTTAAATAAAATTTTATTTTCTTCATTCTTGTCTCTTTGTGGTGGTGGTGGTGGTGGTGGTGGTGGTGTGTGTGTATGAGAGAGAGAGAGAGAGGAGGGGGGGAAGAAGGAAAAGGGAGAAAGAGGATCACTGAGTTTAGCCAAAACCATCTGTGTATCTGTGCAACTATGGGTTTGGATTTGTACACTGAAGCTTGTTGGTCTCATCAATGGGTAGCAAGTAAAGACAAGTGACTCTCACTCCCATAATACACCAGTCAATAGTTCAGCAGGGAGAGGTGATGCACTCAGAGCCCCTCCATGATCCACGATTGACTGCGGACAGGTCAGTTTTCTGCAAATCCATCATAAACAGGCACAGCTGTTATAAGATCATGACTATTTTGCTTATATCATACCCAGAAGGTAATATTTCCTATCCTTATTCCTTATCTTCCATCTCTTACATTCTTTCTGTCCCTTCTTACACAGTGTCCTCTGAGCCTGATCCCCCCTAAAAGTGGAGATGTATGATAGAAGGGACTTTGAGGGACTGGGTAGGTACTCTATCAGTTATGAGGTAATACTTGAATTCCACAATGCTTATGGAATACCACGCCCACAGTTTCGTGAATGAACCTGCTGAAAGTTCCTGGAAGGTAAAGGATACCTCTAATATTAACATGGTTCTATGGATAATAAAGAACTATGGCTCTTTTATACCCATCACTCAGGATTGCAGAAGCCAATGCTCAGTTTGTAGATCATTCTAGAATAAATGACTTAATTTATGCTGTTCAAATTTGTAGTTAGGATTAGGGTTTGGTAAACTCAGTTGTATGAAGTGTTGATGGAAGAAGGTCATTGGCTAATAAAGAAACTTGCCTTGGCCCATTTGATAGGCCAGCCTTTAGGTGGGTAAAGTAAACAGAACAGAATTCTGGGAGGAAGAGGAAGTGAGCTCAGAAGCCATGCCTCTCCTCTTCAGGGCAGACACAATGAACCTCATACCCAGGATGGACATAGACTAGAATCTTCCTGGTAAGCGCACCTTGTGGTGCTACACACATTAATAGAAATGGGCCAAGCAGTGTTTATATGAATACAGTTTGTGTGTCGTTATTTTGGGGCATAAGCTAGCCAGACAGCAGGGAGCTGGGTAGCAGGAACACGGCCCTGCATCTCCTTCAACAAAGTGTGGTCCTCTGAGCATTTCTGTAGTCCCTCTAAATACCAAAGTCCCTTAACCAGTTTACATTAGAGGTCTCAGCACCCAATACATCACAGAAATCACCTGTAGTAACCACATGTGTGATTTGAAACTTATTTCTGCCCATAAGAAATGCAGTCTGATCCATACCCTAGCAGTCAATCTCAGACTTGTTTGTCATTTCAAGATGGTAGCAGTGTCCATAATCACGAAGAAGGCTTCCTAGAACAGACAGCTATAGTAGCTAAGTTTCCTTTCCTGTGAATGCTCAGGTACTGGGAATTCTGTTGCTTGGTAACAAGAACTCAAAAGTCCCCTGTTCTTTTTGTTTCCTTTTTGGTTCAGCTCTTTTAAACAGAATTATCCAGAACTGCAGTTTTCTCTGTTTATTATTTGTCTTCTTTACTTTTTCTTTACATAGTTTGCAGTGATGATGAAAGTGGCTAAAGTTTTATAGGAAGGTCACAATAAATACATGAAAAGGTGATTGCAACAGGGTTGGGGTGCAACCCAGTTGGTAAGGTGCTTGCCCAGTGTGCACAAAGCCCTGAGTATCCTGGAAAAACAGGCACGATACTTCTAATCCCAGTACTTAAGAGGTAAAGACAGGAGGATCACAGTCCAAGGTCATCCTTGGCTAATTGCAAGCTCAGGCCAGCCTACATCACTATCTCAAAAACAAGTGAATCCAAGAGAAAATAAACCAAATGACTGTAAGAACATATAGCTAATGAATCTGTGAAGTTGTGCTGTGATATGCTGATGTCCAGAGTAACATCTGGAGAGGAGCAAATAACTGTGAAATATAAAGGTGCTAAGCCTCTATTCTATGTTCCTAGCAACTGTCAGAAAGTTGACCTAATAGAAAATAAAGGTTTAATATTACAGAAAGTTCCTGACCCCTCGATTTGCAGGTGATTTGTACTCAAGAATCCATCACAGAGACGCTTACAGCATTTTACTCTGGCAGGTAGTGATTCACTTAGAGAGGTGCATATAAATATTATGACTGTTTTAAGGATTAACAAGACATTAATGCTGAGAATGCCAGACCCTTTCCATATTCCATTACTTAATACTGAAAATATATGCTCCTGGGTAGCTTGCTAGCTATTAAAATGTTTTAATTATTATTATTAGTAGTAGTAGTATTTTAATAACTGGTAACCCCTCACAGGCTTCACTGTTTCTACTAGTA
Organism: Microtus oregoni; assembly: GCF_018167655.1. NCBI lineage: Eukaryota > Metazoa > Chordata > Mammalia > Rodentia > Cricetidae > Microtus > Microtus oregoni. The sequence continues at coordinate 308,712 of NW_024544856.1, forward strand.
GATGTGACTCACATGATGTACTGTAGAAATATGGTACAGATGTAGACATGTTTTTCTTTCTTTCTTTTCTGTTTGTTGCTGTGGTGATGGTGGTAGTGGTGGTGATGATTTTGTTTGTTTTTCAAGACATGGTTTCCCTATGTAGCTCTGGTTTTCCTGGAACTCTCTTTGTAGACCAGGCTGACCTTAAAGTCAGAGATCTGCCTCCCTCTGCCACCCTAGTACTTGGATTAAAGGCATACACCACCACACCTGGCAGACATGTTTTGCATATACAGCAATTCCCTCTTATCTGTGGGAGAGTATCTTCCAAAATTCCCAGTGAAGGATACAAATTGCAGATAGTAATTGAACCATACATACACTATGTCTTTTCTTATGAACCTTATAATATTGCCACTCAATGAAAGTATTAATTTGTTTGTCCATGGTTTATGCCCCGGTATCTCCTTTCCATCACAGCCCTTGCTCTTTGAGCCCACTATTATGTAGTTAAATAGGAATTCTTTGAACATGATCACTATAGTAATAAAATAATAGATCTGATAACAAGGATGGTGGCTATGTTACTAAAGGAGGGGCACCGTATATAACATGGATACTCTAGAAAAGGGGATGATTTATATCCCAAGTGAGACAGAGTGAGATGGAGAGAGATTTTTGCCATATCAATAGAATTTAGACAATTTAAATTTTAGACAATTGAGACCATTTAAATCATATCATTTATATTTGAAATTTTCCATTTAATGTTTTTGGTCTGTAGTTGAATATAGGTAACTAAAACTTAAAACCATAGCCAGGACAACTGCACATAAGGAAGGGGGTTGCAGTATTTCCATTTAGCCATTCAAGGCTGCATTCTTCTAAATTCCAAGTTCCCTTTATATATCTCCTCCTCTTCAAAATAGTCTGGGCCTAGTCAGTGTACTGTTTGCTCATGCTCCTAGAAACCATGATACTTAATTGTTGAACACACTTTCTGGACACTGGAGAGACTTATACAATGAGGAATTTACTAGATTCTGGAAACATATTCCATCATCCCATTTAGGCAAAACATACCATTATCACAATGTGGTTGTTCATATTACATGCATATTTATAATCTTGTTTTCAGTGTTCATATTGATATAATTAGGATCAGGACTGTTTATCCATCCAATTATCTAATATAGCTTCCACTGTGATTCTATTTTATTATTTAAGGATACATGGTCTGGAAACTAGACATAGTTTACTACTAAACTTTCATAACACTATATATACATAGTCTTGGAGCTTCTGGCTATCTTCTAAGGGAAGAGTACCACTTTCAAGGAGATCCCAAAGTGATTACAATATTTTTATTCCTAGAAATAGAGAAAAAACTTCAAATATATATAATGCTAGGTAGTATAAATTCAATATATGTAGGTTGAAAAGGATTTTGATGCCCAGCAAGGTGGCATAGTTCATACACTATTATATTTATGGATAAATATGCCAAGGTCCAAATATTTAATTGACTTAAATATAATATGTAGAACACAGAATGCATCCTTTGTGGAGGTTTTTATAGGAAATGACCACAACCTTGGTCACTTAAAACAACAAATGTTTATTCTTTTATAGTTCTCAAAGTCAGATATTCAAATTTAATTTTTATGACACAAAACAAAGATATTGTCAGAATTATGCCCTGGTCTCTCTAGAAGTTCTATGTGTGAATCTATTCCTTGTCTCTTCCAACTTTAGGGGACTGCCAACATTCCTTGGTTCATAGACACATCAGTTCAAACTATGCCTCTGCAGTCACAAGGCCTTCACTTCTTATAGGTGGGTCAAATCCCTTTGACTGTCTTATATATGACACTCTCCAATAACACAGGATAAAGGCCTCATATAAAGATCAATAACCTAATCTTATCTGCAAAGTCTTTACCATATAAAGTCACACTCATGGGTTCTTGGAATCAGACAGTGGCTATGGTTCTCAGAGCCATTATTTAGCCTACCACAAGTAACTAAACTACAATTCAAGTGGAATATGTAATGCATATGTTCCACTTGTCTTTTACTTATTTGAAGAGGCTCACCACATCACTGAGAAAGACTTACCATAAAAATGTCAACTGAGAGTGCCATGGGAGCCACATGTCCCAACTGTACGTGGAGGAAGAGGTGCATTTCTAAGCTCCCAAACTGATAGCCCTGCTTTCTAGGCTAGCTCTGGGGGCACATCCCACGCCCCCATCCCCATCTACTGCAGCCCCAGTGACCAGGCAGCAGCATCTTCCTGCCCTCTACATAACAATTTGCCCCACATCAGAAAGTATGGGAGCCGCATGCTTCACCTCACCTGGAGGGAGAGTGACCACCTTAGGCACAGTTTCCACCTATACTCATTCAAGGAAGATGACAGTATAAGAATACATTCAATAACATAAAGAGCAATATGGCAACATCAGAGACAAGTGATTCTACAACAGTAAGAACTGAACATCCAGTGCAAATGAAACAGAAGGAAATGACCTTAAAACAACTTCATGAAGATGACAGAGGCCCTTAAAAATTTCTCTTAAAGAAATGGAGGAATAGACAAGCAAAATGGAAACAAATCAATAAATTCTTTAAAGAAAGCCAAGAAAACCAAAGCAAACAAACAAACAAAAAACAAAAAAAAAGCAATCAAACAAGTGAAGAAAACAGTCCAAAACTTGAAAATTGAAATAGAGGCAATAAAGCAAACACAAACTGAAAGAAATCAGGAAATTAAAAATCTGAGTAAACAAACAGTAACTACACATGCAAGCATTACTAACAGACCACAACAGATGGAAGAAAGAATCTCAGGCATTGAAGATACAATAGAGGTAATAGATTTATCAGTCAAAGAAAATGTTAAATCCAACAAATTCTTAACACAAAACATCCAGGAAATCTGGGACACCATGAAAAGACTGAACCTAAAAATAATAGGGATAGGAGGAGAAATCCAGCTCAAAGACACAGACAATATTTTCAACAAAATCACAGAAGAAAATTTTCCCAACCTAAAGAAAAGTATGCCTATGAAGGTACAAGAATCTTACAAAACACCAAATAGCCTGGACCAAAAGAAAGTCCCTTCGCTATATGATAATCAAAACACTAAACATGCAGAATTAAGAAAGAATATTAAGAAGTGCAAAGGAAAAATGCCAAGTAACATATAAAGGCAGACCTATCAGAATTACACCTGAATTAAATCTGAAAGTCAGAAGGTCCTGGATAGATGTTCTGCAGACACTAATAGACCACAGATGCCAGCCCAGACTAATATACCCAGCAAAGATTTCAATCACCATAGACAGAGAAAACAAGACATTCCATGAGAAAACTAGATTTAAATAACTATGCATAAATCTAGCCCTACTAGAAGGAAAACTCTAACCAAAGGAAGTTAGTTGCACCCACAAAAACAGAGGCAACTGATGACTTCACACCAGCATACCACAAATAAGGAAAATACATGAACACTACCACATCACAAATAAACCACAAATATAACAGGAATTAACAATCACTGGTCATTAATATCTCTTAATATCAATGGGTTCAATTCACCTATAAAAAAGACACAGACTAGGGGGTGAGTTTCTGACCCGCGGCAGCAGCCCAGGACACGGAACTCAGATGTTCCTCATCCCCCTTATACTTCCTGGTCTTCCTGCAGGGCCTATACTCTCCGCATATTGCCTCTCTCTTCCTATCCCACCCAGCTTGCATCCAGAAATCTCCCCCCTTCTGCCTCCCTTCTCTATTTGGGCACATAACATCACCCAGCTCAGCCTGTCTGGGCGCTGGGGCCGAATCCTGAGGGCAACCGGGTGGGCGGGAGTTCCTTTGTCTCAATAGCCTGCCTGCAGCAAGCAAGGTAGGCGCTTTGTTTACGAGCTACCCAACCAGCACGGAGATCTGATCTAGGCACCAGGAGAGCCATCACTGAGGCACACAAAGAGCCATCACGGGAGAGTGCCATCACTGGGAAGATACCTCAGTGGGCAAGGAGACCTGATCGTATAAAAGAAGATCCATAGGGGAGCATTCGGAGGAAGAGATGGGCAGGCGCCAATCCAAGAATTCACCCAACAATCTGAAAAACAACATGAAACCACCAGAACCCAGCGACCTCACAACAGGAGGACATGAACACGTTAATCAAGAAGAAGTAGAAAAAGTTGACTTTATGAAAGTGATTGACGCCCTTAAGCAGCATGTAAAAAATGCCCTTATAGAAATGGATGAGAAGTATAACAGAAAGTTTGAAGAATTGAATAAATCAGTGAATGATACCCTAGGAAACCAAGGAAAAACAATCAAACAGATAATGGAAACAGTTCAAGACTTGAAAACTGAAATGGAGGCAAGGAAGAAAACACAAACAGAGGGCTGGCTAGACATGGAAAATCTAGGTAAACGAATAGAGACTACAGAAACAAGTATAACCAACAGAATACAAGAGATAGAAGAAAGAATCTCAGATTCTGAAGATACCATAGAGAAAATAAACACACTGATCAAAGAAAATAGCAAATGCAACAAACTCTCATCACAAAACTTTCAGGAAATATGGGACACAATAAAAAGACCAAACCTAAGAATAATAGGATTAGAAGAAGGAGAAGTGCAGCTCAACGGTCCAGAAAATATATTTAATAAAATCATAGAAGAACACTTTCCCAACCTAAAGAAAGATATACCTATAAAGGTTCAAGAAGCATACAGAACACCGAATAGGCTGGATCAAAAAAAAAATCCCTTTGCCATATAATAATCAAAACACAAAGCATACAGAATAAAGAATATTAAGAGCTGCAAAGGAAAAAGGCCAAGTTACTTATAAAGGTAAACCTATCAGACTTAAACCTGACTTCTCTATGGAAACCATGAAAGCCAGAAGGTCCTGGATAGATGTACTGCAGAAACTAAGAGACCATGGATGCAAGCCCAGACTAATATACCCAGCCAAGCTTTTGTTCACTATCAGTGGAGAAAACAAAATTTTCCAGGATAAAAACAAATTTAAATAATACGTAGCCACAAATCCAGCCTTACAGAAAGTAATAGAAGGAAAATCACTAACCAAGGAGTCCAACAATGACCACAATAACTCAGACATCTAGAGACCCTTCACCAGAACAACTCAAAGAAGGGAAACACATAAACTCTACTACTAAAAAAGTGACCAGAGTTAACAACCACTGGTCATTAATATCACTTAATGTCAGTGGACTCAACTCACCTATAAAAAGGCACAGGCTAAGAGATTGGATAAGAAAACAGGATCCAAAATTCTGCTGTTTACAAGAAACACACCTCAACCACAAAGACAGGCACCTACTCAGAGTAAAGGGCTGGGAAAAGGCTTATCAAGCAAATGGACCTAAGAAACAAGCAGGTGTGGCCATACTAATTTCTAACAAAGTTGACTTCAAACTTAAATCAATCAGAAGAGATGGAGATGGACATTTTATACTCATAACAGGAACAAGTCACCAGGATGAAGTCTCAATCCTGAATATCTACGCCCCTAATATAAAAGCACCCACGTACGTAAAAGAAATATTACTAAAACTCAAGGCAGCCATCAAACCGCACACACTAATAGGAGACTTCAACACGCCTGTCTCACCAATGGACAGGTCAATCAAACAGAAACCTAGTAGAGAAATAACAGAATTAATGGAGGTAATGAATCAAAGGGACTTAACAGATGTAGTAATAAGGATGCCGGGGCTGCATCCCCAGCACCCCAGCCACCCGCACGGCTAGCTTTACCCGAAATAAGAACACACAAACTGTATTCATTTAAACACTACTTGGCCCTTTAGCTCTAGCCCTTACTGGCTAATTCTGATATCCCGATCAACCCATCTCTAATAATCTGTGAGAACCGGTCTTACTGGGAAGATTCTAGCCTAGTCCATCCTGGGTCGGAGCTTCATGGTGTGTGTCTGCCCAGGAGCGGGGTATGGTGTCTCTCTCAGGCGTCTGCTCCCGAGAGGAGAGCTGTCGAGTCTGACCTCACTTCCTCTTCCTCCCAGCATTTTGTTCTGTTTACTCCACCCACAGGGCCAAGCAGTTTCTTTGTTGCTTAACCAATGAAATCAACAGATTGATATATGACACTCCCACATCAAACAGACATCAACAGAACATTCCACCCAAATAGGAAAGAATATACCTTCTTCTCTGCAGCTCATGGAACCTTCTCGAAAATTGACCACATAGTCGGTAACAAAGCAGACTTCCACAGTTACAAAAAAATATTAATAACCTCCTGTGTCTTATCAGATCACCATGGACTAAAGTTAGAATTCAACAACAATGCTACCCCCAGAAAGCCTACAAACTCATGGTACTGAACCATACCTGGATCAAGGAAGAAATAAAGAAAGAAATTAAAGTCTTCCTTGAATTCAATGAAAATAAAGAAACAACATACTCAAACTTATGGAACACTATGAAAGCAGTCCTAAGAGGAAAGTTCATAGCACTAAGTGCCCTCTTAAAGAAAACAGAGAAAGCACACATTGGAGACTTAACAGCCCACCTGAAAGCTCTAGAAAAAAAAAAGAAGCAGACTCACCTAGGAGGAGTAGAAGACTGGAAATAATCAAACTGAGGGCTGAAATCAACAAAATAGAAACACAGAAAACAATCCAAAGAATCAATGAAACAAAAAGCTGGTTCCTGGAGAAAATCAACAAGATTGATAAACCCCTATCCAAACTAATCAAATGGAGCAGAGAGAATATGCAAATTAATAAGATCAGAAATGAAAAAGGGGACATAACCACAGACACAGAGGAAATTCAGAGAATCATTAGATCTTACTACAAAAGCCTGTATGCCACAAAACTGGAAAATGTAAAAGAAATGGACACTTTTTTAGATAAATACAATATACCAAAGTTAAACCAGGATCAGGTGAACAATCTAAACAGACCTGTTAGTGAGAAGAATTAGAAGCTGTTACCAAAAACCTACCATCCAAAAAAAAAAAAAAAAAAAAAAAAAAAAAAAAAAAAAAAAAAGCCCAGGACCAGATGGTTTCAATGCGGAATTCTACCAGAACTTCCAAGAAGACCTAATACCTATACTCCTTAATGTATTTCCCAATATAGAAACAGAAGAGTCATTGTCAAATTCCTTTTATGAAGCTACAGTTACTCTGATACCAAAACCACACAAAGATGCAATCAAGAAAGAGAATTACAGGCCAATCTCACTCATGAATATCGACGCAAAAATCCTCAACAAAATACTGGCAAACCGAATCCAAGAACACATTAGAAAAATTATCCCTTATGATCAAGAAGGCTTCATCCCAGAGATGCAGGGCTGGTTCAACATGTGAAAATCTATCAATGTAATCCATCATATAAATAAACTGAAAGAAAAAAACCATATGATCATTTCATTAGATGCTGAAAAAGCATTTGACAAAATTCAACATCTCTTTATGATAAAAGTCTTGTAGAGATTAGGGATACAAGGGTCATACTTAATACAATATAAGCTATTTACAACAAGCTGACAGCTAACATCAAATTAAAAAGAGAGAAACTCAAAGCCATCCCACTAAATCTGTCCACTTTCTCCATACCTCTTCAATATAGTGCTTGAAGTTTTAGCAACAGCAAGAAGACAACATAATGGGATCAAGGGGATTCGAATTGGAAAGGAAGAAGTTAAACTTTCGTTATTTGCAGATGATATGAAAGTGTACATAAGTGCCCCCAAACACTCCACGAAAGAACTCCTACAGCTGACAAACAGCTTCAGTAATGTGGCAGGATACAAGATCAACTCCAAAAAATCAGTCGCACTCTTATACACAAAGGATATGGAAGCAGAGAGGGAAATCAGAGAAGCTTCACCTTTCACGATAGCCACAAACAGCATAAAATATCTTGTGGTAACTCTAACCAAGGAAGTGAAAGACCTATTTGACAAGAACTTTAAGGCATTGAAGAAAGAAATTGAAGAGGATACCAGAAAATGGAAGGACCTCCCCTGCTCTTGGATTGGGAGGATCAACATAGTAAAAATGGCAATTCTACCAAAGGCAATTTATAGATTCAATGCAATCCCCATCAAGGTCCCATCAAAATTCTTCACAGATCTTGAGAGGACAATAATCAACTTTATATGGAAAAACAAAAAACCCAGGATAGCCAAAACAACCTCATACAATAAAGGAACTTCTGGAGGCATTACCATTTCTGACTTCAAACTCTATTACAGAGCTACAGTAATGAAAACAGTGTGGTATTGACATAAAAACAGAGAAGTCGACCAATCGAATCATATAGAAGACCGGGTTTTTAACCCACAAACCTATGAACACCTCATTTTTGATAAAGGAGCTAAAAGTATACAATGGAAGAAAGAAAGCATCTTCAACAAATGGTGCTGGCACAACTGGATGTCAACCTGTAAAAGAATAAAATAGACCCATATCTACCACCATGCACAAAACTCAAGTCCAAATGGATCAAGGACCTCAATATCAATCTGAACACACTGAACCTGATAGAAGAGAAAGTGGGAAGTACCCTACAACAGATGGGCACAGGAGATCGCTTCCTAGGTATAACCCCAGCAGCACACACATTAAGGGCAACATTGAATAAATGGGACCTACTGAAACTGAGAAGCTTCTGTATAGCAAAGGACACTGTCACTAAGACAAAAAGGCAAACTACTGACTGGGAGAAGAGCTGCACCAACCCCGCAAAAGACAAAGGTCTGATCTCCAAAATATATAAAGGACTCAAGAAACTAGACTTTAAAATGCTAATTAACTCAATTAAAAAATGGGGCACTGAACTGAACAGAGAATTCTTAACAGAAAAATTTCAAATGGCCAAAAGACACTTAAGGTCATGCTCAACCTCTTTAGCGATCAGGGAAATGCAAATGAAAACAACTTTGAGATATCATCTTACACCTGTCAGAATAGGTAAAATCAAAAATACCAATGATAGCCTTTGCTGGAGAGGTTGTGGAGGATGGGGTACCCTCATCCATTCCTGGTTGGAATGCAAACTTGTGCAACCACTTTGGAAATCAGTGTGGCGGTTTCTCAGGAAATTCGGGATCGACCTACCCCTGGACCCAGCAATACCACTCTTGGGAATATACCCAAGAGATGCCCTATCATAAGATAAAAGCATTTGTTCAACTATGTCCATAGCAGCATTATTTGTAATAGCCAGAACCTGGAAACAACCTAGATGTCCTTCAATGGAAGAATGGATCAAGAAAGTGTGGAATATATACACATTAGAATACTACACAGTGGTAAAAAACAATGACTTCCCGAATTTTGCATGCAAATGGATGGAAATAGAAAACACTATCCTGAGTGAGTTAACCCAGACCCAAAAAGATGAACATGGGATGTACTCACTCATAATTGGTTTCTAGCCATAAATAAAGGTCACTGAGTCTATAACTTGTGATCCTAAAGAAGCTAAATAAAAAGGTGAACCCAAAGAAAAACATATAGTTATCCTCCTGGATATGGGAAGTAGACAAGATTGTCGGGCAAAAAATTGAGATCTTGGGGGTGGGTTGGGATGTGAGTAAGGGGAGATGGGGAGAGTAAAGTGAGAAGGGGAGGATGGGGGGAACTTGGGGAAACCAGATTATTGCGATAAAGGAAGGTTGGATAAGGGTGCAGGGAAGCACATATATCGTAAATAAGGGAGCCATCTTAGGGTTGGCAGGAGACTTGAACCTAGAGGGGCTCCCAGGTGCCCAGGGCGATGTCCCCAGTTAGTTCATTGGGCAGCTAAAGATAGGGAACCTGAAATGACCCTATCCTATAGCCATATTGATGAATATCTTGCATATCACCATAGAACCTTCATCTGGCGATGGATGGAGATAGAGACAGTGACCCACACTGGAGCACAGGACTGTGCTCCCAAGGTCCCAATGAGGAGCAGAAGAAGGGAGAACATGAGCAAGGAAATCAGGACCACGAAGGGTGCACCCACCCACTGAGACAGTGGGGCTGATCTAATGGGAGGACACCAAGACCAGCTGGACTGTGATTGAAAAAGCATGGGATAAAACCAGACTCTCTGAACATGGTGGACAATGAGGGCTGATGAGAAGCCAAGGACAATGGCACGGGGTTTTGATCTTTCTTCATCTTCTGGCTTTGAGGGAGCCTAGTCAGTTTGGATGTTCACCTTCCTAGACCTGGGTGGAGGGGGGAGGACCTTGGACTTTCCACAGGGCAGGGAACCCTGACTGCTCTTTGTACTGGAGAAGGAGGGGGAGAGTAGTGGGAGGAGGGGGGAGGAGTGGAAGGAGGGGGAGGGAAATGGGAGGCTGCGAGGAAGCGGAATTTTTTTTCAATAAAAAATAATAAAAGAAGACACAGACTAATAGCTAATCTAATATCTAACAAAGTAAACTTCAAACTAAAATTAATGAAGGGATGGAAGAGTACATTTCATAGTCCATCAAGATCAAGTCTCAATTCTGAACTTCTATACTCTAAATACAACATCACCGACATTTGTTAAAGACGCGTTACTAAAACTTAAATCACACATTAAACTCCACATACTAATGGTGGGAGCCTTTCATACCCCACTCTCACCAATGGACAGGTCTATCAGATAAAAACGTAACAGAGAAATAAAGGAACTAACAGATGTTATTACTCAAATGGACCTAATAGACATCTATAGAACATTCTACCCAAACACAAAAGAATTTTCAATCTTCTCAGCACCAATGGAGCCTTCTCTAATATCTACCACATACTCAGTAACACAGCAAATTTCAACAGATACAAAAAATATTGGAATAATCCTTGCATCTTAACGGATCACCATGGCTTAAAGTTAGAATTTAACAACAACCTTAACTGCAGAAAGCCTGCAAATTCATGTAAATTGAACAATGCTCAACTGAATCATCACTGGGTCAAGGAAAAAAAATAAAGAAATTAAAGACTTCTCGGAATTCAATAAAAATGAAAACAAAACATACCCAAAGTTATGGTACACTGTGAAAACAGTGCTAAGAGACAAAGTTCATAGTACTAAATGCCTACATTAATAACACAGAGAAATTTTTCACTAGCAACTTAATAGCACATCTCAATGTTCTAGAACAGAAAGAAGCAGAATTGCCCAGGAGAAGTAGGTATCAGGATATAATCAAACTGAGGGCTGAAATCAATAAATAGAAACAAAGAGAACAATACAAAGAATCAATGAAACAAAAGAGCTGATTCTTGGAGAAAATCAACAAGGTAGACAAACTCTTATCAAAAATAATCAAAATAGTGAAGAAATGAAGAAGGAATACCCAAATTTGCAAAATCAGAAAGGAAAAGGGCGACATAACATCAGACACTGAGGAAATCCAGAGAATCATTAAATCATACTTTGAAATCCAGTACGCAACAAAATTGGAAAACACAAAAGAAATGGACAATTTTCTGGATAGGTACCATATACCAAAATTAAATCAAGACAAGATAAACAATTTAAATAACCCTGAAGGAAACAGAAACAGTCATCAAAAGTTTCCCAATTAAAAAAAGCCCAGGGCCAGATGGTTTCACTGTAGAATGCTACAAGAATTTCAAAGAAGATCAAATACCGATACTCCTCAAATTGGTCCACATAATAGAAACAGAAGGAGCACTACCAAACTCTCTTTTGCAAGGTTACAGTTACTCTAATAGCAAAACCAACAAAGATACAATTAAGAAAAAGATTTACAGACCAATCTCCCTCATGAACATTGATGTAAAAAAATATTCAATAGGATACTGGCAAACTAAATCTAAGAACACATTAAGAAATAAAATCATCCACGAAGATCTGGTAGGCTTCATCCCAGAGATTCAGGGATGGTTCAACATATGAAAATCTGTCAATGTAATCCATCACATAAATAAACTCAAAAAATATATGATTTCCTCAGATGTTGAATAAGCCTTTGACAAAATCTAACACTCCTTCATGATAAAGGTCTTGAAGAAAGCAGGGATACAAGGAACATACCTAAACATAATTAATGCTATATACTACAAGTCTACAGACAACATCAAACTAAATGGAGGCAAACTCAAAGTGATCTCACTAAAATTAGGAACAAGACAAAGCTGTCTACTCTCTCCATATCTATTCAATAACTATATTTGAAGTTTTAGTTAGTGCAAAAAGACAACAAAAGGAAATCAAGGGAAACTGGAAGGAAAGAAATCAAGCTTGCACTATTTGCAGATGATATGATAGTATACAAGAGTGCCTTCCAAAATTCTACCAGGGAACACCTATAGCTGATAAGTACCTTCAATAATGTTGCATGATGCAAGAATAACTCAAAAATGCCTTATACACAAATGATAAATGTGCTGAGAAAGAAATCAGAGAAATGTCACTCTTTACAATAGCCACAAATAAAATATCTTGGGGTAACTCTAACCAAACAAATGAAAGACCTGCAAGACAAGACCTTTAAGTCTTTAAAAAAAAAAAGAAACTGAAGAAGATATCAGAAAATGGAAAGATCTCTTATATTCTTGAATAGTTAAGATCAACAAAGTAAAAATGGCAGTACTACCAAAAGCATTCTACAGATTCAATGTAATACATATCAAAACCTCATCACAATTCTTTACAGACCTCCAAAAAACAACAATCAACTTCATATGGAAAAGCAAAGAAACAAACAACAGAAAAAGAACAGGATAGTCAAAATGATCCTGTACAATAAAGGAACTTCTGGAGGCATCACCATCCTGACTTCAAGTTCTACTATAGAGTTGTAATAATAAAAACAGCTTTATATTGGCATACAAATAGACATGTGGATAAATGGAATCAAATTGAAGACTCTGATATTAATCTAAACCCCTATGAATACATGATTTTTGACAATGAAGCCAAACATGTACATTAAAAAAAAGAAAGCCTCTTCAACAAATGGTGTTGGTATAACTGGATGTCAATCAGTAGAAGAATGAAAATAGATCCATATCTATCACCATGCATAAAACTCAAGTCCAAGTGGATCAAAGACCTCAACATAATTCCAGTTACACTGAACCTGATAGAATATAAAGTGGGAAGTAGCATTGAACACACTAGTACAGGAAACCATTTTCTAAATATAATATCAGTAACACAGACACTGAAAGCATCACTTAGTAAATAGGACCACCTAAAACTAGAAACTTCTGTAAGACAAAGGACATGGTAAATAAGACAAAATGGCAGCCTACAGAATGAGAAAAGATCTTCACCAACTCCACATCTGACAGAGTATGATCTCCAAAATATATAAAGAACTAAAGAAACTAGGTATCAAAATACCAAATAATCCAATTAAAAATGGGATACAGATCTAAACAGAGAATTATCAACAGAAGAAACACAAATAACTAAATGATATTTAAGGAATTGTTCAACATCCTTAGCCATCAGGGAAATGCAAATCAAAATGACTTTGAGATACCATATTATACCTATAAGAATGGTTAATATCGAAAACACAGATGACAGATGATGCTGGAGAGGACGTAGAGTAAGGGGAACACTCCTCTACTGCTGGTGGGAGTGCAAACTTGTACAGCCACTTTGGAAATCAGTACTGTTTCTCAGAAAATTGAGAATCAATATACCTCAAGACCCAACATGCCACTCTTGGGCATATACCCAAAGAATGTACATTCATACCACAAGGACATTTGCTCAACTATGTTCATAGCAGCCTTATTCATAATAACAAGGTCCTGGAAACAGCCTAGATGCCCCTCTACTGAAGAAGGGATAAAGAAGATATGGTACATTATGCAATGGAGTACTACTAAGCGGTAAAAAGCAATGAAAAATTTGAAATTTTGAAAAGAAATTTTGAAATTTGCAGGCAAATGGATGGAACTAGAAAAAAAACATCCTAAATGTTGTACCTAAGACCCAGAAAGAGAAATGTGATATGTACTCACTCAGAAGTGGATATTAGATGTAAAACAAAGGATAGCCAGATTCCAATCCACGACCCCAGAGAAGCTAGGTAAAAAGTAGGACTTTAAGAGGGACACACATGGAGGGCCAGGAAGGGGAAATAGTTAAGATCTCGGTTACTAGGAGGAGGATGTAGAAGGGTGGGCATGGGTCATGGGACCATGAGGGATCAAGTAGGCTGATTTGGGGGAGCGATGGAGTGGGAGAGAATCAAAGAGAGATCTTGATAGAAGGAGCCATTATGGGTGGAGGAACTTGGTGCTATGAAAATTCCCAGGAATCCAGAAACATGACCCTAGCTAAGACTTCAAGCCATAGTGGAGAGGGTGTCTGAACTGACTTCCCCCTCTAATCAGATTGGTGACTACCCTAATTGTATCGTAGAGCTTTCATCCAGTAATTGATGGAAGCAGATGCAGTGACCCACAGTGAAACACTGGGCTGAGCTCCTGGAGTTCAGCTGAAGGGAGGGAGGAGGAATCAAATGAGCAAACGGGGGAGGGGGGCGGGTCAGGACTTATCCCAGGTGCATGAACTGCCTTTTAGAGCCCATTCCCTATGGCAGGAGACCTTGCTAAGCTGTGATACAGGGGGAGGGACTTTGTTCTGTCTCAACTTGGTATGCCAGACTTTATTGACTCCCCAAAGGAAGCTTACCCCCTCTGAGGAATGGATTGTGGTTTGGAAGGGGGAAGTTGGAGGGGAGAGGAGAAGGCAAGGGAGGAGGAACTGGGTTTGGCAGAAGAATGAAAAATAATTAAATAAAAAAACATGTCAACTGAATGGAAATGTAAGTGAAAAGTGAAATGGCATCCAACAGGAAGATACTGGTAACGCCACCATGTGGTCTAGACAGAAAGCTGATCAGCTATGGCTGTTGAAAAACATTGGAAGGAACTGCAAGACACTTTTGGTAGCTCTGGAAATAATTTCTTCTTTTAAACAACTCCAGCAAGCAATAAATCTACAGTGAAATCTACAAAGTGTTTGGAAAAAGTAACTGCTCTATGGGCGTTACTCGCTTTCTTCCTGGTTTCACTTCTAGCACAGCAGAATGTGTTGCAGAAGCACATTTTGAATTCATGGTTCATAAAAGGGTCTTTTGTCAGTATAATGCAAACTACACTGGGGGAAAATAAATAATAAAATGCAGAATCAGCGCTCCCAATTGCAATGGCTGGAAGCAGGGCGGGGCAGTAAAAAATTGAAATGACACTTAAAAATAAATGCTTGAGTGCCTTCCAGCCCATCTGATCCCTATTTCCTCAAGCACTGATCATTTGCTGTCCCAGCTGAAATGGATGGCTTTTGTCTTGCTGGAGATCACACACATGTACATTTGTTGATTCTCTGAAGGCAATTCTTCATCATGAGGTATTGGAAACAGATACTCCAGGGAAAACATCTGTTTGGCTGCAATGCTAGCATCTGCCCCATAAGGTGTGTTAAAGAAAATAACTTTATCCTGGTGGCTCAGAGACCAGAACTCTCCAAGTAGACATGGTACCAAAGGCAGACGGAGTACATATTTGCTTCATTGCTCCTGCACAATTGGGAGCAATATTCAGAGGTCTGGTTCACTTCTGGCTGTGCCAGACACAGGACGTGGTGAGATGGCATGGTTCCCGGGGTCACTTCTAGAGGCAGAGCTCACTTAGCAAAAGAGCCTCAAGGCACAGTAGACACTCCCTGTGCATTAGTTTCGTGAGCTGCTTTTCTTATATTGCAGCTGGCTGCATGTTGGTGATCCTCAGGGCGTGGGCCCAGCTCAGTATGTGAGACTTGTAGTAGAAACATTAGTAACATGAGCACTGGGCCATATTTCAGACTCTTGGCCCTACCACTGCCTGGGTGAGCATGGGAAAGCGACTTGCCTTTTCTGATCTTCGGTTTCGTCATGTGTGAAATACCAACAATTACTGTTGCTTTCAGTAGGTAGACTGTAATACATTAGTGTTTGCTATCCTTTCTATGTAAAAAGTTTCTGAATATGAGATCTGGATTTTTTTCTACTAAATATGAAAAAAAATGCAATGTCCTTCTACTTGCCACCTGGGATTTGAGTTACATTGCTTGACACCAACACAGAGGTCACTTGCTTCATCCATTTTTTTAAAAAGTTAAATAACACTGGGCTATCCACTGGCCACTTAATCCAGGCTAGTTGTCGCCAACGAGCAGCTGCTTCCGGCTTAGCTTGTGTATCCACTAATAGTGGCTAATTTTTGACACAAAAGGAGCTTTCCGAAATGATGCTTATAAAATCATGTGGATTATTTTTATTATTGATGAACCATGATGAAAGTAGTGGGGTAAGGGTTAGGAACATGCAATATACTTATGGAACACCCTGAAGTCTAGCAGAGTTAACTATCTGGAACAAATGTTTTGGCTTTGATAGGTTTGAGTTTAAGCATTTTACTTCAACTTTGCCTGCATCTTCATCTTCTTATCTGTAAAGACAGAAGAACATTGCTCAGAGTCATTGTGGGAATCAAATAAACCATAGTGCTTATCATATAGTAAGTGCTCATTGAAGTACAATTAAAATTTTGAAAGAAAAAATTTTAACCATTACCACACTGTGTTTAGAGTACCAGAGTAGCAAACTGAGAATAAATTGCCCCAGAACCACTGATTTTCAGAGGATAAACAGCTGCTACCCCGAGACTTAGTTATCTGAGGTTACTTGCCCTGCCTTTTGCCCCAGAACAACATAAACCTGTAGGGATAAGTCCCGCCCCTCGGGGGGCATGTTCGCCTCGGGCTAATGTTTGTCTATAAATTTGGCGAGCATGCTCCCAGCGGTCGCTTCTGCTTTCCTGGTCTCTGCGGGAAGGGTGGTTCTGTAAGTCTCCATTAAAGCTGTATATATATTTTTACAATCTGTCTGCATTCGCTTACGCCGTTACATAAACCAATACTGTCAGGCAGTATTATTGATTTTAAGTACTCTGTAGATAACAGTTTCTATGATCACCAAGTTCTGAATCTCCTGGAAAATTGAGAGGCAAGGCTATTTGCTGAAGGAATGGTAAGAGAGACTGTAAGACATTAAGCTTATTTCTCACCTTCCAGAAGTCTGGATTTTATTGTCTTTCTGGCATTGGTGCCCGGAAGTCCATAACTTCAGATGGGTTCTAGGAAGTTTTAGTCATTCTTAAGTGTCTGGCTGGAGGGCAATCGACAGAGTGATTAAAGCAGCCAGGGTTATAATTCATCCTTCCAGGCTGTGGTTGAGGCATCTGCTGCATCTCTTCCCACTGGCACAGTACTCTGCAGCCATTGCATTATGCTCTGACACCTTCAATTTGGATTTCTAACTCCTACAATTATGAGAAAATACATTTTTGTAGTGTTTAAGCCATGAGGCTTATAGGTTTTTTTTCCAGAAGCCCCAGGAGATCAACACTTTGTTTCAGTGCATGTCCGTCAGCTTGCCTTCAATTGGTAGCTCTGTATCTGTTTTACTTGAGGCCTTCCCCTGGCTTCCATTTGAGCAGCCTTGGCCAGTTTTAGTAGGGAATTACACCTGTGTTAGGTTTCTGTCACTTTGAAAAAATACTTGACACAAGCAACTTAAAAGCAAGGAGAATTGATTTTGTTTCAGTGTTTCAAAGATCTCTGTCCATGGACGGTTGACCTGTTGCTTTTATGGGCCAATGTGAAGCAGTGTATCACATGTGGTAGAATGAAGCTTAGAAAATGGCAGTCAGTAAGTGAAAGTGAGAGAGAACTGACCAGGAGTCTTCTCTTCTCTTCAATAACATGCCCCCAGTGATCTGATTTTCTTGCAGAACACTCCCCACCTACTAAAAGCTCTTCTTACTCTTACCAATTCCACAGTCTTTTAAGCCAAGCCTTGACCATTTAGGTCTTTGGAGAATGTTCAAAGTGCAGACCTGAACAATGTTTCTTGCTTTGGCAGTTCTCATGTAAGGGCTGGAGGGAGAAACCACTGTTCATAAACACCAGCAACCTTTCCCCTAGGCTTGGATAATTGCAGGGGCATGGTATGCTGGGTCCTGGAATTTGGTTCAGTAATGTGCCACCTCCATTAGCTTTCCGTACTCTGTGCTGGCATCCCTGTCTTCCATAGTTACAAAGGCTTCCAACTTGCCTATAAGATTTACATGGCGGAGGCATGTATTTTAGGAATAAATTCATTTCGTGATGGCATGTTCGGAGAAATGCATCATTAGTTGATTTCTTTGTTGTGTGGATAGCATTGGTCTCTGGTTTAGTGTTGTGATGCTATAGGCATTTTCCTGAGCTGTTTTAAGAAAAATTGCCTGAACCTGACCTTGTACCAATAGAAATCTGCAGTAATTAAAACTGATTGTTGTGGAGATGTATTTGTCCACGGGTTTCTTTTGAAAAGAACTCCAGATCTCATTCAAATTTTGATATTCAATATATCACATCATCTAGTTTTATTTTCCTATTACAGAAGTATCTTTTAATAGTAACGGAAATGTAATTAATTGTACAGATATTGTACTTCAACTTCTCCACGATGTGTTTTCACTTGGTATGCGCCTCCCTTTCTTGGTTCCCCTTTTTGATTTGGGCAGTTCTAGTCATCCTTTGTCTTCATTTAAATAAGCAAACCACGAATCTTCAAGTGGAGGAAAAGATAAATATTTTCTCTGATAATAGTTTTCACTGCATGCAAACAAAATGGCCTTATGTGAAAAACTGCTGTAAGGAACGGCTGCTTATTGGTGCTTGTTTTAAACATCTCCAGATGTTGGCTTCTTTTTAAAAAAGACTTGAAGCTACTAACTTCATTGTTTTTTAAAAATCTCTTCTCAAAACACTGGGACAACAGACTAAAGGTGAAGTCAGCAAGTTTACAAATGAAGGGTAATAAGCTTGAGAGAAGTTTTAAAACGAACAGGTTTTAATGCACATAAGCCCTGGGCAGCTGAAATGTTTGAACCTCAGAACTACCTGGAAATAGCCGAGCAGCTCGTTCCCTGGAGAAGAAATTACATTTTTGACCTTTTAAAAATGCACTGCCCACATTGATGACTTTTTTCTTAAGAGAATGCAGGAAATTATGACAAGTAAATAGGCTATTTCGAGTTTGCTAAAGAAGAGGGCAGCTGACCATGGAAAAGCTTGCTCAAGTTACACAACTAAGAGAGGGCTGCTTTGCTCCTTCTCAAAGCAGCAGACTAGCTTTAAATTCTTAGTGCTGTTTCTTTACAAAATTCTATCAAGAAATCTTTATTGAAAATTCCTGAGATCTTCAAAATGAAGTAGATAATCCTTGCTTCCATTTATTCATTTATTGTCAAAAACACCATTTACTAGAAAAATATGAACGGAGTTTATATTAATATAACTAGATAGTGCGTTAACTTTAATCTTTAATAAAAACTTTCAGAGTGTAACAACAGGCAAGTGATAATGTTTGAACTGAATGCTCATTTCTCTTTCTCTATAGCAGAAAATAAAGCATGTTTTTCTGAACAGGTGATTGTTTGCTGACATGTGGATTTATATGCAATTTTAAATGAGCTTGGAAAGCACAAAACCTTGGGAACAAATATCATATAAGAAAATTAAACTGAAATATTTTGTGTTGGAGTAAGATCCTGGAATTAAGGAATTGAGTGACCCAAAGATGAAGACTAACATTGTGTCTGCTTCTGAAGGCTGAAAAAAATTCCTTCATTTAGAGTTCATCAAATGTACAGGTGCAAATAGGTTTCCAGTTGAGGTTATGAATTGAATTTGAAGAGCCAAAATACCTTATAAATAACTTTTAGATATTTTATTACTTTTAGCAACAATCAGTTCAGATATAACCAAAAGATAAAGGAAACCCATAGTGTTTCTTTGCTGCAAAAGTGATTTCACATGACTTTTTTCCCTACTAGACTAACCTACTAACAGAATGCCTCTGCCAATAATCTTACCGTGGTTTCCTACATTTCCTACTTCGGGTGTAAGGACATGACACATCTTCTCAGTCAGTCTCAGGAATGGTGGGACTGATAGCCTATGATAATCAAATAATTCATAGAGCACTTGGCAGTGCATTATGCTGCATTCTTACACAGATCTGTTTAATTGGGTTGCGTGTTCTTAGTAAGACTGTGACATCTAAACTTGACCTTTCAGAGTGGGGCTATGGGTGCTAGCTTGCATGTGTATAATAAAAGGCCATGTCAGTGAAGCACGGAAAGCTGGCAAGAGAAAATGGTTCAGAAAGAACTGGTGATCCCAACCATCTGGATTCCCAATTTTTGGCTGTAGATTTAAGAGTAGCAGGACTCATCTAGCCACTTAGCAAAAGCGCTGAGATAGCAGGCAGGATCACCGTTCTCCACTGTCTGTTACCTTACCAGGATCAGTGCGTTAATCAGAATTCTCCTGAATTTGGGCTCTAAACACAAGGCTCTTGGGGGCCATTCTATATTCAGTGGCACAAGAAGGGAGACTTAACAACCTCTCAGAGTAATGCATCCGTTTGCACATTCTTTTATGTAGTAGCCTGGCTTCATTGTTTCTGTGATGATATTTTACAGGGGAGCTAGTGTACATTTCTTTGCACAAAGAAGACCATCTTGCCTGACTGTGAGAGATGGACGCTGCAGGGAACTGAATGGACAGCTTAAGCTTGATTTTCCACAGGACTCTGGTGTTGAAGTCGTGAATGAGGAAGAAAGGCTTCTTTCTGGTCAATACTCAACACAAAAATCTCACTTCATTTTAAGTAGGCTCTTAAGAGCATTTGAACCATCACAAGTGTCTGAATGGGATTTTGTCACTGTGTGCCACTTCTCAGAAGGTTTGTGAAGAAGGGAAAATGAGCAGGAAAGCTAAACACACCTGTGCCCTAGTCTTTGGCAGATGGCAGTGATAAGCACCCATCTTTTCAGTAGCCCCTGGAGAGAATGGCAGGGTGGGGATGGAGAGAGCTCTGTGTTCTTGTCATCAGCTTTGCTCCTCTGTTGAATGCCATGCCCCAGTCTCCAATAGAGCAGCAAAGTTGGGACGAGTTTGAGCATAGAAAACGGCCTTCAGGGAAGTGGTGGCGGCGGGGTGGGTTGTCTGGGAGATTTACTCACAGCTCCCGTAGTCAAGTAAATCTGTTTGTAAAGAGCAATTGATTTTCGAGCTAGTGTGGCATACCACTATTCAAGGCATTTCCAGACACAAAATGGATAAGAGCTTAAATAAGTCAAATATACATGAATCTTGTTCCACTATAAATTTAAGCCTTTTGATACTAAACACATCAATACCTGTATTTGCTGAGAGGTATTCTGTCCACAACACTATGATCGATGACATTTTTATAATACTACCTAGCCTGGCCAGTGTCTTCCATATTTCTTGGGGAGCTGAATTGCTAAACAGTAGAAATTGTAGCCAAATGGCAAATGGTGTGTATGGTGGCCCTCATGACAAGGCTCCAAGTTCTGTTTATCCCCAGGATCAGACAAGATAAAGTACTTTTGCCTCACCAAACTCTGAAAATACTGTCAAAGTATAATTTTAATATGAACACATGTTGAAGATTTATTAACTTATTAATAAGAGAATCTGTAACGTGGTAAAAATGGGCTGAAAAGCCTTTTGCAGGCTTTAGTATTTATAGGTCTTTTAAAAGGATATTAAAATAAATTTCTATTAGGTATAAAATTGATTTATGTCCTATAGGAAAACTATAACATTGGGGATTAAAAAACTGGCTAGGAATAATTTTCTTTGTTACCTGAAAAGATCCGCAAGGTGACAGATAACTTCAGACAATCTGAGCCAATAATTACTAGTAAATAGCAACTCTAAACAAAGCTATATTTCTGTAGATAATTAATCCTTAGTGAAATTTTTCCAACATTATATTGAAAGGACTTTTTTAAAGTGTGTGCGCTTTGAACACCTTGTGTCACATGACTATTGATAGTATGAAGATGGCTGTCATTTTCTTCCTAACCCTGAGGCAGTTTGGAAGTCTAGTCTGAAAAATTACCTTCCTTTTCTGCCTGCAGGGATTGCAAGAATTTACCAAGATAGGAGTCGGACTTCTTTTCCTCTGACTGTAGCCCTCCTTGGCTGGGCACCGTGGCTGGCCCTCTGGCCTTTGCAATTCTCTTGTTGCTGTCCAGTTGTTCATAGAACATCTACAGCTTCTAAAAGTCATTCCTTCTGGTGCCACTGAGCCCTTAGTCTCACTATGGAGGGCATGCTGGTGTCTTCTCATGTGAGTCTGCATTGTGCTGATAAATGTTTAACAAGTGATTCTCAAAAAAAAAAAAAAAAAAAAGAATCATGGTTGATCAGTAACATTTGCCAGTTTCTGTGGTGCATGTACTTCTCCTGTGGTCAATTTAAAGCTGCCAACAGGATGCTAAACAGCTTGCAGAATTCCTGAGAATGTAATCAGCTCTAACAAACCAGTGCAAACCAGCTCCAGCACACACCTGGCTGGAGGCTTGCAGGAATATGTTCCTGACCCTGTTCCAAGGGTTTAATAAAACAGCCCTCAACATTTTTTCCTTACAGTGTTTCAAATTCTTCCCAGTAAGTCACTAAGAAATCTGAAGTCATTGTAGAAGTGCTTCCAACAGATTCCAGAGCAATCTTGTTCATGGCTTGCCCAGCCTGTCTTCCATTTAATTCACTGCTGTGTCTTGAGTTGAATATGGAAAGCTGTAAGAAAAGAAATTGCTCAGAAATCTTTTCATTAAATCCAAGAAAATCAGCTTCAGAGGCACTACTGTGGAATCTGTGAATAGTCAGAACTTGCTGGAACCTGTTAGAAACTGGAGGGCATTGTTATATGGTTTTAGGATTTAGTCTAGGAAACCTCAGTCTCACATTTTAAATACTTGGTTCCCAATTAGTAATATTATTTTAGAGAGAATGGGGAACTTTAGGAGGTAGGACCCAGCTGGAGGAATTAGGTCAGTGGGCAGAGGTCCTAGGGAGTGTCTGCCCTGACCACTTCTCTACATTTCCCAACTCTCATAAAAGTGAACAGATCTATGTCATGTGCTCATGGTAGTATGATTTCCTGAGCACATGGGTCCAAACAACCATGAACTAAGCCCTCTGAATCCATATGGCAAAAGCGGTTTTATTTCCTTCAAGTCATTTATGCCCAGTATCTTGGCCTCTCTGGCTTTGCTCTAAGTGAGAATTGTGTATTTAAGGTAGGTTCAGAGGCCAGAGAACTAAGAAAGCATCTCAACATTTATGTCCTTCTACTGTATCTAATATCTAAATCTTCCCAGGTTCTCAATAACATATTAGCCAACAGAATTATCACAATGAATATGGCCCAAATTAACCCATCTAAGAACTGCCTGTCAATCATCATCTTTCCTGAGCATTTGCTCAATCGGAATCCTGTTTCATCACGTCACCTGTAACATCTTATTTCTTCTTGATCATTCCATACACCTTGGCTTTATTTTTATTTTGTGTATTTTTGTTTGACTGGTAGATTTTTGATACATTATGTAGCTCAGACTAGCCTTGAAATCATTCTTCTCACCTCAACTTCCTGAGTGCAGGGTAGAGGGAAGTGCACTATCATGTCTGGGTTTATCATGTCTGGTTCAACTGCTCCGGTGTTGTGACCAGAGTTACAAATACTGTGCTTGCCAGGCACAAAATGCATTTGCTGGAAAGATAGGCAGAATTTCTGCTTTGCTTTATAGACTTGAATTGCATGCTAGTTTCTTTGTTTAGCAGTAATATTCCAAATCAATATCTATACATACCCACATGTTTGGGGAACTCTGTTTATTATATTCCTTTTAAGGATAAGAACCTATCTATGACCCTTGAGAACTCATTTGTTCAAAACAGAAAGATATTTCTTTCTTTGCAGGAAAGCAACCATGGCACAAAGCTTGTTGGATTGGATATGAGTTGGATTTTTGCTTTAATTCCTGGGGCTCTGAATGCATTCACCTTCTTGACCTTTTGACACTAATCATTCATCCCTATACACTGTCTGCTGACTCTAAACCAGAGCTTTAGCCACTACAGGACTCTCTCAAACAGATTCTTTTTCAGATTTCTTCTCTGGGGAGATCCTCCTACAATAATCCATATTTTGGAACTTACAAATTAAAAAGTTGAGCTTTCGCCTCATGAAACGAATAAGCCCCCTGTGTGCCCTAACTCAGACCTGTAAAATAAAAAATAATGTCCATAAAAACCACATAGACCCTAAGATATTTTTCAATTGAAATGTAAAA
This sequence comes from Microtus oregoni, assembly GCF_018167655.1. Classification (NCBI taxonomy): domain Eukaryota; kingdom Metazoa; phylum Chordata; class Mammalia; order Rodentia; family Cricetidae; genus Microtus; species Microtus oregoni. The sequence continues at coordinate 332,974 of NW_024544856.1, forward strand.
CTTTTCGGCTGAAACATAGATAGTAGCAAAATATATAATTAGTGGTATAAATGCAATTTGTGGTATATTGTAAATAGTAGTATTGAAATGTAAAATGTTTATCTCACCTTTTTGAATTAACCTGAATGCTACCTAAATCTCACAGTGGCCTTCCACCAACCCCCACCTATTGAAACAATACAGGAAAAAGCTCATCGTCACCAGAGAGAAATTTTACATCTTCGTCTTGTTGAACTTCTTGGTCCATTCTGCTCTTTTGTTCAAATGTTTTGTATTTTAATGCTTAGAGGAATTTTATGCATCACTGTATTCTTCTTCTTCTATATAACAAAATATACAAAAATTGGCATTGTTATTTTATTTTCTCTGACTACAAGTCTTGAAGTACTTACAATATCTTCTGAATTGAGTAATTGTTACCAAAAAAATGAGTTGTTCTGAACTGACTATAATGATAAAAGTATACTAGAAATTTTGATATTCATCAGGAAGAAAATTGAAAACACATTTTAGTAATGATGCATGCATCTTTAGCTAAATATCTTTATTGCCGGAATGAAAGACTGCTTATGATGACTATATTCTATTTTTAAAATTGATGTGAACCACAAATAAGAAGATAAAGGGAAGGTATTTATTATCTCAGTTTCTCTTTGCTTGAATTACTTCCAAGTTACATACTGAATACCCACCCAGGAATCTGTTTTCATTGATAATCATTTGATTACCCATAATCTGAATAAAAGATCTGACCACCCAACTTGCAAGATTTTTGAGAGTCCTTCACTTTTCCAATACCAATCCTGCATAGTTTAAGGGTGAACCTTCATTTATCATCGTAGAGCCTTTCAAATCCTGCGGTAATGCACTCGAGAAAGATTCAGCAATGGAAGAGGTACCTATTTCTTTTGTAAAGCAAGGAGAAGTGATGTTTTGAGGAGAAGTAGGAGAGAGATTAGTTCTATTACTGGCTTGTTATGAAGTATATCATATTTTTCAAAACGAGGTTTCAGTTGTTGTTCCTCTGGTCCTGTGTCTCATGAATTATGTTCATGGTAGCCCAAAATATGTCCCAGTTTGAAGGCTACCGTGCCTGTTAGGTACAGTTACCTCTAGATTTAGAGATTAAAGTCCCAGACATTTAAATCTGATTTCACATACACAATAAATGCACAATTAGGATGTCTCATGAACTAACTCTGATATACATGCATCAAAAAAGTATTCATGGTTTATACGAAATTCAAATTTAATTGGGTATTCTGTATTTTACATGGCAACTCTACTTTCCCTTCTAGGGAAAATTGTTCCTAGGGCTCTTGGGAGGTGGCCTCTTTCTTTCAGATGATGAAACTCCACAAAAGCATTTCATATCTAACTCATCTTTTCAGTTTCAAGGAACACCTGCTAGATCAGTGGGTACTCACCAGGTGTTTCACAGGTGATTACTGAGGGATGAGAAATGACCTAACCTAGTCTTGGCTTCTGGACACTGTTGTAAGAGGAGCAGTGGGGCTGCGTCCCCAGCACCCCGGTTGCCTGCTAGCTTATGCCCGAAATAACAACACACAAACTGTATTCATTTAGACACTGCTTGGCCCATTTCTATCTAGCCTCTTCTAGGCTAATTCTCGTACCTGGACTAGCCCATTTCTAATCATCTGTGTGTAGCATCCCAAGGTGCGCTTACTGGGAAGATTCTAGCCCATGTCCATCCTGGGTCAGAGCTTCATCGCGTGTGTCTGCCCAGGAGAGGAGAGGATGGCGTCTCTGCTCTAGAGCAGAGCTGTCGAGTCTGAGCTCACTTCCTCTTCCTCCCAGCGTTCTGTTCTGTTTACTCCACCCACCTATGTTCTAACCAATAAAATGGGCCAAGGCAGTTTCTTTATTAGCCAATGACCTTCCTCCATCAGGACACTAGATTTCTAGGGTGGTCTTTCAATAACATTTGGCGTCCTCCATGAAAGCAACCAATTGTTCTTGACTCTTCTATTCATCTAGACTTCTGCTTGTGCACTTAATTGCAACATTCCTTTTTAAAACTTTCTCTTTATTTATTCTTTGTTTCTTTCCTCCTGAACCCACCTATCCTCTCCCCCCCAAAAAACAAAACAAAATTTAAGAAAAAAGAGAGGAGGAAAATTCTTGACATGGAAGCTGCAGTTTGACACAGTGTTTCATGCAGTAAACCCCTTTATCCAATACATATTTATGTGCAGATGTTCATCACAAAGAATCATTGGTCTGGTTCGAGGCCCCTGGGCTCTGCTATTCCATCGACACTGGACCTTCATTAGGACTCTTCCTGTTGCTACTGAGTCATGAGGTCCTGTAGCCCCGGGTCCACAGGACCAACCTCACCCCACTTCCATGCTCCAGCAGATCACAGATGGGGTGGATGTTGGGGTGGGCCAACACATAATCTCGTTCTGGGCCTGGATTCTTGCAGAGTTGGTCAGCAGGCCAGCTCTCCCATCTTCACCACCAGGGTGAGCTCTCCAGCATTGCCCTGGCCAGTTCACCCCTTGAAGCAATGAGCAAGGGGCGGGGCCGGTTCTCCTACTTTCACATACTCAGGGTTGGTTCTCCTACACCTACATCTTCAGGGCCAGGTCTGCTGTGCTGCATAGGCGAAATGTAGGGCTCACTCCCGAGTGCTGCAGCTGATGAAGGGCAGGGATAAGCTCTCCCACCTGCCTCAGGCATTGGTGGGCATAGGGGTATGTCCCCGTGCCCATGCTGCCACATAACAGATAAGTAATGAAGACAGCTCTCCCGTGGTCACAAACATCGGGGCTGGCTCACCTACACCTACGCCAACAGGGTTGGCTCTACTGCGCTGCCCAGGTGAAGTACAGGGTTCATTATGGGACAGGTGGTAGGCACAAAGGGGGAACTTTTTAAAAAGATTTATTTATTTATTATCTACACATCTACATGTATGTCTGCTTGCCAGAAGAAGGCACCAGATCTCATTTCGGATAGTTGTGGGCCACCATGTGGTTGCTGGGAATTGATCTCAGGATCTCTGGAAGAGCAGCCAGTGCTCTTAACATCTGAGCCACCTCTCCAGCCTCTGCATATATTCTTATGCTCACATATTTTTTTTTTACTTAAGTCTATGTAACTAGAGATAGTTATTTCACTTGATTTCATGCCCTTGCATATGGAGGAACTTGCCAGAGCCTTTCAAGCTCAGTCTGTATAAAATTCAGATTGTTTGCAACAGCGGACAAGGCTGTGGTAATCTCGCTGAAGTCGGCTCACTCCATCCTTACTTCCGCTCTCGCCACACTGATTTGCGCCTCAACATTTGCATTAGCTGTTCCTTAGAACCTAAATATTTGCACAAGGTCTTCCATACAGTTCTTTGTCTATATGCTGTTTCCTTGGGGAGACTTTTTTTTAACATCCTAATGGGAATAGTTTCTATCCCTCCCAAGTTCCACGGAGTGTCTTGGATTCTTTTGATTTTGACCAAACAATGGCATTTTTTTGCTGCACATGCTTGGGGAAAAATTCAGTGACTCTCCATCTGAGCTTGGCAGCTGACGCAGCAGGGGGCTCAAAAGCATAGCTTTCCTTTTATTTCTTCCTTTTAAATGCCATTTGAATAGTGACAATGTAACACTTAAATCCTAGCTGCAAGAAAGTCTGTGAAATGTAGGTAGATTTTCCCACTTCAGTTAAAGTAATCAAGATAGTGTTCCTACAGGCATGTCCATGGCGTACTGCCCAGGTGATTCTAAATTTTGTACAATTGTCAGCTACCACTAACCATCACACCTGCTTAGTCCTCTTTGAACATACCTGCAGGGACACTCAGAGGTGCATTGTGCTGACCTTCTAGGTGCTTCTCAATCCAACGAAGTTGGCAATCAAAATTAATCATAACAACTATAATCAATAAGAGTTTAGATTCTCAAATTCAATTGCCTCGACACAAATCCAGGCTACCTTACTAATTATAACTATATGACTATGTCTGATAATTTTGTTTTGTTTTTTCAAGACAAATTTTCTCTGTGTGACAGCCCAGGCTGTCCTGTAACTCATTCTGTAGACCAGGCTAGCCTTGAACTCACAGACATCACCTGCCTCTGCCCCCTGACTGCTGGGATTAAAGGTGTGCGCCACCACCACAGGACCATTTTTTTCAAGTCTACAGCTGAGGCAAAGGTTGTGTGTACGTCTAAAGAGATGTAAACAAGTATGTGCTTACCTCTCCAATGACAGCCCAAAGGAACAATTCCACTAAGGTCCAGCTTGCTAAATCAGTGAATCTATTTGGCCTACTTCCAGAAACATAGAAGACTATAAGAGCCATGTCACAGAAGTCTCAACCCGATATGGAACTTCCCAGCAGCTCTCTGAGAATAGCAAAGTAGAGGCCTTCTTTCTACTTAAACACGTGACTTTGTGCCCAGTGTCTGCTAGGTTGTGGACTAAATGTGGAACCAGTAAAAGTTGAAACTTTCCTTTGTCTTCATATTAACTTGTTCCATCTAAGTCTTTTCATTTTTTAAGCCACAGGAAAGAATCTCTGTCACCAGAGCTGTTTGTTGGTAAAAGCCTAAAGGGAGGAAAGACACTGTTATTCTCACCATCGTGCTGATGATTTAATTAAACATGTATGGCCCAAGAAAATCTCAGAGATTAGCGATGCTTAAAAAAAAGGTCTTGCAATTTTCTCTGCCCTTCAGTTTGCCTTGTTAGGGATTTCTTATTGTTTACTTCCAACATAGGTTGTGAGAGCTGAGAATTAAGACTACTTTTTGACAGAAAAGAAGTACACTTCTCATAGTGGAAGCGATATGGTAATAATGGATGCCAAGAGAACCAGGTATCAAATAGACTTATTGAGTCCTATTGTGCTTCTTAGGCAACACCCCGTGGCTACACAGAAGAGCCAGAATATGCAATTAGTAGCAGCATATGATGTCTGCCCATCCCTGGACCTCATTGTTACTAATTTGGTGCATATAGCTCTTACCCCTCCATCATTAATCGACACTTATACACCGTTGTCAGAGGTCTTCATCTGGCTATTAGAGGTTGGTGGTCAGCATGTAAGGCAGTGTGGACATGCTGGGGAACTCACATTCCCTAGCAACAGCCATCAGCCACTATTGATAGAATCTGGATCTCTTTGTCTGGTCCTGGAGGTCCTCATTGGAAGTTGAAGTCCCAGCTGCCCACAATAGTAAATATCTTGATCATAAGCCTCTGATTGGCTGCCAATATCTTTCCTGTTTGCATTTCCTACTCCCTTGTGGATATTTTCAAAATCCATTTCCCACATAAATGATTGCCACTCTGGCCATGAACTTTTCTTCTAGAGAGCTGGAGCTAAGATTCAGTCTGTTGGGAGAGGAAATTGCATTAGCAAGTGAAGAAGGCTACAAGAAGACACAATAAGCTTCCAACTACAATCTTTCTGCTTAATTTCTCTTTGTCATATCCAGGATCCTCTGTGATGAAGAAGGGATATTAACAATAAATTGACTTGCTACAGAAGCAGAGAGCTCTTATATGGTGGATTCAATAACCTCAGGTACTTACTAACTTGATATGTTAAGGTTTTTGTTAGCTTTAAAAATGAAAAAGATCCTAAATAAAAAAATTGTGACTGTTTTCCAAACTGTCGATGGCCATTACAAAAGTGCTCTCTTGTGTTAATAGTAAAAATCCTCCCAGTTCTGTATTTGTGTAAAATCTGAACTGTATGGTTGTGGGTATATTCCCTAAAATCCCTTAAGTTTATTTTTGCTTATTGATTTTATGAACATCATTGATTGTCTCAAATTGAGCCCTGTTCATTCTCTGCAACATCCCTTGGCATAGAGAAATTCCTAGTGGCTGGACCCAGAGGAAGTAGGCGCTAAGAACATCTGTGGTAAAGTGCACTAAAAATCTGACTGAACTTAAACTTGCCAGGCCATTCAGCTGTCATGGACTGGCATCTCATTCTCCTCTCTCTCCTCTGGAGGAAAGTATTAGTCTCAGGGTTCCACTAGGTACTGGGAAAGAAAAAAAAAACACTGACTTTGAACCTCTATTTCTTGTCTTGTCTCATTGTAATCAGTTATATGGCAGCTTCACGGCATGTTCAGAGAAACAGTAAGGATCCAACACCAATAGTGTGTTGGTGTTGTTTCATTCGCCATGTTCCTCTTAGAGTTTTCCTTTCTGACTAAGAGTTGTTGATGAAGTACATTTTTTACAGGAAAAGTCATAGACATTTGAATGTAACAGATTATGAGTAATGAGAACCCTGGCTACCAGAGCCTGTTGGCATTGCAGAAAATAATATGATTTCTGAAATCATTGTTTAAGAAATGAATAATTTTTTTTAAATGAGGACTCTACTTGTTATAAAAAGAGAGTGGAGGATTTGTGCCAGGAAATGAATGGCTAGTGAGGGAAATTAATGGTGAATATGTATTCTTAAGAAGCCACATCTAACAGTGGGCATAAAGCTGGCCTTGGAGGAGAGCCAGCTCAGAAGAAGGAACTGACTGTACTCTTCGCCAGTTCCAGTGGGCAGAGCTCATGGAAGAGAAGCTGAGAGAGGGCAGTTGGGGAGGAGAAAAGTAGACAGAAAGGAGACTATTAATTCAAAGTCTTTAAGAATAATTTGTGCTTTCACGCTGCAGCTGTTATTTAAGTTAAGGGAACCAAAGAACGGAAAAGAAAGGACAGAATGACAAGTCAGCTTCCAGAAGCGTTAGTAATAAAGAGCACAGATCTTCCTCTGGCGTTTCATTATGAAGCGTTACTTGTCCATGGAATGATTTAGTTCTGGCCCTTGTTTCTCTAAGAGCATATCTGATGCATCAAGCTATACTGCTGTGTTCTTGGGTCATGGACAGGTAGTGTCTTTGTGTTTGAAAGGAAGCCTTGACTTGAAGAGCTTTTTCATCACAGGGGGTAGAAAACAATTAGCTACCAGGCTTTCTATCTCCTCTCCTGTTAGAGATGTGACAGTTTCCAGTTAAAAAACTGCTTTTTTAAATCTATATTTCTGTTAAACTGATCATCATCTTGTAAAAACACATGGATTATAAATGCAAAATATTAGAAAAGTATGAGGAAGTGACACAGGAAAAGATGCAAGAGAGAACAGCAGAGGCAATATGAGGTTTTGGACACCTTCATCTGAACAAGCTCCATGCTTGGGTAAAGGTATCTTAAGAGGTTGCTGGTTTTAGTGGAGCATGATGGTACAGGCTGGCAAACCCAGCACTGAGAGACAGAGACAGGAGGATTCCAAGTTTAAGACCAGAATGGACTACATTGTGTGACAATGTGAGACCCCATCTTAAAAACAAAGCAAAACAAAACAAGAAGAAAAATTTACAAAGCAGCTGCAAGCTTGGGGAGTGTATAAAATTTGAATTGATTGTCAACTGAAGATCTAATGAGAAAGTTGTTCAGTTCTTGTAGGAATTTTCTAGGATGCAATTGGGATGTCCTGGAAATTCCCTGTGCTTGTGGTGCTTTGTCATGTGACCACCTAACATAACTTATACTTCCTGGTACTAAGCAAGGCACAAGGGACACCAAATTTAAGTGTGAGGTGAGCATGTTTATTTAAGATGCTTTTAGATAGTTCTACATTGCTAATATAACTTCTGTAACACTGGGGATACACTAGAGCTGTGCTTTTCAATAGATACCCACTAGCGAAATGTTTTTGAGCACATGGAATGAGGCTAGGTTAACTGAAGATGGAATTTAGATTTCATCTGATTTAAATTTAAATTGCCATATATGCCTATAGGCTACTGTGCTACCCAGTACTGAAGTAGACCTTGGAAAATAGCAAAATAAAATAATTGACAATATTTATCTTTAACTTGAAAGAGAAGTCCATTAACTTAGGGTCATCCATTATCCCTTTATAGCTCTTGTCCCATTGGTGGAGTTACCTTGTCTTTTTTCTCAGCCTCCAGACAGTAGGCCTCAATTCCCAAAGCTTTATCTTTGCTTTGGATAATAGTGAGTACCTGGAGTTTATCCAAATAGCAAAAGATTTCCTTGAAAAGAAGACATTCTCTAGACACTGGTGCATAAATAAGACTGAGTTGCTTAAGCAGCAATAACAGCAGCCTTTCCTTCAGCTCTCCCTGGAAATGGCGGCACTAGTGGTTGGAATATATTAAATGTCACATCATTCTGTCCACACTCCAGGCAAACCATATACATATATTTAATTCTTTGTCTTTGGTCAATAGCAGAAGGGAACTGGAATGATATCCCATGTGAGCATCCTTAGAATTTAAAGCCCACTTTCCTGAGACAGGATTAGGCAAGATAAAGGCAAAAGCAAGAAAATGAGCACAAACACAATTAGACCAGACCAGCCCTTGAGTCAAGTCATGTGTAATTTCCAATAGAAAAAGATTTAATTATGCCATCATGACTAAAATCGCTTATTAAGTGCCCATTTACATGTGTTGCTGGACTGGGAAGATATACAGAAAAAGCCAGACTTGGTCTCAGCCCACTAGACAGAAAATAATGAAACAGAGGGATATTCAGGATGAGAATTAAATACATTAATGAATATTTACATTCAGTGAAAATGCAATCCCCACAGAGCAATCTTGAAATTCAAATTCCAGAGAACAAAGCTCTGGACTGTTCTTCTTTAGATATACTGGATTCAGAGAGTAGAGGGAGGATGAAGAAGGCTCTTTGGATCTGTTTTCTCTCTATGCTGAATGTGAAAATAACACGTATGGGACAAGTGTGTGCATTTTGAGAGCTGTGGGACAGGAGAAGAGGCTACAGGTTATACAGTCTGAAAGCCATTCCAGAAAAACCCAGTTCAGTGTGTATTTCTCTCTGCAGCATGCATTAATATAGGTCACAAGGGGTGTGTGGAAGGGGAAGGGAAATAAAATGACCAAGGCAAGCAGCACATATGCATCATCAGAATCTCAGCTGGGAGTGGCCAAGGGTTTTCCTAAGTAACAGTATAGAAATGTACGATGAAACATAATAGGAAAGGGAAATATGAGGCTGAAGCTAAAAGAATGAATCCAAAATTTTGCCTAAAGCAAAGGGATTAAGAGTACAGGGTACCTATGAAGTATAGAATCAAGTATCAAGAAGCTAGGCAGCTGGGCAGTGGTGTGCACATCTTTAATCCCAGCACTCAGAAGGCAGAGGCTACCCAGAGAATCGCTGTCTCATAAAACAAAAACAAAAGACAACAAACAAACAAAAAGAAGAAACTACGTAGATGGGAGAAATAAAGGTTGAACAAAAATGGAGAGCTGTTTGGATTCACAGTATAGAGCAGCTTCAGCAGTTTGAAGTTCGTATTTAAGGTGTCATGTGCACGGCTGCACAGATAGAATCTGGGAATAGTAGCTGGTGAGACAAAAACTGCTGACCACGTGACAGCAAAGAAACCGGTAGTAAAGAAAGAGTTAAACTTATAGAAGCAAAGAAGTGAGTGGTAGCTGCAGTGACTGGGAGACAAGGCAATGTGGAACTGCTTCTTTATAGTTAGGAACCTCAGTTTTGGAAGAGGAGAGAGTTCCAGAGATCAGTACAATACGATGTCTACAGTGATACCACTGGCTTGTATACTTCAAAATTTTAAGAAAGTGAATCTCAAATAATCTTTAAAAAGTTGAGCAAAGAAATAAGAAGATGAACCCAAAGAAAAACATATAGTCATCCTTCTGGATATTAACCTTCATCAGGCAATGAAAGGAGACAGAGTCCCACATTGGAGCACCGGACTGAAAACCCAAGGTCCAAATCAGGAGCAGAAGGAGAGAGAGCACGAACAAGGAACTCAGGACCACAAGGGGTGCACCCACCCACTGTGACAATGGGGATGTTCTATCGGGAACTCACCAAGGCCAGCTGGCCTGGGTCTGAAAAAGCATGGGATAAAACCGGACTAGCTGAACATAGCGGACAATGAGGACTACTGAGAACTCAAGAACAATGGCACTGGGTTTTGATCCTACTGCACGTACTGACTTTGTGGGAGCCTAGGCTGTTTGGACGCTCACCTTACTAGACCTGGATGGAGGTGGGGGTTCCTTGGACTCCCCACAGGGCAGGGAACCCTGATTGCTCTTTGGGCTGATGAGAGAGGGGGAGTTGATTGGGGGAGGGGGAGGGAAATGGGATGCGGTGGCAGGGAGGAGACAGAAGTCTTTAATAAATAAATAAATAAATAATAAGTTGAGCAAAGATTAATGAGTGATATAGAGCACTTCATAATACAGATATATGGAAGCACTAAGTGTGAGAGTTTCTCAAAATGGAATTAATTTTACGACTATGATCATGAACATACAGAAGCTCTGGCACCAATTGGAGATCTGCACACATAAGACAGGAATATAGGCAGGGAAGCATGGGTCTGTATGCATGGGATACATGGAGTATGGATAAAATAGGGTAAGAGGGTAAATGTGATTGCAGTTCTTTGAAATATATATATATATATATATACATATACATATATAATATTGTCAGAATTAAACATGTGTGCACGCATGTGCACACGCATACACACATATTCTATATAGGTCATAAAATGTGATAATTATCTTTCTTTCCTCCAAAGTTATACCCCTGTAGACTCATTTCAAATATTTTGTTTTGCTCTCATTTTAATCAATTCTTTTATAATTTTATACAGTGTATTTTAATAGTATTCATTACACTCCCCAACTGCCTCCAGATTCCTTCCTTCCTTCACTACCTGCTCAACTTTGGATCCTCTTTTAAAAATTATATATACATATTAGTTAAAATATAATAAAATAATTTTCCCCCTTCTCCTTTCTCCCACTTTGTGTAAGTACTCTTCCACACCTTCTCAAATCATGGCCTTTTTCTTCATTATTATTGCATATTGTATAAATGCATACATGTGTAAATTTGATAAATTCGACCTGTTGAGTCCACTTAATATTGCTTCTATATATGTATGACTTCAGCGATGCCATATATATATATATGCCATATATATATACATATACATACATACATACATACATACATACATACATACATACATACAAACACATATACAATTGGAACTATGAGACCAATTGGGAGGTCTCATATTTGGATTTGGGGATGATGAATTCTCTCTCCCACCACCACCCCCAGCAGTTTTTAGCAACCTGTAACCCCATTAGAATTCTCCCTTCCATGTTAGCAAGTCTATAAGTGTTCAGGTCCTGTTTAGGGACCCATATTGTTAAGTATCAGGAGTACAGAAATATAGCTTCCCTGTCTTTTCTAGGAACAAGATACCACATTGGACTTCCTGTTCCTCTGGCTCTTAAAATCTTTCTGACCCCTTTTCAGATATGTGTCCTGAGCCTAGATGTAGAAGCTGTGTTGTAGATTAATCTAGTTACCTCTGATTAACTCTTTATATTTTGACCAGTTGTGGTGTTTTGCAATAGCTCACAAAAGCTGGGAAGTGAGAGTATATTGAACAGCCTGGAGGCAGCTCAACAAGTTCAAGTTTTCCTTCTAGTGCCTTAAAGACGATATGAGTAAATCTGTTAATGAAATCTCTGGAAAAAAAAAACTCAGACAAACAGTGGAATGAAGTGAAAAAAAAAAGCTGATTAAGACCAGGAAGTAGAAACAGAATCAATGAAGAAATCCAAACAGGGGGAAAATTGGAAATGAAAAATTTAGGAACTTAAAGAGGAACCTCAAAGGGCTTATCAATAGAATGCAAGTGATAGAAGATAGAATCTCAGGCACTGAAGACAAGATAGAGAAATGGTTAACTCAATCAAATAAAATATTGAATAAAAATCCAGGCATAAAACATCGAGGAAATCTGGGACACTATGAAAAGACCAAATCTAAGAATAATATGAATCAAGGAAGGAGAAGAAACTCAGGTCAAAGGCACAGAAAATATAACCTAAAGAAGGAGATGCCTATCAACTACAAGAATACAGAGCAGCAAAATAGACTAAACCAGAAAAGAAATTCCCCATGACACATAATCATCAAAACACTACATATACAGAACCAAGAAAGACTGCTAAAAGTTGCAATGGAAAAGACCAAGTAGCTTTGAAGATACAGATATAAAATATACATGATTTCTCAATGGAGAACCTAGAATCCAGAAGGATCTGGATAAATGTTCTACTCTAAGACACCACAGATATCAGCCCAGACTAATAGCCCAAGCAAAACTTTCAATCACAATACATGGAGAAAATAAGATATTCCATTAAAAAACAAATTCAAGCAATATCTATAAGTTCAACTCAACAGAAGGCACTAGAAGGTAAACTTCAACTTAAAGAGGTTAGCCACACCCAAGAAAACAAAAGGAATAAATAATCCCAGATCAGCAAATTAAAAGGGTGGTGGTGGGGGCATCCACAACACAACAATGACATAATGGAAATCAGCAATCCTTGTTCATTGATATTTCTCAACATCAATGGGCTCAATTGTCCAATAAAAAGGCACAGACTAACAGATAGGATGTGAAAACAGGATCCATCATTCTACTACATTCAATATTAACATCACAGATAGACATCACCTCAGGGTAAAAGAATGGAAAAAGATATCCCAAGCAAATACACCCAAGAAATAAGCCAGTGTAGTCATTTTATTATCTGACAAAATAGACTTCAAACCAAAACTAATCCAAAGAAATAAAGTCGCACTAAGTATTCACCAAAAGAAAAATCCACCAAGAGGATATTGCAATTTTAAACATTTATTCACCAAAAGAGGGTACCCACATTCATAAAGGAAACACTACTACAGCTTAAATCATATATTAATAGTCACACACTAATTAATGGTGGGAGATTTCAGTTCCCTATTCTCACCAACAGACAGATCATACGAACAGAAACTAAACATTAAACTTCAGGACTTAACAAAATGACATAAAGCAAATGGACCTAACAGAAATTTATAGAATATTTTACCCAAACACAAAAGAATATACCTTCTTCTCAGCACCTCATGGAACTTTATACAGAATTGAATATGTATTTGGATAAAAAGCAAGTCTCACCAGATACAAGATAATTGAAATAATACCCTGTATTTTACTACCCTGTATCCAACCACCACAGATTAAAGCTGGGCATAAGAAACAACAGAAACAACAGAAAGCATACAAACTCTTGGACTGAACAGTTCTCTACTGAATGAAAAATATAGCTGGATATGAAATTAAGAGACAGAAATTAGTAGCTTTCCTTTATATAAAGAACAAATGGACTGAAATCAGGAAAATAACACCTTGCACAATGGCCTCAAATAATATAACATACCTTGGGCTAATTCTAAGCAAGCAAGTGAAAGGCTTATATGACGAAATTTTAAGAGATTAAAGAAAAAAATCAGGTGATGGAAAGATTCCCCCATGCTCAAGAATCGATAGAATTAATATAGTGAAATGTCCATCCCATCAAAACAATCTACAGATTCAATGCAATTACCATCAAAATTCCAACAAAATTCTTTATAGATCTTGAAAGGAAAATTTTCAGTTTCATATGAAAACACAAAAAGTCCTATGATAGCCAAAATATTCTGCATAATGAAAGAACTGCTAGAGGTACCATCATCCCTGATTTCAAGTTGTACCACAGAGATAGAGTAACTAAAACAACATGATATTGACACAAAACAGACACATTGGTCAATGGAATAAAACTGAAGACACAGACATAAATCCACACATCTATGAACACCTGATTTTTGATTTAAAACAGCCAGAAATATACTCTGGGAAAAAGACAACGTCTTCAACAAATGGTCCTGGACAAACCAGATATCTGTGTGTAGAAAAATCCCAATAGAACCCTGCATATCACCTTGCACAAAACTCAACTCCAAGTGGATCAAAGACTTCAACTTTAAACCAGATAGACTGAATCTGATAGAAAAGAAAGTGGAAAATAGCCTTGAACTCATTGGTACAAGAGAAAAATTCCTAGACAGAACACTGTTAACATCAGGCACTAGGAACAATAATTAACAAATGGGACCTCATGAAATTAAAAAAAGATTCTGCATGGCAAAGGGCATAGTTATTTGAACAAAGCAGCAGGCCACAAAATAAGAAAAGATTTTTACCAACTACACATTTGTTATACAAAATCCGTAAAGAAATAAGTAAAACTAGATATCAAGAAAACAAATAACTTAAAAATGGGATACAGATCTAAACATAGAATTCTCAAAAGAGCAAACTCAAAGATCTGAGAAACACGTGTTCAACATCCTTAGTCATCAGGGAAATGCAAATCAAAACTACTTTGAGACTTTAGCTTATACCAGTCGTAATGGTTAGATCAATAACACAAGTGACAGCTCATGCTGGTGAATATACTGACTGAAAGGAACACTCATCCATTGCCGGTGGGAGAGTAATCTTGTCCAGCTGCTATGGAAATTATTGTGGCAACTCCTGTGGAAGATGGGACTTGATCTACCTGGAGATCCAGCATTATACTTCTTAGCATATACTCAAAGGTCACTTCATCCTACCCTACCACAGAAGCACTTGTTTAAATAGTTTCATTTGCTGTGCTAGTCAAGATAACCAGAAATTGGAAACAACTTACATGTCTCTCAATTGATGAGTGGAAAAAGAAAAGATGGAACATTAAAAATAAAATCATGAATTTTTCATATAAATGAATACAACTACAAAAAAATTCATCACAAGTGAGGTATCCCAGACCCAGAAAGACAATATGGTTTGTATTTGCTTATATGTGAATATTAGCTGTTAAATCAATGATATCCAAGCTCTAATCCAGAGAACCACAGAAGGTAGGTATAGAGTAAGGGACTAGAGGGACCAGATAGATCTCCTTAGGAAAGGAAAATAGAATAGATCATTGCACATGGATGGAGGAGGACTGGAACAAAAGAATCAAGTGAGGAGGGGCAAGTAAGAGAATATGGGCTGAGCTGGCTAAAATTAACTGCTATTTAAGGAGTAGTATGGACACTATCTTAATTATTGGGCTGTTGTTGTGAAGACACACCATGACCAAAGAAACTCTTGAGAAAGAAAACATTGAATTGGGGTTTGCTTACAGTTTCAGAGATTTAGTCCATTATATCATAGTGGGCAGCATGGGAGAATGATAACTTGTAGGCTGAAGCTGGAGCAGTAGCTGAGAGTTCTACATCCTGATCCATATGTAGACAGATGCAGTCCTGACACAGGCTTTTGACACCTCAAAGCCCACCGCCAGTGACGTGCTTTCTTCAGCAAGGCCATACCTACTCCAACAAGGCCAAGCCCCCTAATCTTCTAATCTTTGTCAAATAGTGCCACTCCTGATGACTAAGCATTCAAATATATTATCCAATATGGGCCATTCTTGTTCAAATCACCACAGAAACCTAATACAGAAGAAATTTCCTAAAATTATTCACATTTGAAGATGATCTCAATGAAACCACCAAATAATAGGGGAGACAGAGCCCCACTTGGCCATCTCTTCACACCCAATGAAACTTGATTCCTAGGATTGGGTTGCATCTAATTGAATTGTTGGCCTAGCAGGTACCATGGGAATCCTCAAACAACACAGGCTGTTCTGAAGAATCTAAGTTTCTCTCCCCAAACTGATGACATGGCCCCACTGTTGAAGATAACACCTACACAAATCATTGAACACGGAGAAATTGAGCTTGTGCCTATATAGAGCCTTCACCCCTATTCCCTCGTGTCTTTGGTACAGGAAGCTACTCAGCATGGTACTAAAGGAGAAGACAAAGACAAAACTATCCACAAACCCTTTGATCGACACTGGTGTCCTGCTTGCAATATTTGCTAATTCAAAAAAAAAAACCCACAAAACTTGAGGGTGTAACCAACTACTATCTAATTTGACTAAAGACCCACTTCCTGAGATAAAATCCTCCCCAATACTGCTTGGGTGGCCCAAAACCTGAGACTAGAAAGCCCAGGGATCCAGGGAAAAACCAAATACTACTGCTTTAAAAAAATGTAGCAATAACATGACTCATAATGATATTCTGCTATACTTATAGATCAGTGCTCTGCTCAGCCACCATCAGAGAATCTTCCTCCTGAAGCAGATGGGACCAAATACAGAGACCCACAGCTAAACAATATGAAGAAAGTTAGAAACCCTTGAATACTCTGCCCTAAATGTGATGTCTCTATCAATTCCCTCCCCTCACAGCTTAGGGAACTCCTCACAAGAGGAGGCAGAAAGATTCTAAGAGCCAGAGGGCATAGAAGACATCAAAGACTGATGAATGTATGAATTCACAGAAACTAGCAGCACGCAGAGGTCCTGCATGAGTCTGAGTCTGATGGGGTAGAAGTAGACACAAGCTGACATCCCTACCTCAGAAGCTATCTCCACTGATAATGACTCACAAATGAAAAGAATTTTTCCCCAATGAAGTCTTGCTGGGTATATGAACTACTCTTAAGATCAAGCTCATCCTCAGAAAGAGATGCCAACACAAAATGAACTCAGTGGTATTTTTGGTGAGTGTTTTTGTTATTGTTGTTGTTGTTTTTCTAACAGTGCTTTGTCTGGGCTTACTCCCCCTGAAGATCTTTTGCTATATATTATGTTTCTTTCAATTTTGAGTTTTTATGGAATTTCTGCATTTGCCAATGTGTGTGTCGCAATGTCTATATGTGTTTCTTGTGCTTTTTCTGTTCATTTATTTTTTGTCTTATTCAATTAGTTTTATTTTATTATTACATTTTAAGGTACTTATTTATTTTCTAATGAGAGAGAACAAAAAAAGGATGTGAATTTGTGTGGATGGGGAGTTGGGATGATATGGGAAGAATTGGGGAGGGAGAACCATAATCAAAATATATTGTAATCTATTTTCAATTCAAAAGTTTAAGGATATTATATAATTCATATAGATGCAACTATGTAATAAAAATAATGTAATAAATATGAAAATTAGACCTTAACCTTATATATAACCATAAATATAACCATATATATAACCACATATATAAACATAGTAACCTTATATATAAACAGTTAAATATACTAATTAACTAGTATAAATACAAAAATACAATAATTAAAATATATACATTTAATTAGAAAAATTAAACACAACACCATGTATATATTGACTATTAAAAGCTAGAAAAAGTTATACAATGCAAGCATGTTATTAAAGAGCAGAAGTGATTGTATTGTTGTCAATTAAATTGAAATTCAAATAAATAAGAGGGAGATAATAAAAAAATCAATCTATCAAGAAGATAGAATAATTGAATGAGTATGGAGAAAATGATAGAGATTTTTTAAATGTGCAGTAGAGAATGATTGAGATGAAGGAGAATTTAAGAAAAGTCACGATGAGAATTGTATACTTCATCACTCCACTCTCAAAATCTAATAGAGCTGAATTAAGAGGTTGATAAAATACTATGTGTCTTATAGTTCTCTGGAGAAATAGGACCAATAGGGTCTCTCTGTCTCTGTCTCTATCTCTCTGCCTCTGTCTTCTCTCTCTGTGTATGTGTATAAATGTAATAACTACATACACACATGTATAGAAACTGAGAAATTGAGATCATGTGATTGCAAAGGCTTAGGAACCTCAAAATCTGTGGTTAACAACTTGGAGACCCAAAAAAGTTTGGAGATGAGATTTAAAGTCCTGACTGCTGGTGAATTCTTGTTGGAAGATTCAGTATAGATGTGGCCCAGTTCAGCAGCTAGGCAAAGAGAGCTGGAATTAATTCTTAAGCTGTCTTATTCTTTATGCTCTTCCCTCTGTGGTCAGATGATGTCCACCTAACTTGAAGATGGCCATTTACTATACTTACTCCACCAATTCAAATAATAGTCTTTTCCACATAGGCATATCCAGAAATAATGTTTAATCGGATAATTGTGTATTCCATGGCCCAGACAAATTTTATCCCACATAAAATTAACCATACTATTGTGAAAAACTATGAACTCATACATATGACAGCTTAGATGACTCAGTTCATCAAAAGCACAGAAGTCTTTGAGATGAGATAGTGTGAGGAGACTAAAAACCACTAAAGAAATAAAATTCATAATTGAAGCCTTTTAAAAAGAAAACCTGCAAACCTATAAGTTTTCATTAAAGAATGTTGCCAAACATGAAAAAGAACCAAGACAAATTTTACATGATTTCTTTAGGACACCAAATGGTTACAGTTGTTTTAAGGCTCGAGCTTTGGCATATGATACTAGATAAGAAGAAGTAACTGAGACATTGATTGCATGTATCTCTTGTCAAGGTGCTGTTCAATTTCATAACCCATGCAAGTCCGAACTGAGAGACTTGGCAAGAGAGCTAGGATTTAATTTTAGAATATTAAGATGGTCTATCTCTTACTAATATCTATGCTTCTTGTCCCTTACCCTTCTCTGTTACTTCTGCTTCTAAAGGGCTTATTTATAAATTCCTATGATGTACATAATTAAGAGTTAACCTGAAAGTTTATCATAGCTACTGTCATCCAAATTCCTTTGTCTGTCTGTCTTATCTTTCTGATCTACTGAGTAGAATTTTTGCCACATAGTGTATCTATACATGCATTCTTTTATTACTTTTTTGTTTCACTGGGTGACTCTAGGTTGGTGGTTTCTGCATCTGGAATGTATTGAAGGAAATAACGAAACACAAGAAACTCACTGCTGGTTCATTCCTCAAGTTTAAAAGTCATTTTAAAAACTCTATCTTTGTTTCATCTGAGCCTTCCTTTACACGGTCATTATATTATGTTATACAGTTTTTAAATTTTAATTGTAATATGAAACACCTGGGATTATTGGAGCTACTTCATTTTGGTCAGAACTAGAAGTCTGTTATTTATTTTACAAGTCTATAATTTAATGAGGACTCATTAAGAAGGAAGACTGCTATCTTAACCTGTGGTATGCACTGGGGCAATTCAAATGGTAGTGAAGGAGCCATTTTGAAGACAGTTTACTCCCATGGCTGTCAAGTTCATACTGGCTTTTAACTAACACCTGAGGGATCAGGAATGATGCCCCATATGGGCCTGTCCACATGAGCTGGGCTACTTCAATCTGCTTGTTTTATTCTAGGGGCAAGAAAAAGTCATATATAAATTTTCTATGAAAAAAGTTGGGTATCAACTGCAATTTATCTTTAAACTAATTTTTATTAGTATAGAGGTATTTGGCTTCATTATGGAATTTTACAAGAAATTTTGCTTTTGTGCTTTCATTCTCAGCCATATCTCATTCTCTTCCTTGTATACTTCTATTCCCAGTAACCTTCTTTCAGTTCATGTAACATATGTCCTTTTGAACTCTTTTCTCTTTCCCTAACACTGGTATTTCTCTCTTTTCACGGTGTCCTATCTAACTTTTCAGCCCATACTCTTCCCATTCTACTCAAGAGATGAATGAATAATGCAGCTACATACATAATAGATTTTTCTGAGCTATAAATAAGAATAAAATTTTGATTTGAATGAAATGGTTGTATTTAGAAAAAAAATTATCTTAAGTGGGGTGATCCAGAGTCAGAAAGACAAAAATCACATTTTCTCTCTCATGAAGATTCAAAATCAATGTTTATACCTACACATAGTATCTTTATAAAACACACAACATGGCCTTTGACACAGTGAAAAGTAAACCCTGATGTGGGATGTGGGAATCAGAGAATCCTATTTGTGAAATCTTATTTTAAAAGGTAAAGTGACATTGAAAGATATTGTTGTAACTACTTTTGGAACAGAGTGATAAAAAGAACAGATACCTTAGCAAGTCAAGGACTGAAGAGACTTCATTCATCCCAGCCTGCCAGAAAAAACCCTTAAGTGAGAAGCACTTACAAATTATTATTAAAGTACCCATTAAGAACACGGACTTCATTCATCCCAGCCTGCCACAAAAGATTTTCAAGTGAGAATCACTTACAAATTATTATTAAATTACCCATTAAGAACAGGGACTTCAGAGTTATATATCATGGATTCAAATCTGTTCTTTATCACTCTTTTATTTTATATTTGTCATTAAGAAAATTTATTTATCTTTCTGTGGTGTGGAAAGTTTTTCTGTATATGTGTTGCTTTTATTGGTTAATGAATGAAGCTATTTCAGCCAGTGGCTTAGTATAATAGAGCTAGGTGGGGAAAACTAGACTGAATGCTGGGAGAAAGAAGGGTAGAGTCAGGGAGAAGTCATGTAGCCCCACCATAAGCAGATGCCAGATGGAAACTTGCTGGTAAGCCACAGCCACATGGCGATACACAGATTAATACAAATGGGTAAAATAAGATGTAAGAGCTAGCCAATAAGAAACTAGAGCTAATAGGCCAAGCAATGATTTAAATATTACAGTTTCTGAGTGATTATTTCGGGTCTAAGCAACTGGGAACAAATGAACAGCCTCTCCTACTACAGAGTGGTACCAACTTGGACAACTAAATCCACTTAAAACCTGAGAGAGTTTGGGAAGTAATTCTAGACACAAAAGAATTCTAGACACAAATGGTAGCAGCATTTTCTCTTGTGGGCTCTGTTTGCTAAAGGCAAGCATGTCTCATTTAAGAGAGGTTTCCTGGCTCAGCTTTAGCTGAAAAACTTTGCAGTTCTTTTTAAGAGACCCTGTCACAAAACAATTAAATGTTTATGAATAGCTGACAGCATGTTTCTTGGTGGTAGCAGGGACCTTGAAATGCCATAGAGTTGTGGCAATAAACATGGTTCCCACCAGTACATCTGCCATGAAGATAGACTCTCAGAAAGACAAGGAATCAGGTAGATCCAGTCATCAAAGCCATGACTTTAATCCTAGCCATATCACTTAGCAAGTTAGACTCAACGTCAGAAAAAGATAGATATACAGTAAAGATTGATACAGATGAAAAAATCCTCCAAATGGTTTGCAGTGTGTTTAAAAATATATGCAGTCTTGGAAGAGAAAAGAAAAAGGATGAAGTTCTTTAAAGAGAAAGAGAAAGAGAGAGAGTAGTTGGGTGTGTTGGCACACAACTTTAATCCCAGCACTTGGGAGGCAGAGGCAGGCAGAAGTCTGTGAGTTCAAGGACAGCCTGGTCTACAGAGTGAGTTCCAGGACAGCCAAAGATACACAGAGAAACCCTGTCTCAAAAACAAAAAATAATAAATAAAAATAAAAGAAATAGAGCTTAACATAGAGCCATGTAAACATGGAAAATATACTGAGAATCTGGGTAATGTATGTAATTGTGTTGTCTGTGAATTGTTTGAATACTGAGGAAGGAGCAACAGCTGCTAAAAGATATTTGATTATAAATGTTGCTGGATTAATCCAACATATATATTTTGAAAATGCTTGACTTCAAAATTTAAGTCAAAAGATATGCTACTTTGGAGAAGAGGTTTTGCTTTTGTTTCTGAGGAAAATGAGAGGCTGTGGATTCATTCTGGGTTAAGAAAAATCAGGTTTGCTCGTGCTCTCTCTCCTTCTGCCCCTGATTTGGACCTTGAGATTTCAGTCCTGTGCTCCAATGTGGGTCTCTGTCTCTGTCTCCTTTCATCGCTTGCTGAAGGTTAATATTCAGGAGGATGCCTATATGTTTTTCTTTGGGTTCTCCTTATTTAGCTTCTCTAGGATCACTAATTATAGGCTCAATGTCCTTGGTTTATGGCGCGGGGGTGCACCCACACACTGAGACAATGGGGATGTTCTACTGGGAACTCACCAAGACCAGCTGGCCTGGGTCTGGAAAAGCCTGGGATAAAACCGGACTCTCTGAACATAGCGGACAATGAGGACTACTGAGAACTCAAGAACAATGGCAATGGGTTTCTGATCCTACTGCATGCACTGGCTTTGTGGGAGCCTAGGCAGTTTGGATGCTCAACTTACTAGACCTGGATGGAGGTGGGGGTTCCTTGGACTTCCCACAGGACAGGGAACCCTGATTGCTTTTCGGGCTGAGGGGGCGGGGGGACTTAATTGGGGGAGGGGGAGGGAAATGGGAGGCGGTGGCGGGGAAGAGACAGAAATCTTTAATAAAAAAAAAAGAAAAATCAGGTTTGATTAAGAAAGACCCTCTGAGAAATCTCTGATAGCAGTAGATGGCCCAGATGTCTACATTCTACATCTAAAAGTTTCAAGACTGCTGGCTGTGATGATCAAGCCTCACAGAATACTTCACTCAGAACTTAATCACAATTCTAAATTTTCTTTAGGTCCCCATAAGATATCAGCTCTTCCAATCAACAGGAAGTAGCCTGGAAAACTACACCCACATCCCTCCCCCCGAAATGGATTATGGATGTTTGTCTTTGTTTAGAGTGTTGGTTACAAGTTGTTATGGATAATAGTCAGGAAAAAAAAGCTAAAAAAGGAGATTAGATTCAGAGTTTTTGTTTTGAAAAAAGGGGGGGGGGGGTGCTGTGGGACAACGGTTTTGTATCCTGTAAAGATTTGTCAGTTGTATTGATTTAATAAAATGCTGATTGGCCAGTAGCCAGGCAGGAAGTATATAGGTGGGGTGACCAGGTAAGAAGTAGAGGCCGAGCAACCAATGTAGGCATCTGTGTGCTTCTTTGGGACTGAACAGGGGACTGGGCAGGACGGAAACCTCTGTCAACATTTCTTGGTCTCATTGTCCATTGTTTTGCAATGATAATTCTTGTATAAAGACTTGATAATTTTAAGTGAGTTAATAAATGGAAACTATTTAGGTTAGATCATGATACACACAAATTAATTTAAATATAGTGGCTATCAGAAATTTAGATATACATATTAAATGTACACATCTCATGTGCATTACTAAGATTTTTCACATTAATTTGTGAATATACAAAGGAGTACATATTATATTTTAATTGATATTAAAGTTGGATTCTGTTATTTTCAGTATACATTCTTGTGTTCCTCATAGTATTTACTGTTGATGAATCCTTTTGGGTGTGATTAAATATAGCTAGCCTGAACAAAAAGTTCCAGGATAGCAATTACTTCCAAATTCTTGATGCACTGAGAGGAAGTGATGATGTAAAGCCCTTGTATAAAAATGCCCACCTTTATATAATCACCTAGGCATTCATGGATGTCTTACACCTTCTACTATTATAGCACCTACAGAGAAAAGTTGTCTCATTAAATGTGCCTATGGCTTTACCTGGATTCTTCTTGATGATAGTCTTGTAGAAAACTCAAGGTTGGAGATTGTTGACATTATAATTTCCCTGGAATTGTTAGTCAAGTAAGTTCTTTTCTCCTTAAAACAAAAAAGAAAATTATGATCACTTAAATGGATGTTTTAATTGCTAAACACACAGAGAGAGAGAGACATACCATTTGTTTGTGAAACTAAGTCTCAATTTTTATCTAATATATACAGAAGAAAACCTCAGCAAATGGTCACTCAATGAGAAGGAAAGACACATTGAAACATTCACCCATATACCAGAACAGAATGGCTATTTTCCTTCAAATAATGGTCATAGCATCCACTACAGATGGCTTCTGATATGTTATTGCAGTTAGGACATCTATTTTCAAACAAACAAACAAACAAATAAACCACGAGGGGTGCGTCCACCCACTGAGACGGCAGAACTGATCTAATGGGAGATCACCAAGGCCAATTGGACTGAAACTGATGGAGCATGTGATCAAACCGGACTCTCTAAATGTGGCTGATGGTGGAGGCTGATGGGAAGCCAAGGACAATGGGGCTGGGTTTTGATTCTACTGCATGGATGGGCTTTGGATGCTCACCTTCCTAGACCTGGATGGAGGGGGGAGGACCTTGGACTTCCTATAGGGTAGGGAACCCTGACTGCTCCTTGGACTGGAGAGGGAGGAAGAGGGGGAGTAGGGGGAGGGGAGGGAAGTAGGAGGAGGGGAGGAGGTGGAAATTTTCAATAAAAAATAAATAAATTAAAGAGAACAAAAATGCTAGAAGGTTATATCCCTATTTTTATCCCAGTGTTTAAAGGCAATGCCAGAACCACTCTTCCCCAAGGATGAATAAAATCACTATATTAAGGAAAGCAATCATTGGGAAGCTTTAAGCCTGCATTGGATCAACCCCTCTGATGCACTCCTGTGGGTTGTTTGTTTGTTTTGAGATGATGTTCTATAAAGTTATGTTCTTCCTTACATTTAGATTCTTCTCAGGAGGCCAGGATTGGGTAGCATGGTTGATGGAAGATACTCAGTTGTATCTGATGTAGATAATTCTGAGTGATGAACAGACAGCATCATACATTGTGAAAGGCAGTGTCTCACATAGTATGTATGCTCACCAGTAAGGTGAAGTCAAGTTAATCAATTTAATACTTAATCTTTGACTTAAGTAGCAAAGAAAACAATTCAAGCAGAGATAGAAATAATTGAACTAATAATCAAGAGAAATATTTAGCTATAGAACATGCATGTCAATATCACATTGCCTGGGAAAGCAAAAAATTAATGTTAAATTCTGTGATGTCAGTAGACTTCTCTTATTAACCTCTGTCACTTAGAAAGTATAAACCTTATGGCAGAAACAATATAAAATAAACAGATATCTCCATAAAATTATATGTTAAAAAGTGAGAAATCATAATCTATTTAGATGAGGGGAGTAAATCCTTATGATGTCACCTGGATTTCTGTTACATGATGTCTCACAACATAATAAGGAATATAAAACTATTAGAGCTAACTAAATAAAATTGAAGTGTTGTTATTATTTTCAGAATCCAAAAAATTCTTCATAGGAAAGATCTGGGTAATAAGATTTTTTTAATCAGAAGAAATCTATAACCCAGCTATGCCTGTGTTTGCAGAAGGCCCAGTGTCTCGGCTTGCAAGATAAAACGAATACCTGCAATTCAAATGCTCTGAATAAGGAGCTCTCTGGGCACCTGGTTATTCTATTGCAGGCCAGGATAAGTCTCCAGAGCTGTTTCCCTTTCCTGCAAAATAACATTCTCCTTCCCCACCTCTCATCTCTCTTGCTGAGTGGAGAAAGTGATATCTTTATGCCCCTAGGAAGCAATGTATGATTTAGAATTGCTAAGTAACAAGAGCCATAAACAATGGCTGAGATGCACTCACCACCTTCTAATTTATTTCTTCTCCATATAATTGCAGACAGAAAATGAAAAGTTACTGTTTATTTGAAGGAACAATATTTTTATAGCTCAAATTTACCAAGGTAGATTTTGAGTCTGTTTAACATAAATTTCTCAGAGTTTAAACTTCAAGTCTATCTATGATTTCCAGTGTAGAAGTATAAATTATGTGAAAGTTTCAAGGTAAGAATTTTCCTAAATTTATATATTTTGAAGGTTCTGTTGAAGCATCAGATCCGCTGGGCTAAAATACTCAGAAGAAAGTGATCGGCTCTCTCTTTAGCCCCTCATCCTGAAGCAGGACTGTTGATCCTCCAAGCTCTTCATGTTATGGGATGTTTCCTTCCACTTCTAGACTTTTCCCCCTTGTTAAAATTACTGTATATGTCTAGCCTACAGTTGTAGTTTGGGTCACCCTCCTTCTATCTACCAGAGACTCTCAAAGAAGGAGATTTAGAGAAAGCTTAGTTAAGATGTGACTAGGAAATTCTGCGAGGTAAACAAGAAGTAAGAAGAGAGGATACCCATAAAAGGAACAGTAATGAGATGGTTATATCCATGAAGACATGGAGTGCGAACAGCTACTGTAGGCAGACATACAGCCATAAAGTAACTGCCCATCTGAGAAGGTCAAGGGGATCTGAGTGGAACACCAACAGGATATTGATACTGACAACACAACTTTTCTTCCTTTATCTTCTCGCCATTACATTTGCTATACCAATATCATCTCAGATCATAATTTGCCTTCCAAATCTATTTGAATTATTTCAACCTTATCCAGAAACATTCCCCTATAGTCTCCCACCACTGAAACTCACATGTTTAAATTCATGTTACTTGCTCAGAGCCTTATAAGGAGTTACTCTGTTATCACTGTAATAAACACAAGTGTGGGCATGGTTACTACATGATAAAGTTTGAGGGAGGCAGAAGTAAACGGTATGCTGCCTTTGGCTAGGAATAACAGAAGTTGAAACTATGAAGGGATATTGGGAGCACACCACGAAGCTTTGGAAATGATGGGAGCTGTTCAGTGTGTACCAAAATAGACCATAGAGTATGATGTTTAAGTAGTGTGGACAGAGGAGCACTAAAAGACATAATTCTGGAGAAATATGGTAGAGATAGTGGTTTAATAATCTCTCTTTCCCTCTCCCCCTTTGTCCCTCTCTCCTTCCTTCATCCAAGTTGACCCTTATTTGAGATCTGTCTATACACAGAGAGAATGAACACGTTATTGAGGGAGATACCACAGATAAACTATAGTGGATAATTTCTTGCGTTATTTAGCTTAGACTGAAGTCAACAGTTATTTAACCATAATCTAGGTTCTACTATAAAGATGGTTTGTATACATAATCAAGATTAAAAAACAGTTGGCTTTGAATAAATGAAAGTGTTTTTTTATAATCTGGATGATTTTGACCCAATTAGCTGAAAGGCCATAAAGGTAGAAATGAGGATTCTGTGGAGTAGAAATTCCGCCTGTGGACAGCAGTATAGCTCCTGTTAAACTGCTCATGAGTTGTGACTTACCAGTTTTCATAATTTAAGCTGATTCCATAAAATAAAAAGCTACCCACCCACTCACTTATGATGCTCCTACGTAGCTAGAGGTCTTCCAAGGTTCTCGCATTGGTTCCCTTTCCTTTCTGATTTGGTTACGGAGATGCTAGTAGCCTACTCTTTTTATGAACACTGAAACACAACACTATCCTTTGTTAAATAGGTTATTGTTTAACGTAAATGACCAATTTCTCCATTGTTGAGACACAGTCTAGAAGTTGTAACTCTAACTCTGGAATAAGAGTATTTCAAAATACCGGTTTCACAGTAACTAGCTAAACAACCTTTGAAATATGCGTAGCCATTTTGAACTTCAGGGTTTTTTTTTTTAATTTGGAAAATAGAGGTAATAATTCAGTGCCTCAGAGCACTTGGCCACACTACCGATTAGATCATAATAGTACCACCTATTGAAGCTATTGTGAAGATTAAGTAAGTAATTCTAAGTGAAATGCTCACAACAGCTCAATGAAGGGGTCACTAAAAATTGGCAGCTACAACCATAGTAGTTATTAATCTTACTTCGTCCCTTTCTCTTACTTGATATGGAAAAAGCAACGTGACTCAGCACTGCGTTTAGAACATGAAAGACAACTTTCATTATAACCAGCTGCGTTTTTGACACCCTGTGCAAAATTATTTAGCTGAACAAAAAGAAACTGAACACTTTAATCGATGCTGAGATATTCCCATGTTCCTTCCAGTGGCTGCACCCAGAGTGCTAGTGCCAGGAATCTTAAATCTTCTTTCTCCTTTCCAATTCTCAACAGCCAAGCCAAAGATTAAATTATGCTCTCTACCCTCCAAAAGGCAAACAGGATTTTTGTTTCTCATGCTTGAATGCGTGAGTGTGTGGTTGAAGGAGAGACTTCTAATCTCTGCAATCTGGTTTCATATATGGCTGATGGTTTTTGCAAGTCCATTTTCTTCTCAGCATGTTTTGTTTCATGCCTGAATGAGATGAAAAATCTAGGGGTTTTACAGTTTGCAGATCTGACATTAAGATATTCTGGAGACAGTACACATAAGGGATAATAGACTGGGAATCATGGTTCCTACCCAGTGATGGTACCAGAATAAGAATCCTGCTTAGTTGAGGTTATTTTAGTTGAAAGTTACAGAAAGCCACTAGAATTTGTTTGTGCTCCAAAGAGGAATTTATTGTGAGAATACATGGATAATCATAAAGTTCAAAGGCAAAGTAGAGCTAAGCCTTTTGGAGACTTAGATTCATGAGTAGAAAGTTATAGCAACAGGTTGAGGTAGTCTGTCCGTCTGTCTCACTGCCAGGTCTCTCCTGGCTTCCTCACTCTGCCATGTGCATGGCGTCTTGTCATCATGCAGAGTCATAAGGACTGATTTGGAGTTCCCATGTTTACCTACCCTCCATTCTAGATAGAAGAGAAGACCATCTTGTGTTATTTGAACTCTCAATTGTACCTTCCAAAGGAAGAGACTGTGATTTGCCCAGCCTGGGGGTAGTGTCTCCCTTGTACCTAGTAAAACTTTTGTTCACATAACACAAACATGTTAATGCCCCACATCCGTTGATTAAGGAAGTCTGTCTTAGAAAGCCAAGGGAGGTTAATTTTGCCACTAAGAGACATCCTTAAATGTCTCTCCAGCTTATTTTCCCTCTTTTCTCTATTTTCCCCCGATTTTCTCACTGTAAAAACCAATTTGTCTGAGTAAAACAGGGATACTTTTTGCTTCATTTTAACAGTTTCTCCATATTCCTACAGTTAACTAAACTAGACTGATCATAGCGTACACTTTAAATTCCTAGGATCTTGGCAATGTATTGAACTAAAGACTAGATGTTAAGGGTTTCTTGTAATTTAAAATCAAATTTTGTGGTTGTCAGGTTGAGATCTAAGTGTGCATTACAAACACTATTGTCTTTGTGAAGAGTTCAATAATCTTAGACTTCACTGCATATTCCAGAATTAGCCCGAGGGCATGTTTGTAGAGCTACTGACATTGTGCAGTCTGAAGAGAGAGGTCGGGCTCCCATTTTGAATTGCAATTACCTTCTGAGTCTAGGATGTTGTAACCTATTAATGGAATTATTGTAGTGTGCTCTTAGGAGTTGGCATGAGGAATCTATTCTTGGCCAAAGAAGCAAATGAAAATTCCTCAGTGGTGAAAGCAATGATAGCAGCAGCAGCGGAGACAGCAGCAGGGAATAGGGAGAGTGTCTGTAGGATGTATCAGATGCTCAGAAGTGCTGGCAGTATGGAGTATTGTGTGCACTAATGAGAACCTTACAAGAGTCTAGAGAAATGACAGAGCTTTTCAGATGAAGCTTCATTTTCTATTTTGACAGAGCACAGTGTTCCTGTCATTTTGCTAAGTATGAAGTCCAGAGCGCTGGTGTTGTCCTAGAAGGACAATCTCTTTCAGAAGAAAAAAAAGGCCTAGGATATGGCAGAATAACAGCTCTGATGGTTCGCAGCAGTCCAGCTGGACATCAGAGGCAGAGATACTAAACATTTTGGACAGAAAAACAAAGAAACCACTGTGATCTCTCTATGGGGACACTTTTTCATTTAGAAGCTTTCCCTTGATAGAATCATCTACAGTCTAACAAATAAGGCAGATAACATTTAGATACTATGCATTCAATAGATATTTTATTTTTGTCTTTCCTTATTCATTTTCATTGTTCAAATAACAAGCTTTGAAATATCATCAATGTCAGAGACATATGCCTTGACCTTCACCGATGTTCCTGGAAGCCCACAGGGAGAGTAGAAAACACTGTAGGCAGAGGCTCAAGCCAAATCAGGAATTTCACTTATCCTTTCTGGAACATGAACTGCACTGGATGCTAAGGGTAAAAGGAATGAGTAGGTGTGGATGTTTCTTGGTGACTTATATCAGATATGTTTTTTTACTGGTCAAGCAAGTAAAGTCACCATCCAGCACATGTAAGAAAATAAACTCTAAGTTGCCAGGAAAAACAATGAAGTATCGAATTTACTTTCTCTTCTTACTTTCCACATTTTCTTCACTAAGCTTGGGTAGGAGAGTGTACAAAAGTTGTATCATTCACCTCATTATTTAAACACATTTTATTGATCACCAACTCTGTGAGCAAAAGATTATTTTCAGTCTGATGTTAATGAACACCAGGAAATGGGATGGTGCAAAAAAATGGAGACATAATATTCTAAATAAAGGCAAGAATATGGGTATTTTTACTTCTCCCTCTTTTATCTCAGACTGATTCAATGTCTTCACTTATCTGAATGCACAGACTAGTAAGCAGACAGCTAGCGGCAACCCACCAGGTCTAGGCATAACTGAATTAGAAAAGTCCCCTTTGATGCAGGAAGCATTTGAGTTGAATCTTGTGTGTTTACACCTACTTCACTAATGCACCAGTCTCTTGAGCATAGTCTTTGGAAAATCTTATCCATGAAGGAGGCCATCACCTGTTGATCCCATTTTCTTACTCTTCCAGATAATGACAGAACTATCTGCAAATGGTTTTCATCAAGACACAGAACATCTTCAGCTGTTGACTTTTTGAAGCTTATTTCCATTGGAGAATACTGCCTTGACCAAGATCTCAAATCCTTCCTGAGGAATTCTGCATCCTGCAACTGAACTCTCAGAACAGCAAAGGCCTTAGCATTTCACTCTGTCTTGAGGACATACTGAAGACGATTCTGTACTCAGAACTATCTGAGTGGATGGCCAAAGCTTTGTTGAGCTTATTTCACAGTCAAGGAACTCCTTCTGCTCATCCTGGATTATTTTCTCTCTCCTTCATGGGCACGGATTTCTACAATTATCCCAATGTATGTACCAGCATGTTAATGTGTGTATCAAATTCTGCTTCCTTGGATCATAAACTATAATAATAGTACTCCAAAACAAAGCTTAACCTCAGAGTCAGAAGACTATGAAGCTGCAATGGTCATAATAAACTGTCTACACAGAGGGCTTGGGGACAGGTGAAACAAAATGTCACAGAGATAGATGATCCCAGTGGTGTGATCTGGAGGAATGCCAGTGTCTGTCTCTTACTCTCCTCTCCCCGACCCCATATAAGTGTGTAAATGGTGCGTGGTATGCACACGTGTGTGTGTGTGTGTGTGTGTGTGTGTGTGTGTGTGTGTGTGTGTGTGTTTGTGTGTCCTAGAGAGTGGTGAAACATTACTAAAGCCTTTCTCTCTGTAGGAAACAAAGGAATGCACTTATGTAAGGTCATAAATGTACACTTTCCTGGTATAGTTTCAGACACTCTGCATGCAGGCTGCCTACCAAAGGTCAGCTCTCTGTGTTTACCTTTCTGGCTGATATATTTGACAGCTTCGAGCATTGTACATATACATCCTGATATTGGCATGGAGAAAGTGCCTGTCAAAATTATGACTTCTAAGAGAGCATGAAGGATTCCTGGATGCAATGACAAATGATTGAAAGAAAGAATTGTTCCAAAACATGAAAAAAGTCCAGAGAATATCACAGAAAACAAACTCAAACATGTGCTATGTTAATAACTGCCTTAAGGCCAGAATCAGAAAGTATATGATGGGCTCTTAAAAGAAGAGATATACATGTGTGTCATGGAACATGGAATGAGTCCACACTGTTGGGAAAGTAGAAGCTAACTTGCATCTTCTCATTTCTCCATGACTAGTGTATGGCACTGTGTCTGGTGTATGACTAGCTCTCATTGCATGTGTATAGTGTGAATCAATACTGAGAAAGTATGGATGTATAAGGCCTGAGGGGAAGACAATAACATATGGTGGGGGTGATTCTATAAGGCTTTGTAGACTTTGAGATAGGCATATTTGAAATAGTCAGAAATGGGAGCTAGGGACGCAAAGAGAGAGAAATTTATAGTTCTGAAAACTGAGCCAGGAAAAAGAGGGGGTAAAGGGCACAGAGAGACCAGTTGACGGGAAATCTTATGTGTTCCATCTGACCTAGCTCTGATGGTCAGAGGAACCATCTAGGGCTCTTCCATGGGGAACATAAAATGAAATTCTTAAAGTAAACATATCTTTATATTTCCCCTTAAGATTTGTGTTTCTAGCTATTGTTCTTGTCACCATAGCCACTTCTAACTGATAGTTGATATTCAAACTATAAAAAAGTTAAATTCTCCTTTAAATTTGATGAATTTATCACATGTATTTGCAACCTTTTCCTCCAAACACCGAAATGATGTGATATAATAAGATTGTGTAAGCTCATCACAATGGAGAAAATGGTACAGCAAGTACCATTTAGTAGATGAGATAGTTCAACAAATTTCTAGGAGACAGAAAACAAACGCAAGGGTTCACACTACCAAAACAGGCAAGTGGCACCTAATCCATAGCGTGCATGGAGAGGCCACAGGTGAGGAGATTACAGTCTGTTATTGGGAACTACTGACATGATGGTAGAAGATGAGGAGAAGATAAGAGAGTGTAATTGGAAATATGACTATAAATAGAAAATTCACTTTCATTGTGAATGTTAAGGATATAGGATACACATCACTCATGAAAACATTAAAGGATTTTTCTAAATAACTCGAATGTCCCAGAGAGAAAGATTTCTGCAGTTGGGTGTGGTGGGACACTCTTGTAATTTCAGTATTCTGGAGACTAAGGCAGGATGGTGGTGTATTCAAGGCCAACCTGACCTGAAAAGTGAGACCCTGTCTTAAAACAAAACCAAAACTAAAATTAAATAAATCTGACATTAAATGTCCATATAGTGAGCAACACACAACTATAATGAGCTCATATAATCTCCTACAATGCCATCTCCTCTATCTCCAAACATATGAAACTTCAGTAATTTATTCACCACCTCCCATTGGCATTTAAAGGAAACTCTTCATTGTGAGACAGAGAAATTTAGATAAGTAAATGAAAAAATGTAATTCCAGAGGTCAGACATAATTTTAAGGAAAATGAGTTTGAAATCAGAAGGAATAAATATTTTGTCAGCAAACTAAATAGAGGGTATTATAAAAAAGAGAACAACATTATAATATGAAAGAACATTTAAAAGTTTAAAAATTGTGAAATGGACTTCCCACGGGGCAGGGAACCCTGACTGCTCTTTGGACTGGAGAGGGAGGGGGAGTGAGGGGAGGCGGAGGGAAATGGGAGGAGGGGAGGAGGTGGAAATTTTTAATAAAAAAAAAGATTAAAAAATTGTGAAATAATTTTAAGAGTTAGAAGATTAAGTGAAGAAACTTCTCTAAAGTAGAGTGCATTTTTCATGATTCTACTGAAAATGCAGAATCAGTAGGCAATAACTGTATCTATGTACCTAGGGTATATCTATGGGACTGTGAGGTAGCTAGGCAAGTCTAGCATCTCTAGGGCAAGCCATGAGGAAATTGAGACTGGTACTCGTGTGCAGTTGCTGTCGTTGTTATGCGCAGGTGTGACTTTATTTTCCTTTCTTTTGCTTGTAAGGACTTTAAATGAGTTGGATTAGGGCCACACAGATTATGAAAGATAACTCTCATTACTTAAAGTCAACAAACTAGATGTTAGCCACATCTGCAAAATGCTTTGACAGATGGATTAGCATTGGAGTGAATACTGGAACATTATAATTTAGCAAGTTGTCACCTAAAGTGCATATCACAGATAGAAACAACAAGATAAATGGCAAGAGTGTGGCTGGTTATAATGGCCAGTGGCTAAATGGGTTTGCTGCCCAGCCTGATGACTAGAGTTTGATCCCTGGGATCTGCAGAGTGAAAAGAGAAAACTGACTCCCTTGGTTTCCTCCTTCCGTGCCCTCCTATCTGGGCTGCTGCTGGAAGGGGCTGCCTATATTTAGGTTGGGTCTTTCCATTTCAAATCATCAGACCAAAAGACTACCTAATCAGAATGCCCAGTGGCTCGCATTTGAATTAATTGCAGATCCAGTCAAGTTGACAACCAAGATTAGCAACACACCAAGGAAAGGAAATGCCAGGCTGATAGCCTTGTTACCAGGCCAAGCAAGATGAAAGGTTGAGAGAGGAGAGTTCTTTTGAAAACACACAAACAATACTATGCAGCACCATAGGATGGAGATTTTCAATTGTTTGAGTGAAGGACACAAGACAACAGAAGTGGGGTGAGGAAGATGTCATTTGTAGTACAGTTTGGTTTTGCTTTAAATGTTCATGAAATATGATACATACTGCAACACAGATGAGCCTTGAACACTGCTAGCCACTGATGATTGCATAATGTTTGATTCTATTTATATGAAATGTATGATTCTACTTAGGTAAAAAAAAAATCTTGGATAGGTAAATCCAAGCATACAGAAAGCAGATGAGTGGTTTCCTTGGATGGGCAATGAAATGGGGAGTGATTGCTGACGGGTTTAGGGTTTCCTTCTGAAGTGTAGAAAATCTAAAGTTGACTTTTAGTATGTATGTATACACTAATGATCATTGGATTGTACACCTTAATTTGGTAAATGCTACAGAATGGTATGTAAATCATATGTCGCTAAAGCTGTTTTTTAAAAGCTTATAAAGACTAAACAGAAGCTTGTTAAAGAGGAAAGCATGCTATTGTCTTACTAGACTCAGACAAATTTTAGAAAGAGCTTTTTATGTCTATCACCTTTTGTTTTAACCTAGGCTAGTTTTCTTCTCTGAGTCCCTGCCAGCAGTTGTTTTGGCTACTCACAACAGATCTGCCCCTTGGCTGAACTCTCATATCGCAGCCAAGCCTTCCCTCCAGCTTGTCTCTAGATCCAGGCCATGTTTTCTCATAGCTCACAGGAATGCTGTGGTCCTGCTTCTCTTCTCAACTGAGCCCACTGCTGCTTATGCTTTTCCTGCCTCACTCTGCCTGGCAACTTTGAGCTCATTGTGAAGCTGGGTTCCTTCCAGCCAATGCAGACTATGTGCCTCCAAGAATAACATCCACCTCTCTTGACACAGGTAACTCAAGGAGACAACTGGGCAGAGATTCTGGAAAAGGAGAGTCCCCTACTGAGGACTTCGATTAGAATGGGCGGTGTTGCAAACTCCCTGTGCCCTCGAACCAGCACTAGCAACAGGAGTGCCTGTCTAAAATGGGGTGCTGATTCAGCAGCCTGGGATTCCAAATGTCTACAAAACTCCCAAATGCTGCTCTAGCTGCTGCTGCTGGGCTCCTACATTGAGTATCAAGGCGCTGAGGCCCATTTTGACTCCAGCATTCCATTAGACCTGACCACACTGACCATAGGCGTCCTGGCTTGCCTATCACCTGGCACGGCTAGCTAGCACAGATATCGAACTGTTCCCTGCAGAGTGCTCTCTCTGGAGGTCCTGCAAGTGCAAGTTACAAGTAACTGAATCGAAAGTAACTTTTCCCATATGCAGGGTAATACTGCTGGCACTGAGAAGTCCATCCGTCAGATACAGAACATGAAATATAATCAAAGTCCTATAGGGTCATCTCTGTCTCTCCAAAGTGGATTAACTTCTAAGGAGTATTTTTATTTAACATATGTTTTATCTCTGAGTGGATGGTCTATAAAACCTATTTCAGATGTTGGCAAATGGTGCCAAAGGAAGCGAGAACTCAAAAACACTATGATCATCTTGATCTCAGCCATTGATTCACAACATTTGGAGGTCAAAAGGATAATATCTTTAACTTTACACAAATTGATAGTATCACTGCTGCTGTTAGTTTTATAATTTCTTCCCCCCCTTGAAGACAGTGTTTCTCTGTGAGTTTTATAATTATAATTTCTTTAATTGGACTAATTCAGTAAGATGGTGTAAAAAGTCAATTATTTGAACTGGAAAAATATGCAACAAATACTGTCCCAATCACTACTCTTCTTCCATGCTCCCAAATCCAGTAGAGATATTTTATAACTCCTCTCTTTCTGGATGCATGTTTATGTGGATGCACCTATGGGTTCAGGTACATGTGGAAGTATGTGCTTGTGTGTGTGTGTGTGTGCCAGTGTGTGTGTATGTGTGTGTGTGTGTGTAGACCAAACGAGACAGCTTTGTGTGTCATTCTTCATGAATCATCCACTTTTTTCATAGAACAAGGCCTCTCCCACTGGCCTGGAGCCTGCTACTTAGGCTAGGCTGACTGACCAATGAAACCACCTATCTCCACATCCCTGGAGCAGAGATTACAAGCCTAAACCACCATGCCTAGCCCTTTTCCATGGGTTCTGGAGATTAGAATCAGGTCCTCATGCTATATTGCAGGCACTTTACTGACTGAGCCATCTTTCTAGGCCCTCTGCCATTTCTTAGTGCAAATTAATTATACAAAATAATGGATTTAATTGTGAAATGTTCATACATTCATATCACATACTTGGGTCCTATTTATTCCTCATTATTCCCTTAACCTCCCTTCATTCCATCCCTCTCTTCCCATTCCTCTTCCTTAACTATTCCTCGAGTACTATCGTGTTTCTTTCTTCCCCCTGGATTCCATAACTGAGAGAATATACATGCAGTTCTTGGCCTCTAAGTCTCATTTGTTTCACTTAACATGATTTCCGGTTTCATTCATTTTCCTGAGAAAACACATGATTTTGCTTCTTGTAGTGAAATAGTACTCGTGTATGTGTTGAAAAAGTACATACACACACGCATGCACATACACACACACATCACATTTTTTTAAACTTTGTTCATGGATAGTAACCTGTGTATCAATTGTGTAAATTATATATTGATTTCCTGCTATGGTAAATGTGAATTTCGCTCAGTTCTGTTTTTCTTTCTTCATCCAACCAATACATTTACATCCCTCTTTCACTTCCACTATTAGTCACTTCTGTGGCATTCAATGCTGCATGTAAATTATTTTCTTGTCAGCCAAAGTATCATATTTTTAATGTTAATCTTAAGTACAGTAGCCTCCTCAGCTCATCTACATGCCTACTTACTAACTCTGGGCACCATACAGTTGTTTCTATTTTTCTCATCTTTGAAGTTTGGCAATAGCTTTGAATACAAAACTTAGTGAAATAAATCCTTGTTTTTCTGTGTCTTGATTCTGTGAGAAGAAAATGATGATGTTTACATTATTATCACTATGCAAATACTGTGTGCTATTGGGTATAATAGTATACTATACCACTTCCTCTCTATAATGCTATTCCTTGAACTTTCTATGGTCTTTTTATTGCAGTGATAAATGAAGTCCTATACTGGAGATATCCTCAGTAAAGGTACACCCTACTATTTAATAATGTCAAAAACAATTGTATATTTGAAAATCAGCTAGTAGGGAGAATTTGGAATATTCCCAACAGAAGGAAGCGATACATTTCCGAAGTGATGCACAATTTCCAGGACCTGAACATTGCACATTCTAAACATAGTTCGATGCTGCATTATACATCACAAAGCTGTATAACTAATCTATGCCAATCAAAATTTAAAATGAATTGAATATGTTAAACGTTTCAGAAAATTCTCAGGTAAGGTAAGATATAAAATGGTATTACCTTACCACAGTGTTCATGCATGAGGCATCCTTGTCTCTGACTCCTAGTAAGGTCAGAGCACAGGTTGCTTCAGGACACGGAATAATTAGGAGTCCCTGGCTCCTCAGAGTTTTCTTCAGATTAAAAGACCAACAAACAGAAGACTTATGTAAGTGTCAGAAGGTCAAGGCTCCCCTTTCCTATGCCAGTATTTTTAAACTTTAGCTCACAACTCAACATTGGACCATGAAGTCAATTGACTGGATCACAACTAACATTTTTAATGAAATAGAATAAACATACCTCATTATTCATAGGAATTCAAGAATTTTTATATTAATGTGCATGTGTCCCAGTTGCATGCAACATAGATCTTTTACTTATTTTACTGTGTGTTGCTCTAATGAAGTCTTGGCTGCTCTAATCTAGTATACTTAATGGTCTCCTTTGGAAGTTGCCTTCCTTGTCCAGTGTATAACTCTCTTTAATATTAAGACTATGAGGCCTTAGTATGTCTAACGGGGCTTCAGGCTCTTCTCCTTTTTGCTTGGCACACAGCTCCCCAAAGGGTCTCCACTTGAGATTCAAGGGTGTCAGCAAGGTGGATTGCCTTTTTGGTAAAACATTTCTTAGAAGAATTATTTACATCATCAAAAGACTGCATCATCATAAAGCATGGTGGGGGCTCTGAGTAGAACTCAGGCACATATGGCAAAGCACGAGTTCCTTGGAGGTATCAGAGGAAGCGGGGATATGCCTCCAGGCTCCTGGGTAGTCCAAGGTTCTGCTTGCGTCAGGCTGTCTCTGATTCCCCAAGGGCAGGGGAATGGCAGAGGTGGGGTGATCTTACAGTGCCAGGAAGGAAGGAATCTTGTTAATGTGTAACTTAGAAGTTGCGGGAAAGTGGGGGATAGATGTAAGTTTCATTGTATCCATTATACACATGGGGGATATACCCAGGATAGCCCTCTGATGTCTTAGAGTCTTGTAGCTGGGTCTATAAATTTCCTTGCAGAATATAGATTTAGTGTGCCATCACTTCTTGAATCCAGGCACCTGCGGAACTTGTTAGAGTGTTTTAGATTTACAGACAGGTCCATGGGGGACTTACCATTCCTCACTCCCTGCAGAATTTAGAAGGTACTGCAAGTGGTGGCTCCAAACCCAACACTTCTCAGCTAGGATACTGAGAGATCTTATGTCTCAGGCTGTCCCTGGATTTCTAGGACTAGCCTCTACTGGGATTCCTTTGAAGAAATCACTGCTTGCCCTGACTCTTTTGCCTGCCATATTTATAGTAGCTTGTTTCCTGACCAAATTATTTTCAAAATAAAAAATAATACCCTCTAGAGAAGAAATACAGACATTGATCAGTTTCTTGAACTTTTTATATATTATTGTAGTAAAATAAATAAAATATAAATGAAATATGAAAATCAGATGATAGCACACAAAATCTACAGAATAGCTTTTAGTTACATTTCTGTCATGTTGGGAAATAAAGTGGGAATACATGGAAGCATCAGGTTTAGAGAGGGATTTCACTGGTTGATTGACAGAATGGAAATGATGTGGGGGTCCCCTCCCCTATGTGTGCTGTAATTACCAATAATGAATAATGAAACTGCCTTGGCCTGTTTATAGGGCAGAACTTAGGTAGACAGGAAAGACAGAACTGAATGCTGGGAGGAAGAAGTGTGGAATCAGATAGACACCATGGAACCGCTGGAGATGACATGCTGAAACTTTAGCTGGAAAGCCGCTATAATGTGGCAATACACAGATTACTAGAAATGGGTTAATTTAATATATAAGAGTTAGCCAATAAAAAGTTAGAGCTAATGGGTCAAGCAGTGATTTAATTAATACAGTTTCTGTGTGATTATTTTGGGTCAAAGCTGGCCGGCCGGCCGGAAATGAACAAGTAGCGGCTTCCCCAACATGGAAAGAATTCTTTCTGTTATTGTTTACCTTTTTAAAAACCATTTGAAACATTTAAAACAAAAATGTACTGTTTAAGTGTTGAGATAAGCCCAGACACAGAAGGTAGAGACAACAGTTTTCTTTAATGTGATTTCCAATGAAATTGCCTGGCATGAGTGAGAAGGAAGCTTGGAACATGGAACAAATCCACTTAGGAGTTTACTAGAGGAGACATGTACAGGCTTGTTGAAGTCTGTGTGCAGAGAGGGCTGAAGATGGCGCATCCACTTTTAAAGGCTGCCTAGCACATGAGCACAGGGGGATGATGAAAACAGCTTGGTATTGGCATAAACACAGAGATGTTGACCAATGGAATCGAATCGATGACCTGGATATTAACCCACAAACCTATGAACACCTGATTTTTGGCAAATGAGCTAAAATTATATAATGGAAGAAAGAAAGCATCTTTAACAAATGGTGCTGGCATAACTGGATGTCAATCTGTAGAAGAATGAAAATAGATCCATATCTATCACCATTCACAAAACTCAAATCCAAATGGATTAAAGACCTCAACATAAATCTGACCACACTGAACCTGATAGAAGAGAAAGCAGGAAGTAAACTGCAACAAATGGGCATAGGAGACTACTTCCTACGTATAACCCCAGTAGCACAGACAATAAAACAACAATGAATAAATGGGACCTCCTGAAACTGAGAAGCTTCTGTAAAGCAAAGGACACTGTCACTAAGACAAAAAGGCATCCTACTGACTGGATTTGTGCTTGGTAGAGAGGCCTGATCGAGGGAAGGAGAAAGACAGACAGATGAGAACATGTGCCCGCTTTTAGGTTTAGGAGGGCACAGAGGAGGAAACTATTCCTAAGTGGGCTGCCATCTCTTCCCAGCCTTCGTAATGAGTAATGCCCATTGCCTAAAGGGCAATTCACTCAAAATGACTCACTGCTTTGAACAAAACTGGGAACATTTTCTGCCTTCTATCCAGAGGACATCATCAGCCCATCTGAGTCTCTTAAATAAGATTTCCAGAGCCCTGGCCTTATGCCTCCTAACAGGGTTGAGGCCCTACATCTTTCAAAGGCATAGACAAGCAGTTTCTTTGCTCATACTCTCTCATAAAACCCTGTCCCAAACACACACTAGATTTTGTCAACATGATGTTTCAAGGCTATTTCAGGACCCACAGTCACAGTACTGGAAAAGGCAATCTTGTCCTTATAGATAAACAAATCAGATATTTACAGCATTGCGGGCAGCATAAGACAAAACAGAATCTGGCTTTCAGTTTTAAAAACTGATTTTATTTCCTATCTGCCTTTTTCTTTGTCCTTCTCTTCCTTTATGTCCCCTAAACAACAAATTATATGAAGGAAAATTCAACCATTTTGGAGCCTTGGACTATAAGATTTGACAAACACAAGTAACTACCATGATATAGCATGTCTGCCAGTCCAATAACTACTGTGACTAACAACATACACATTTCTAGTGCCACAAGAGACTCCTTTCTCTCCCATCCCTTCCCCTGTCTCTTGCTTCTTCCCCCACCCCTCTCCCTATCCTCATCCCTTCTTCTCCCCTTTCTCCCATCCTCCTCTTTTTCTTCCTGTTTCAGACCCCTAAATGCTGAAATAATAGGAGGACACCACCATGTCCAGCTTTTTGTTTGTTTTGTTTGTTTTTTCAGTAGTAGGGATGGAACCCAGAGATTATGGCAAGCTAAAGCAAGTGCTCTATCACCAAGTTGCATCCCCAGAGTCCTGGCTTTGATATAACAGTATTTTTGTTGTATACTAATTTTATAAAGTAATGGGTTTCATAAAGATGTTTGTATACAAGTTTTTTTTTTTTTTGAATTTTCGAGACAGGGTTTCTCCATAGCTTTTTGGTTCCTGTCCTGGAACTAGCTCTTGTTGACCAGGCTGGCCTTGAACTCACAGAGATCCACCTGCCTCTGCCTCCCGAGTGCTGGGATTAAAGGCATGCGCCACCACCGCCCGGCTTGTATACAAGTTTATCATGTACTTTTGACTTTTCTGCTCCCCTCTGTCTCCTACTATTCCCTTTTTCTTCTCTGGAAGTTTCTTTTCCACTTTTGTGTCTTTTGTTTATTTATTATTATTATTATTATTATTATTATTATTATTATTATTATTATTATTACTGAGTTGGGTCTCATATTGAAGCTCATTTAGCAGTCATTCTGTTTCCCAGGCTGGTCTTGAACTCATGGCGATCTTCCCTTAGCATCTAAATTATTGGTATTACAGCAGTAAGTCATAAACTTCTGGGCTGGGCCCCACCACCAGGTTCTAATTATCCTCTTTCTTAACCCAGCTCTTGACAATAAAATCTGGTTTCTGTTATTGGAGTTTTTCCTTTTACAGAAAGTCATGTAGGGTAGCATTGGGCAGTATGTAGTCCTTTAGGCCTGGCCTCTTTTATCCACCATTCAGGACTCATTCATATTGTGGCATTTCTCGGTTGTTTGTCTTATGTTATTGCCAAATTTGGAGTCATGTAATTATTTTCACCCCTCTAAAAATATGCAAACTGTTTCCTGACATCAAAAGCCCACAACATAAAGCAAAATAAAATTTAGTTATAATAAGTTAGTAGTAAAATCACATACAGAAAAAATTCTTCAAATAACTTTAAAGCAGGTTAGTCTGAGCATATATTCTTACTGCCATCTACCCTATAGAAGGGAAAAGAAGCCAGAAAATTCAACTGTGTCTCATGGGTCAGAGTTGGGTCATCTAGTAACTCTACATATCAAGTAGCTATAGAAAAGCATTTACTTTCTCTTCTCTGTGATGTCAACCAGCAAAGGGTTAGAACAATTGCAGATCCAGCTTCTGCTGTCTACTAGGACCAGCTTGCCTTCTTTCTGCTCCCTTTGGATTGGGCTAGGAAAGCTCTTTTCCCACTGTCACTTAACATAGTTAAGTTTGCTGAAGTTGAACAGCAAATCTGGAACCGTTTCTACTCTCTGAGCCCGAGAAGAGAACTCCCAAGTGTATTATCAATGGTTATTAAGCTGGCCTCTCCAGGTTAACAGTGGAGCCTTTCTCCCATCAATTAGGCTTAGAGACTTGCATTTCCTAACAAGGCTTGTGATTCTGAAAGAAAAAGTCATGGAAACCTGAAGTCTTGGAGGTTGCATGATGCTGTGAGAACTGAGGCTCCATTGCAAAAATACATATGCATGTTATACATCCAGAGATGTCTGAAAGACATTTTAAAATTATGATAGGCCAATTATTTCAAACATCCTACAGGAAGTGGGTAAATTGTGGAATATATATTACAGCATATTGGGTAGCTGGTTACACAAGACATTGTTTTCTAGGAAATGGTTCCAAGAAGAATACATCCATCGGTGTGTCTCTGGCATTATTCTTTCCCCTTGACTAAACAGGCACATCTAGTAACTGGTCTAAACAGTCAATAAGCATCGTGAATATGAGGAGAGGTTGAGGACAGCTTCATAAGCATGATATCATTTGATATTTCCCAAAGACTGTGAACTGTTTC
This sequence comes from Microtus oregoni, assembly GCF_018167655.1. Classification (NCBI taxonomy): domain Eukaryota; kingdom Metazoa; phylum Chordata; class Mammalia; order Rodentia; family Cricetidae; genus Microtus; species Microtus oregoni. The sequence goes on from NW_024544856.1 coordinate 375,564, forward strand.
AATCACCACTCCTGGTCCCACTTCACAGATGAGTGATCAGAGGCTCTTGGTGTGTCATGGTTTGCATCAAGTAATGCAGGAGGCAAATTTTGTCTAGAACCACCTGTCCTTTAGTGTCTTTTGTACTCCAACCTTTTCTCCCACCCCTTTGTCACTGTTCCTCTTTGGATTTAGGGTACCTGGGTACCATCAGAAGAGTGGCCAGGAGCATAGGTGGTACCATATAGAAAGACAGGCAGCAATACTGAAGGTCAGAGGGACATATTTACCTGATATTTGGGTGGGAATTTCTTCAGTGAACAGAAATGAAACCTTCGTAAGACATTTTCTGTCACTGCCAGTAGCTTTAGGTGACTAGGGAGACCGATTCTGTTCAGAAACGCAGGTTGATGGCAAAGAGTCAGGCTGTCAATGCTGTAAAAGTATCTAGGACATTGATGACTTTTGGGTAACATGAAATAAAACATTTTACCTGCCTGGGCCTGAGAATAGATCATTTGTAAAGCTCATATATAGTTGACATCACACAATTCCTTGCTTGGGTTTGCAGTACAGATGGGAAAACTCTAAAGCAGGGGTCTGGTAAGAGGTCAGCTATTTAGGTTGTAGATTCCTGCCTTGGACTTAAAGGTCTCACCTGTCAGATTTGAAGACTAATAGGTTTTTCAATTCCCATTAATAAAAGGAAAGGACTGGAAAGCTGAATTAATGAAGATAATAGCCTCCATAGGAATTTTAAATGATACACATATGCATTCTCTGTTGGCCTTGGTCCCAAGGAGGAGCAGAAGGAGGGAGAACATGAGCAAAGAATTCGGGACCACGAGGCGTGCATCCACCCACTGAGACAGTAGAGCTGATCTACGGGGAGCTCACCAAGGCCAGCTGGACTGTGACCGAAAAAGCATGGGATAAAACCGGACTCTCTGAACATGGCGAACAATGAGGGCTGATGAGACACCAAGGACAATGGCAGGGGGTTTTGATCCTAATTAATGTGCTGGCTTTGTGGGAGCCTAGCCAGTTTGGATGTTCACCTTCCTAGATATGGACGGAGGGGGGAGGACCTAGGACTTAACACAGGGCAGGGAACCCGGACTGCTCTGTGGTCTGGAGAGGGAATGGGAGAGGAGTGGGGGGAGGGGGAGAAGGGTGGGAGGAGGGGGAGAAGGGTTGGAGGAGGGGGAGAAGGGTGGGAGGAGGAGAAGGGAAATGGGAGGCTGGGAGGAGGTGGAAACTTGTTTTTTTGTTTGTGTTTTTTTTTTCTTCTTTTCGAAATAAAAAAAAATAAAAAAAAAGTGCATGCATGTGAGTATGTGTGTGTGTGTGTGTGTGTGTGTGTGCACATGTGTATAGCTGAGGAGTTAAGAAACTTGGTGTAGGTAGGAGAACCAATATGCTGTTAAACAATTGCCTGATAACAGTGATCCTTAATTGGCCACACAGAAGAATTTCTTTGGAGGACTTTATGCGGTGCCAGGGATTAAACCTAGCATTTTGTACATGCTGCAACAGAATCTTTAAGCTCTATTCACAGAACTCTTCTTACTTTTTCCAGATGAAGGGTCTCCTAAATTGCTCTCTAAGTTGCCCAGTCTGGACTAGAACTCGTGATCTTCCTGCCTCAGCCTCTCTTACTGGCTGGGATTACAAACCTGTGTCACCAGACTCACCTAGACTTTAAAAAAATCTTTGTAAATTAAATGTACCTGGTGCAGCTTACGTCACAGCCAGGTGAAGGGGTGACGGGCTGGTTGCTAAGGAGGCCTTTGTAGTGTGGCTATCCACTCCGCAGTGACAACCAGCTAGGCAGGCAGCGGTTCAAACACAGGAAGGCTGCCGGCGGAGCGGAAGGGACCCCATTACCATGAGCTTCGGGTCTGGTGGACTTTGAGGCCCATGAGAACAGAGCAACACCCTTCATTTGCTGGGTTTCCACTACACCAAAGCACAGTCAACTGCGGGACAGAAACGGACTGAAATTGGACCACATGGTGCCACCCCTCTATAGCAGAGAGAGGCAGTTTGACCTGAAGCACCACTTGGAGGGTCAGAGGGAATCAAGCTCCAGGCTGCTACCGCCACCTCTGCAGCTGTGAGTTGACAGGCGCCATCACTTTGGGCCTCTGCCTCTCAACACCATGGCAGAGGCTGAGTCCGCCTCCACACCTTACATCGAAGATGATTTCTACTGTCCGATCTGTAGAGAAGTTTTCAAGATACCAGTTCGGGTTGCTGCCTGTCAGCATGTTTTCTGCCGAAAATGCTTCCTAACTGCAATGAAAAAGAGTGGGATCCGTTGCCCCTTGTGCCGTGGGAATGTGACTAGACGAGAAAGATCACGTCCAGAGAGGGCCCTAGACCTAGAGACAATCATGAGAAGTTTTCATGGTAGTTGCCGATACTGTTCCCAACGTATTGAACTGTGTCACATGAGACAACATTACAAAACTTGCAAAAAAGTATCAAGATGAGTTTGGAGTTTCTTCAACTCTTTCAAGCTTCCAACTGTCTCATGACTCCGTGGGCAACAGTAAACAGTGAGACAACCACCTCTGAAAATGCCGAGGCTTATCTAGAAGACAATACAATCCCATCTGATCAGCCTTCTTTTCATTGTCCTCTGTGCAAAGCAAACATGACCAGACAGTGTTTGCATTGTAACAGCAACCACAGAGCTCATATTGTTCCAGCCATTTGCCCAAGTTGTCTGTCTCTTCTATGGGGTGACCCTACTCAACTTGCCAGAAATTTCATTAGTCATCTAAGTGAGAGACATCAATTTGATTATGGAGATCTGATGAATCTGTAACTGGATGAGGAAACACAGTACCAGATTGCAGTTGAGGAATCTCTGCATGTCAACATCCTCAGCTCTACAGTCACTCCTAAGGGTCAATTTACATGAAACCATTCTTTCAACAACTTGGTGTGCTTTAAATAAAAGCACACCAAGTCTGACCTGTTTTAATATTTCTTTTATTGAAAATCAAAGGTGCGCTACCTTAAAACTTAGTCCTTTGAACAAGAAGACCAGGGAGTGTGGGTGGAGGGATGAAGACTATGGAAATGTGGGAGAGTAGAAAGGAGGTTGGGGACCAGGAAGGGGGAGGAACAGAAGAAGGAATGGGAAGGGTGAGGGGAGGAGGGGTAGAGGAGGATGATGGGAGAGGAGAGGAATATAGGAGGAGGGGGAGGGACAGAGAGGTGGGAAAGGAATGGAAAAGGGGAGGGGTATTGGGAAGAGAGATGGGAGGAGAGGGAAGGGTGGGGAGGGAAGAGGTGATTGGAAAAGGAGGAGGGTGAGCCAAGGAGGAGGGAGGGAGATGATTGAGAAAGGAGACGAGGAGGGATGAGAAAGAATGCGGATGAGAGGAGGAGGGGCAGGAAGGAGAAGGAAAGGTGGTGGGTGGAAAAGGGGAGGAGGATGGATGAGAAAAAATAGGGATGAGAGGAGGAGGGGTAGGGAGGACAGGAGGGTAGTGAGTGGGAAAGGGGAGGAGGAAGGTTGAGAAAGAATAGAGATGAGAGGAGGGACAGGGAGGAGGGAGGGAAGTGAGTGGGAAAGGGGAGGAGGAAGGTTGAGAAAGAATAGGGATAAGAGGAAGAGGGGCAGAGAGGAGGGAGGGAAGTGAGTGGGAAAGGGGAGGAAAAAGGGTGAGAAAGAATAGGGATGAGAGGAGAAGGGACAGGGAGGAGGGAGTATGTTGAGTGGGAAAAAGAAAAGAGATGAGAGGAGGAGGAAATGAAGCTGTGCAACAGCATACAATGAGTGATACTCATAGCTAGGATCTTATTTTCTTTTGCTGAGCTCTAAATCAGGGCCCAGGTTTATGTTCATAGAGGGTTGACTGTTGGCAGGATGAAGTGAACACAGGGAAAGGGATTTGGGTACACATGTTCAAGCATGCACATAGATACCAAGGAAACCATACCACTCTCCAATGCCCTTAGAATAGATGAAAGCCTAATCCGCATCTTGGGGTGTGTTCCTCAGTATGGTTGGAATTTCCTTGACCTGCTCACTCCTCCACTGCCTCTCTCCATTTTCAGCTTTCCCCCCTAGTTATAAAACAGCTACTGAAAATCTACATTCCTCGAAATATTTCATTAAAGCTAAGACTCTCTTTTGCTTTAGTTTTCCCTCGCTTTTCACACAGAATGCCCTGAGACTCACTTAGTCTGTCCTTGGTATTGACATATGCCATCCCAGCTCACTTCCTTTTAAACAGCGAGTCCCCTGACTTTGTGCATTTGAAGATTCTTCACTTAGGTCCGACAACCTGAGCTGCTATTCAGAGTCCATAGGTCAATTTCTTCCTGGATTGGAGGAAAGACTTTTACAATGGTACAGGGGCTTGTTGCTGTTTAAATCATGTCAACGGTGACTCTCTTGACTTTAGCCCACTTTTTCATCTTATTTTCGCTTAAGACTCTCCTGCCTCCATTCCACATAATAAGTGAGCTGGGCTTCGTTAGTTCCTATATGCTGCACCTCCTCTTCTTTTCTGTGCTTTGTACATTGCTCCCTCCCCACCAACCCCCTTTCTGTCGTAGTGCCAGCATGACCCTGTGCTTCCAATTCAGCTTCAACTAGTGAAGAAAATCCTACCAGCTTTCAAGCTTCAGTTCACTTCTGGACTTTCAACACAACCTATTACTCCAGCAATTTTTGTTCGTTTTTCTTCTTCAGTCCTCAGTCTCTTACTGTGTTATTGCCCATGTGGCTTGTGTAGTCACTGAATATTCACAGATAGTTACTTGGGGGATCTATACAGTTGATAGAATAGAAATCACTTGTGGAGAGAGTCTCCTTCTCCTCCTCTTTCTCCTCCTCCTCCTCCTCCTCCTCCTCCTCCTCCTCCTCCTCCTCCTCCTCCTCCTCCTTCTTCTCCTTCTTTCTTCTCCTTTTTTTTTTGTTTTCAAAACAGGGTTTCTCCATGTAAACAGCCCTGGTTGTCCCAGAGTCTAGTAGACCAAGCTGACCTCGAACTCAGAGAAATCCACCTACCTCCTGAGTGCTGGGATTTGAGGTGTGCGCCAACACTGCCCAACTGAGTTTATATATTGTCATGCCATAGCATGCAGCACATAGGATAGTAGATGTGTGGCAACTTTGTTTATAACTGATTATAGGAATAAAACCTGAGACACAAAACATAAAGTTTTGACCAAAAGTTTTATTGGAAGTAAGATCCTGAAAAACTATAATTTCTTGTCTCCATGATGGTTTCTATTTCAATTTCAAATATACTTGAGCAAAATATATGTCCAGTAAAATTGATTAGTGAATAAAAATTAAAAATAGAAATCTCAAAACATACTCTTGAATTAATTTGAGCATATGCATGTTTTCAGAACTATTATTTAAAAATCTGCCTTGATTTCATTAATATAAAGCAAAGCCTTCTAAGATAATCAGAACAAGACGAATATTCCAATAGCTCCAATTTGGAAATGATGTGAATATTTTTAAATGCTTAATTTAGCTTATTTAGCTATCTTTTATATGAAGTTCTTTGACAATCAAGAAATTCAAACTGAAACAATAGCAAGAAATTATTATTATTATTTTTGCCTAAGTGGTACAGTTTTGTTTTTTGTTCTCTTTTGTTTGAGGCAGGATCATTCACTATGCAGACCAGGCTGGGATGAAAGTTGTAGCAATCCACCTGCCTCAGCTTCCTTGCGCACTATGACTGAAGGTATGCAACCATGCCTCGATTCTTTTTAATGAGTTATTCCTACTATAGTGAAAGGTTCCACATGGAATCTCACATGCTGTTTGGGTTATAGGTTGGGTTGGAATGCAATCTGTGTTGAAAGTAAAAATGTGTATAGTCTATGAGTACTTTGAAAATCCTTCAAGTCTCCACTGAAGTTGAACATGTGGCCATCTTTTGGGCCTGGCAATTCTCCCCTTAGCTACATGCATATTTAACAGAGTGTTTATATATGTCACTGAAAAACATGTTGTAGAATCTTCATAGAAGCATGACTCTTAGTGACACCTAACTGAGAAGTGCATAAAAAAATTCCTATTGACAGCAGAGTAGATAAAGAAGCATAGCATGTGTACAGCATGGAATACCACCCAGAAATGAGAATGAACACATGATCACTACCAGCTACAGGAAAAGTTGCACAAATAGCAGTGTTGAGTAAAATAAGCTAAATTAAAAAACAAAAGAGTACATGAAATATGAATTTATATTGAGTTAAAACATGAGTAAAATAAATTTATTGTGTGAAATGCCACTTTGATGACTACTTCTGGGGTGGTTAATAATAGAGAAAATGGCTTCATAAGGGTTGTTGGTGTTTTGTAATATAATATTTTATGGATTCGTAGAGACTTTCATATAGCATATCTGGATTGCATTCATTTCCCAACTTCCTGCTCCTCCCAGACTCTCGTCCTTTTCTTGTTCTCATTTTTTTGCTGTTTGTCTTTGCCTTTTAAAGAGACTATCTTGCAGCAGATGTCTAGTCTTCCATCTCTGAGTTGGGTAGTAGGGATCTGTTCCATAGTTATGCTCATCTTGTAAAAAGTTGTCAAGCACTCAGCTTATGGTTTGTATACTTGTCAGTGGAAACCTTTAAAAGTTTGAATATTCTTTCACTAAGTAAATTTACTAGTATTATTTTCTGTGAAATAATAAATGTCATCAAAGAATTTGTATTCAGTGCTTTTCATTAAAAGTTCCTTCCAACAGTAAGAAATTAAATATGGTAACAGTTTCAGACATAAGTGAAGTGGTCAAATACAGTAAGACAAGACATTGCATCCCTAAAAGATCATTTTCACACAATGATAAGTTTTCATGTAATATGAAAAAAGTGCTAAACTATATACAGAGAATGATACAATGGAAAAACAAATAAAACAATAACAAGATACATTTCATCAAGAAATTTTATAATTTCATAAAAATACATCTATGTCTAATGCTAGCATTGTTATTCAGGAATGATAGCTTATCAGGTAATTTTATTGTCTTCTTTAAATTTTAATTTACATTCTAAATTATACATAATGATTATATGATTATTTTATAAACTATTATATATATGTATGTATGTGTGTACATTACTGTATCACAGTTCAAGTGAGTTCCTCCAGTATCCACTTATGGTTTTTCAAAGCTAATAAAAGCAGAAAAGTCAAAGAAGAAAAAGCTATCCATGTGACCTTGGCATTTAAGCCAGTTCTCTCAAACTGTCTCTCTCCTCTCTCTTGATCCTCTCTGCACTCTCCCATCTCCTCCTCGATCCCTGGCATACTGCTGAAAGAAGTACCCAAAGTCCAAGGAGACCCTCACACATTCTGAAGAGAAATAAAATAAATTCACATTCATTTTGAACAGTGACTGTGAGCTCGCTGTAGGAGATCAGAAGTGTGGGAAGCAGGGAGCTGAGAGAGTATATGTTCCTCCCCTTTTCCAGGCTTATAAAGAAATTATTGTACACAAATTGGCAGAAAGCACTTCTGTGCCAACTCCAAAGCTTGATAGTGATAGTGGAGGGCAAACCCTGAGTTTTCTTTATATTCATGGAACTAATGTCTTTTTTAAAAGAAAGAAATACGTGTATGAGTGTTTATTCCACGTATATCCCTGTGTACCATGTTCACAGAAAGTCCTGAGGGTCCAGAGGAGGGTGTTGGAGCCTCTGGAGCCTGAGTTATAGATAGTCGTAAGCTGCCCTGTGAGCAGGATGGACCAAACTCGAGTGCTCTGAAAGAGCAAGTATTCCTAACACTGAGCCATCACTCCAGACCCATAGGAGGTTTCTTCATTTAGATAACATTCTCAGTACCCATAAAGGCAATGGACATTTCTTAGACTTTAGCCATCATTACGTTATCAATTGGTCTATGCTGTAAGTGAAACATTCTATTTTTAAACTATAACATAGTTTATTTTAGTTCCAGAAACTCATCCACCACCTTTAATATCAGTTTAGAGCAGTGCATAACTGTTTTTCAGGGAGCACATTGTGCATAAACATTTGTTCTGTGGTCAAAGAGACACCACATGCAATTTACTTGAAAGAGTTCAGGTCGCAGTTCTTTTGCCAAGTAGTGAGTCTTAGCCAAAAGTGCCATAAAATACCCAGACCAGCTCTGTTCAAATGTCCAGTATTTGTAATTTTGCTTAATAATGGCACTATAACATTAGATGTTGTTGAAAAGATGTAGTTATGTGAACTGTACCTCAAGAATTGGCTAACTCTCTACTCTGTGATAGTTGAGAAAATCTAAACACAAGGCTGTTACTACATATGAGCAATGAGAAACCTCACAGGCCCTAGAAAACCTCAAGTATGGTCAGTTATCTGTAATAGAGAGGCTGTCCTATAGCAGAAGCAATCATCTCATGGGTTTATGATTGCTCCCCGCAAGGGACGACAATGGCAATAAATTTTTCAGATCACCTTTCAGTGACAGATTGACTTAACAATCAATGACACTACACCTTGACAAGAACTACCTAATTATGCCTATCTCTTCTGCTCCTGCTCCAGTTCTTCCTCTACTTAAATATAACGCTGACAATAGTACCTCAAAGACAAACTTGGGGTCACTGGATTGCTTTATCTGTTCTTTCTCACATTCCCCTTTCCACTAGTGTGAATCTTTTCAATTGTTATATTGAGACCAAGGCCTAAACTTAGCTGTTGATTTCAAAGAGACTGATAATTTTGACCTGAAACTTCAATTACATCTTACTAGCTGGTTACAGCAAGGACCTGGTTATGTCACTCAAACTGTGTAAGCCTTTGCAGCTGTAAGACACAACAACCACCAGCCTAACATTAGCGGGGTAAGGTTGCCAATGGTAATTTTCTTCTTTATTACATAATATAGATCGAATCTCCACTTATTGAAGTTTGGCTAAAACAACTAACTCAGCATTTTGCCTTGCAACTCAATGCCAGACTGCTAAATCTTAACACTGAGAATATCCTAATGGCCTCCATTTCTAAGCCACTGCCTAAGAATAGAGCCTCTGGAACAGCTCTTATGTCAGAAAAAGACCTAAAGTTCCCATGCATTAGATTTAAATTCTAGTCAGCCTCACTTGTGGTTTATCATAGTTATTTGGGGTCTTGAATCTACTTCAGCACTACGTGAGCCATAGCAAAGCTCTCAATTGTGGGCTCAGCATGTGACACAAGTTTCTTGTATTGGTAATCATAGGTATGCTATAGGGGACTGTGGCTTAGCAGAGTCATACAGTGCATGACTCCAGTCCAGTGACTCAAGGCAAGGTGTATGGGCCTATCTAAGCATCAGGGAGCTATTGTCAGCACCGTATGACTCATTTGAAGCATTTTCTTTCATCCTTGGTGAAGCCACTAACTAGGAAATTGGTTGTCCTCTACTGCTGAAATTGTGACAACACACAAAGGAAGATTTTGGGAAAGATGGACACAGAACCACATTTGTTTGGGGGACACTAGAAATATCCTGAAATACTTCAGGCTCAGAGGTAATCTCCTTTGAATTTTCTGAAAAGAGAGGTGCCAATAAAGACAGATTGTGAAGACTGAAATATATAAATTGAATAAATAAGTAGGAAAATATCGAATCTTTTAATTTCCAAATGATGTCACTCATTAAGCATTATGAGTATACAGGAGACCTAAGGGGCAGAGTAGAAATCTAGACACTGACCCAATAGTAACTAGTACAAGTAAACATGGAGTTTAAAATCGCTATTTTAACACAATTCAGAGTTTCAAGAAAATATAGTTAATGTGTCAGTCCTTAAACACAGACTTAACAAAAAGATGAAAGCAATTTTTAAAAGTTAACCAATGTAAATAAACCAGCTACTTGGACAGCAGTATGGAGGGTTCTTATACCACTCTCAGGGATATAGCTGAAGGACTCCAAGACAATGTATCACATGGATACTTGTGCATCGTTGTTTATTGCAGCACTGTTACTTACAGTACCTAATTGTGGGACTGACATGGGTATCTATCAACAGAGGAATGGACAAAGAAAATATGGTACACATATACAGTGACTGTTCAGTCACAAAGAAGAAGAAGCAGTTATGTCAATTTGTACGAAAACGGATGCAACTAGAGGTAATATTAACGTAATTCAATCTCTTTCAGTAAGACAAATAACACATTGTTTCTTTCCCTTTGGGCTCTAGGTTTATATAGATACATAAAATCATGTATGTACATATGACATGAAAGAAGAAGCAAAGCAGTCTAGAGAACAAAGGCAATTACTGAGAGGAGCAAGCAAGGTAAGGATAGTGAGTGCAGTGGTTTGCTCAGAACGCATTCATGCTTTCATATGTGTACTTCTTCTTTCTCAATAAGAAGTAGAATAGAAACAGAGTCACCACTTAGGATTATACAGACTTAGGATCCCTTTCACTACAAGAAAGTTTCTTTGCCTCTAAGGACATACATGGCCTGGAGTGAAGGGACAGAATAAGACATTCATGGAAACAGAATCCAGGAGAAAATAAAAACAATGCTGTACTTATATCAAATAAAATAGACAAGATGAAAAATATGGAAGATCTTTTTATTATGATAAAGGGCTCAATTCAATAAGAAGTAAAAACTAAATATATTTATATATAATATGTGTGCATATATAGGTACACACACATATACACACATATACACACATATACACACACACTCTGTATCACAGCATCTAGATATATACTGAAAATCTTAGGATGTAAAAGAAGAGGCAAATTCCAAGAACTATTTGGGGACTTATAAAGCTCACTCTCATAAGAAAGCTCTTCCAGTCATTTCTATGATGGATGATGCAATTGGCCACAAAACAAATCTTAACAATTTTTTTTAAAATATTGCATTTTTTGTGAATCCTTTCAAATGGCAAAACAATATTACCTGTAAAAATTAAGCAATCTACTCTTGAACAATCAATGGTAAAGAAACAAAGAAAGAACATTAAAAAATTATTGAAACAAAAATAAAATACAACACCCTAAAGCCTTGGAATATAGAAAGAGTAAGTACAACAATAAAAGTTCATATGCATTAATGAGTACACCAAATAAGCAGAAATAAAAAAAAATCATTGTTGTATTGTTAGGAACTAGAAAAGATAAACATGAAGCAATTCTAGATTAATAGATGTAAAGAAATAATAAAACCAGAGAATAGGTAAGTATAATAGAGACTATAAATAGGAAAGACCAATGAAACTATGAGAGCAACATAATCAAGAAATCAACAGAGGAGGCCAGGGAGATGGCTCAGTGTGTAAAGACACTTCCTGCTAAATCTGCCTACCTGAGTTTGAGCCCTGAAGGTCACCCACATGCTGGGAGGGGAGAACCAACTCTCATGAGAACTTATACTCTGACCCCCTCGTGTAAACTTTTCACAAATATGCCCACACCCACACCCACTCCTAATACATAAGTAAACACACACATAATGCTACACACACACACACACACACACACACACACACATTTAATAATTGAATGTAAAAAGTATAAACCACAGGAAAAGTACCAGCTAATATTTTTGATGAATATAGATACCAAAGTTCTCAACAAAATGACATTAAATTGAATCCTATAGTTTATTAAAATGATCATGTACTGTGTTCAAGAGGGATTCATCCCAAAGACAAAAACATGTTTTATTTACACAAATTAATAAACTTGATATATCACAACAATTGAATAAAGTAATAAAACCATATAGTCATCTTAATAGTTGCAGAAAGGAATTTTTAGTAAGATGCAACTTGGTAAAAATGCTGAATGAATTAGGTATAGAAGGAACAGAATAAGGACCAAATAAAATAAGTCAACAACAAACATAATGAAAAGGGAAAAGCATTTTCTATAAGATCTAAACCAAGATGATCATTTTGTCATTATTTTGTTTTGCTTTGTTGTGTTATGTTTGTTTTGTTTGAGACAGGGACCTCACTCTGTATCCCAGGCTGGCTTTGAACTCACTATGTTTCCTAGGTTGGTCTTCACGTCATGGTGATATATCAGAGAAAGGCTAATCTTTTTAGTAAATGGTACTGGTAAAATTATATAACCACATGTGAAAGACTGAAACTAGACTTGGGATTTTTACAGTTACAAACATCAATTTGAAACAAAGAATATGTAAATATAAGAGCTGGCACTATGAGACTAATAGAAAGGAACATAGAGAAAATATTCAGAACATTGATATTATTAAGAAATGTTTGAAGGGAATCCAAAAAAACCACATGGAAAGAAAAGCCATAGTGAACAAACGGGATCCAGGAAACTTAAAGCTGCTTCTAGCAAACAGAACACCGGAAGGAAGAGGCATAATGGCAGTAATATTTGAAAATTATAAAGTTGAAGAGGGGTCAACAGTCAGAACATAAAAGGAACTCCAAAATGTAAAAACAAAAGTCCCAAAGAGTATAACAGCAACAACAAAAATCTAGTAAGCAATTGTAAGGGTAAATGATTATTCATCGTACAAACCCAGGTTACAGTCTACTGTTGAGTGGAAGTTAAGCCAGTAGGAAATTGAAGCAGCTAGTCACACTGCCTTCACAGCCAAGAACACAGATAAATGGATGTGTGCATGGATGTTTGTTTACTTTCCTGTAATTGCTTCAATTCTCTACTCTTGTCACTCCAGGATATCCTACCTAAGGAATGTTATACCCACTGTGGGCTGCTTCTTCCCACATCAATTAACTTTAATTAAGGCATGTCCTCACAGACATATCCATAGACCAACCCAATGTAAATAGTACTTCCCTGAGACTCTCATCCACACTGATTCTAGGTTGTGACAAGCAGAGAGTTAAAATGAACAACTAACAACCAAACGTCTGAAAATATACTAATTATAGAACTAGTAGTTGAACTAAGTAGACATGCCAGGAGTAAAAACAACCCAGTGACGAATATATATATATATATATATATATATATATATATATATATATATTCATATGTATATGAAGTGATATTTAACATAATTAGTAATCACATAAATACAATTTTGAACCAGAATGAGATGCTATGTCACTCAATGAAGTAAGAAAGGCTATTAACTGAAAGACTAAAGAAAACCAGTGCTGGAGAGGATGTGAAGAAAATGAAACATTTCACATTGTTAGTGTGAACATAAATTAATACAGTCATTATGGCAGCTCCTCCAGCAAGTAAAATTAAAACTATCATATGATTCATTAATCTCATTCCTAGGCATGCAGCCAAAGAATATCAGTATGTTAAAAAGATGTCTGTACTCTAATATTTATTGCGGCAATATTTACAAAGCTAAGAATTGAAGATTGCAGAAGTATCTATCAATGATGAATGAGTGAAGGAGCTGTGGAATACTATTCAGCCATAAAAAGAATGAAATCTTGTCATTGGGGACAGAAGTGATAGAACTAGATGGTACTCAGTAATGTGAGACAAGAATAGGCAGTTACTGTGTGATCATAGGTGGAACACAGAATAGTTGATCTGTTACCAGAAACTGGAAAGAGTATGTGCTGCAGTAAGATGGGAAAGGTTCCCTGATCTTCTTTTGCATCTTCCCTGCTGATCTGGGATGAGGCCATTCACCATATTCGCTCCTTTTCCTTAGGGCCCTGGGTGAGTGATTTTTCTTGTTACTGTCTTAATACCTGGACTTATCTTAAAGAGTGATCGTTGAGCCCTCTGAAGCACGTACACTGAGGTCCTTGTTATCCTCTCCATAATCCTGTCCTTTGGGTTACAGGGGCTGTGAATACTTATAAAGGAAGACATGACACCATCCCTTGCCCTCAAGTGGACTTAAGCGTTTTGCATCTGTGTCTGTCAACCAAGACTCCTTGTTAATCTTAAAATCTAAACATTAAATCAGACTAAGGGAAAACACATGTTATATATGTAACCTGAAGTCACTTAAGAGCACTTAAGGCTTAAGTGGTTTTCAACCAATGGGTTGCAACCCCTTGAGGTTGGGTATCAGATAGCCTGCATATCAGATATTTACATTATGATTCATAAGGGTAGCAAAATTACAGTTATGAAGTAGCAACGAAAATAATCTTATAGTTGCAGGTCACCACAACTTGAGGAACTGTATTATAGGGTCTCAGCATGAGGAAGGTTGAGAACCACTGCTGAGGGCTTTTAGAATTATCTGAGAGAAAAATTGCTATATTCACTGTGGCTTTAGCAGTCAGTATACATTTCTTAACAGTCAAAACCTTTCAAAATTTGTAACCACCAAATGCCATATCCCACTGTTTGGTTAACGAAATTGTCACTGAAGTATGAGAAAATTAGATGTGTAAATCTTACCCCAGATCCAAGGGAATAAGGTGAAGGCAAAAGTTCAGTCTTAATCTTAATCTCTCTCTCTCCATCTCTATTTCTCTCATTCATTTCTTTATCTGTATATCCCTAATCCAACTGTTTCTATTTCTTTATCTCACACTGTTGCTGTATACAACATATTTATTCATATGTATATATGTAGTACACTCATTTAAATGTATTACAAAAATTTCTAATCATATACAAAAATAGCAAAATAGTATCCTCCATATGCTTCCTCATCCTACTTGAACATTTAGCAATGCGCTGTCATTTTAGCTTTAATTCATCTCTACCCCTTCTTTTACTTTCTTTATTCTCCATTGGCATATTTTCATAATGAAATTCAAGGTCACAAATATAATCTTAGCATTTGGGAAGCTGAGTGAGGAGAATGTCATAAATTTGAGGCCAGGCTGGATTATAATGTGAGATCTGGGATATATTTGAGATATTCTTTCAAAGATAATAAGCTCTTATCTCAAAACTTTATGAAAAATAAAAGAAAAGGAAAATCAATGTAATTTCTTCCTGCCAAAGTCTATCAAATTTCTAGACAAGGACATGTTAAGAAAACATGACCAAACTCTTGTTTCACCTCAGCAAAGTTAGCAGTGATTCTTTATTACCTAATGTCTCATCTGTATTTAATTTTCCCTAGTTGTCTTAATTATTTTTTGTATAGCATATAAGGTGAGAATCTAAAGCACCGCTTTTATGGATGTATTTCCCAAGTCTCTTCCATCTACGATAGCACTTCCTACCTTTCCTAACATAACATGTATATTTTATCCAATTAGCAGTCTATGAAAATATTGTTGTTCCTTTTCACAACTGTGTAGGTCTCTTTTGGGTGGATATGTCAAATTTTATTCAATCCTTCTGCTGGGAGTATATATTTCAGTTATTCCTAATCTTTGACTATTCAGAATAGCACAGTAATAATTAGCCTGGTGGTGTCTTATATTTTTCCAGTGTGTTTTTATTTCCTATAGATAGGGTGGTTAAGTCAATTGTTCCATATACATATGTTTTTTTGTTTTATCTATATTTTGCTTCACCATCAAGAGATTTTGGTATTTTGATTATACTTCACGTTCATCTCGACTCCAGTACTCTTCTGTGGAGAATGATGTCATCTGATACTTCTCTGCATTCTCATCAGTTTTCATTTTGTTCTTTGTGACTTCCTTTTATTGGGAAATAACTAGCTTTAAAATCTTGAGACCTCTTTTCATAGAAAATGGGCTAGCTTTTCTTCAGAACCTGAAAACCATATTGAACCAAATTCCAAATTCATGCATAGTGCAGTTTACTGGCACTGTTGAATTACATGTGTTATATATTCTGTTTGAAATTTTCTAAACCCTAGTACCTAAAATTATTGTTTTTAATTTTTTGTCTATAAATGGCAGTCCCATGGGATCTCTTACAAGTAAGTTAATTGCTCCCAGGAAATCTGTAAGAATACTAATCATTTCTACTTTGCAGTTCTGATCAAAATAGAATGGTCCAGCAAACTCAGGGCGGGAAGGTACTCACATGTCTATTGTACAAATTAAAATGATGATTGACAGCATGCAGCAAGCATTGCTTGACTGTCATCACAGACTTAAGTGCAGGAATGGAAGAATATGGAAGAACTGTAGTAGTCATTAAGTTATGTAAAGGCGTAAACGAATGCAGACAGATTGTAAAAATATATATATAGCTTTAATGGCGAAATAGACTTACAGAACCACCGTTCCCGTGGAGACCAGGAAAGCATAAGAAGAAGGCTGGGAGCACGCTCGCCAAATTTATAGGCAAACATTAGCCCGAGGCGAACATGCCCCCTAAGGGACAGGACTTATCCCTACAAAGTTATTTAACAATACAAACATCTGAAAACAACAACATACATGTCAGAATCTCCATGTCAATTTTTTTCAAGTCACACCAGCACTTTCCCCAGAGCTATAACAGACTGGGCCAAGTTACAGTTAAATGGGCTAAATAATAGACACATAGGTGGATGAGTGGGCCTTGTCATGACCAATAGTGGCAAAGAGTCTGTGGTGAGATTTTTCAGGCAATGGTGATGGCTTTGGGGCATAAGGGACAGAAACATTCTTTTCTAAGTTGCCTTCAGCCGGAAAATGGTCTATTGTTTCCGTTCTAGCCTCATTCTTTACAGAAGTCATATTGAAATCCTGGTTAGAGACGGAATGTGAACCCTTTGTAAAGTAAATGTGAGTTTGAGGTCAGAGGGACCCTGAGTTAACCTCATGCTCTTGGCAGTTCTGCGAGCTTGTCCACAATTTTAAAACTCTCTGCTCAAAAGGAGATACAGAGTGAGAAGTGTAAGGCAAGGCTCAGTATCACACCCTGTTCTGGTGTCTAAAAGGCAAGGCTCAGTATCACACCCTATTCTGGTGTCTGTAAAGCCAAGAGGACTTGGAATGGACTTCCTCCAATGATGTGGGAGTGTCATATATCAGTCTGTTGATTTCATTGATTAAGCAATAAAGAAACTGCTTGGCTGGCCCTCATAGGTTAAAACATAGGTGGGAGGAGTAAACAGAACAGAATGCCGGGAGGAAGAGGAAGTGAGCTCAGACTCGACAGCTCTGCTCTCTGGAGCAGAGAGACGCCATGCTCCGCTCTCCCAGGCGCACGTGATGAAGCTCCGACCCAGGATGGACGTAGGCTAGAATCTTCCCAGTAAGCGCACCTAGGGGCACTACACAGATGATTAGAAATGGGCTAAATTAATATGTGAGAATTAGCCTAGAAGAGGCTAGATAGAAATGGGCCAAGCAGTGTTTAAATGAATACAGTTTGTGTGTTGTTATTTCGGGCATAAGCTAGCAGGCGGCCGGGGTGCTGGGGACACAGCCCCGCTGCTCATATTACTACACTCCAACCTTCCCCTCACAACTCACCTAGGCATGGTCACCTAGAGAAACACTTCTCAACGTAGGCATAGCTCCTACCTTAGTGCCAGGGCATGGGTTCTTCTCTGTCAGCTCACAAAACTGTTCAAGTAGCCCAATTTTACAATCCCTTGGGAACCAAGGGGTCCCCGTTATAAATGTGATACTACAAAACCTGTCTCTTATAGCCCTAGTGTTCACTTTGTTCATGGCTATAACCTTCATATGATCTTGCACAACATAGCGTACTTCTCCCCTGGCCTATGAGTATATATAACTAATGAACTGTTGCCAATTTCATTTGTCTACTTCTCAGGTTTCATGAATTTGGTCATCCTCATTACCCTAAGTGAAATATTTGGGAGAAAATATTTGAATCATTAGTTTTGTTGGTAAATGCATTCAAAGCACTGGAGTTCATCATATAATCTACAAAATGGGAATAACACTGCCTACCTCTAAAGGCTGCTTAGGACATTTATATAAACAATGCATACATCTCCCATTCCAGCCTCTGACATGCAGAAGAAATAATAGGCATTTCCAGTTAAGAAAAAAACTATTTTATGAACTACAAAGCTTCTCAATTTATTTCTTAGGATTTCCATTTGTGTTCCTCTTCTGTCCAGGAATATCTTTTCCAGGAGAACTCAGCCAATTAAGATAAAGTGGATCTCTTTCTACTGCACTATGCTTCTCTTTCATCTGGTAAGTGAGCATATGCTACCCAAATAGCCCCTCTGTGTTACACCAGTGGCAGGCCCAAAGATCACCAAGGGAGCATACAAAATTGTGTGGAGATAAACAATGTTGCCAGCCCTGACACATTTCTTAAGCAGTTATGACTGGTTAATCCATGGATTTTATCTGCTTTCTTCTTTGTTTTATTTTTTTCTTCTAAAAACTTCTCTTAGAGATTGTGTCCTCTTGTTGATGAGGAAAAACACATGCAGTGTTTGGAATGCAATGCACTAAAAAACCACCCCTGTCTTGCTCTTGTGATGTTGTCTCAAAAATGATCCACATGCCATGGACTTCATGAAAGAATCATGTTACTATGAATTTGGGTAGAATTAGCAATCATCTGCTAGTTTGGTTTGTACATTCTCACCAGATGAAAGAGACGCATGATGCAGCGGAATGAGACCCACTCAGGTGTGAGCAATTTACAAAATGCCACTTAATCTCTAGGAATATTTTTTTTTCTTCTGTGAAACAAATGGTTGGGTTTAACAGAAAATAAATATTCTTCAAATTTCTAACAGGCTGTGAACAGCAAAGTCAGTTAAAATACTGGTTTTCAGGTTTCCTTTGCCACTCGGTTCAGCACCAAAATGAGCTCTCTTTGAGGAGAAGATGCTTACACTTCCATGAAGCCCATGGAAGTTATGGTCATTTACTGGGGCTCAGTGACAAAGTCGTCCTCCATTAACTTCTTTAAAATGATTATAAAATCTGATCACATTTCATTTTTTTCTAAGGAACCATCATCTCTGGCAGGGACAATTTCAGTGGTACCTTACACAATTTCTGTAGCTTCTCTTTTGTCCTTCCTACTTCAAACCATCAGCTTTCAGTGCATTAACTTGGATGGTACTTTGGAAATCTGTCTGATCGTAGCATTTTTTCTATTGAAAATTCTCCCAATGGGTTCCATCCCACTTAAAAGCAGTGTTCAGTTCCTCTCTATGACAGTCTAAGTATGTTCCCAAAGGACTTCTTCACATATCCTGTGAGTACATTTCAATTTCTTTTAGAAATTTTCTTTGAAATTTCTATCTTCATTCTGGGGATTTTTTTTTTGTTTTCTTGCTTGCTTGGTTTGTTTTGTTGTTGATTTACTCTAAAATAAAATCCCCAACATGTTTATTATTACTCTTTGTTGCTCTTATTCAGTTTTATTTTATCATAACTTTCTGCCCTTCTCTGCATAGCTTGTAAGCTTCATGGAAGAAGGAGCTTTCCTTTGTTCACTGAGGTAATTACATTTTCTAGGATAGTACCTGGACACTAAGGATGCAAAGTTACATAGAATTCATGTGAGTTTATATATACATATATTAAATGAACTAGCTTCAGTTGGGGGGTGATATTACTTCCCCCCTGAGAGACATAGATTATTTGGCAAAAACCCTAGTAACAGGCATGCGAATCCTCCTCTGAAGTTGTTGATCAGTGGCGTCAAGATGACTGAAAAAACAATATGGGCTATTGCTGCTGACTTGGTTGCCTCGTAGAAGCTGAAAGCAAGTCTGTGTTGCTGAAAAATTTGGGTGTAGGGCACAGAGAATTGGAACTGGAACTGACCAGAAAGATTCCTCTCTGAGGACTAGCTTTCATAGAAGGTGCTTTGCAAGATGATAAGGGAGAAAAGCAATCATTAATTCTAGCCAGTTGCGACACACCTCTGAAGCACAATAATGAGCAGTGTGAAAAGATATCCCAAAAGGTGCAATAGTGACACTCCTATCTTGGTGGTAACCAACAGCTCTCTGATTGGATTTGAAAATCACCCAGCAGGAGGGAAAGCATAATTGCTACTGAAAACCTAGTTAACTACCAATGATGAGAGAGGCCATAGACCAGGAGAACCTCTTACTGCCATGTTCATAAGCCAAAACATTTTCTCTTTTCTAAATCGTCTTGACAACACATAAGTGTAGATCTCACTCCTCATCATAGAAACTTCTATGTTGTGTGCAGCACAAGAAAACCACTATGGAAAACCAAAACTTGCAAAAATGCAGAGAACAACTGATCATGGTGGTCCTGTTGCAGTTATACAGCTACAGCACACCTCCTGTACCTAAGGCTTAGGGAACATTGCAGAAGAGTAGTCAGAAAGATTTTAAGAGCCAGACGATCAGAAAGTCTGCTGTGAGATAGCACCTTTTAGCTATGACTTTGAAGTTATAACCTTGAAATCACAACAACATTGCTGCCTAGGAAGACCCGAGCAATTCTAACAACAGTTGGCATCTCAGTGTAGATGGGAGAAATTTCATGGGCCCTCTCCCTCTTATACTAAAAGCTACCAGCAATTAACAACTGCTGAGAGAGGGAGAATTCGTTTTTCTGCAGGGAAGAGCCCCCTGCTGGATTATCTCATATAAAATGCCCTGCCTGAAAAATATACATACAAACAAGAGAAAATGAACTCAAAGGTTGCATTTGTACACAGGGAGAGTGGGGAGGGCATAATTAAAGAAAAAGACACTATGAATTTGAGTGGAAGCAAAAAGGAGGGAGAAACGATGCAATTATACTTCAAACAAACAAATAAACAAACAAATGAATAATAGTATCTGGTGCCTCGTGGTCCCATACTTATTTGGCAACCAAGTTAATATTTAGCATAGTTTTTAGACACTCAACATGGGCAACTTTTCAACTTACCTCTTAGAATAAAAGTATTAGGTATCTTTTAGCCATGTTATTTGACTAAACATTAGTGTAGGGCAGATACCTGCTGCAGATCTGATGTGAAGAGGTGATTACTAATTATTATTAGGGAAAAGACCTAGAAAAGTTGAAAACCAGCAACTATTCTTGAGTGCACTAGAGAATGGCTTTAGGACAAGTTGTCACCCTAGAATCTGGAAACACAGGCACATCTAAAGTTGCAGTTGAGCTATGCTTTCCTGGAGCAGAGGCCTCTGGAGAGAACAACTGAGAGGAACATGTACACAACAATTTTTAGAATTTTGTGAGGCTAAATGGGGAACAGCATGACAGTAAGAGACTCGTGGAAGGACAGCATTCAGAGGGGTTTACCTCTAGCAACCCACCAGATTTCCTGGCAAATTTATAGAGAGTTCACTTGGTGCTTGGATCTAGGAATGAGGTACATAATCACTCTGGCTTCCTCCCAAGGCCTTCAGCATGAAAAAGCCCCATTCTCCCAGAGAAGAAGCTTTCCAACATCTTATCTCAGCTAGTCAAAAACTATTCCTTCTACCATAGCCAGCCCCTAGACAAGAGGCTGTAACATAACATGAGTGGAAAATAAACAAAGAAACAACAACAACAAAAAAAAACAAAAGAAGAACGAACAAGGTATACTATTTGACCAGTGTGTCTCACTCATATATACACCTCATACCAATCTGGCACCACTATAGTTAATAATAGCTCATATCTGGGAAAAGCTTCAAGATCCAGACTCTGTCTCAGGGGAAGTACTTTACAATTTACTAAGTCCAGAGAGTAGACAAAGACAAGGCCCTGGAGGATTTAGAAGTCTCAGCAAATATTGTTACCCCAAATTCTAACTGCATATTTCCAATCAATTTAACCCCAATTCTTAAACTAGAGACTTACTTACCTCAATTCCAATTCCCCAATATAACACTCTGATCTTTAATATATGCACAAATGTATACCTGTATGAGTATCTGTATACCATGTGCATACAACTGACCACAATATGTACTGGAACTGTAGTGAAGGACAGTTGTGACTTGCCTGATGTAATTATGGTGCCGAACATAGGTCCTCTACAAAATAGTAAGTGCTCCTAACTGCTGAGCCATTTCTCCAGCTCTAATATTCTGATTTTTATCAGCAAAAGATAAGGAAATAACATTCTGGAGAGAGAAAGACATCATTGGACAGATCCAGCTATGGAACTTTTGGCCAGTGAATTAAAATGATTAACAAAAGAAGACAGACAAATGTCCAAAATAAACATGAGAAATTGCTGAATATCACTGATCATCAGAAAAATGCAAATCAGAAATTACTTTGAGACATCATGTCAGCCCATTAAGAAGGTATATTATTAAAAAGTCAGATGATTTTTTTAAAGTATTTGTGAAGATTGCTGGCATTACTGGTAAAAAAGTTAATACAGCCATTATAGAAAATGGCATGCTTGTTCCTGAAACAACCAAATTAGAATCACCTTCTGATCTAGCCATCTTACTGAGGAGATTTGAAACCATTATGTTGAGATGTCTGAACTTCCATGTTCATTGCAGCACTATTCACAATAGCCAATAAGAAGAATCAACCCAAATGCCCTTCTCCAGATGAACAGGTAAAGAAAATAAGACATGCCTCTGAGATGAAATACTATTCTAGTCTTTTAAAAATGAAGATTGGTCATTTGTGATAATATGAATGAAACTGGAGGACAATATGCTAAGATAAATAGGTCAGATACACAGAGAAAAGTCTGTGTTCTAACTTGCGTGTCTAATTTAAAACAACTAAGCTCAAAAAAGCAGAGTTGATTAGTGGAATGACTGGGATGGGAAGATGATAAGCAGAAGACACAAGGCTACATTCGGAAAATGGTTGGTTTGTTTGAAATATGGCATATGGTGTTGTGAGTATGCTAAGCAATAAAGTATATTTCAAAAATACTAAGTTAATTTCTAATGTTCTCACCATAAAAACAAGTGTTTGAGATGATGGATTTATTTTAATTAGCATGGTTTAATTTTTCCATATTGTGTTAATACATCATAAAATCACTTTGTACCCCAGAAATAGATGTGCAATTTGTCAACTTACAATTAATAGCAAAACTTAAAAATAACAGTATGCCAATATTGGCTCATTAGTCTTGACAAATGTGCTGTGTTAATGTATGATGTCATTAATAGGGGACACTGAATGCAGAAAGTATTGCACCAGAGTCCCAATTTCTCTGTAACTTTAAAACAATTTTAAAGCTTAAAAAGGGTTCTTTTAAATTGCAGTGCTGAAATAAAATATTCAATTCTTTAGATATGAGACCTTCATTTTTGAGCTCAGAGGAGTCTGCTCAGGCATCTACTGTCTGGGCCAACAATTGGCAATTCAAAGGACTGGCATTCTTCATTAAAGCCCAGATTTTATCAACAAAGTCTCCCCCATTTTGTTCTGCTGCCTTTATTAGTACTTGCAACTCTCTCAATTTAGCATCGTTTGCAATGTCATTACCATGCTGGTTATTTCCTCTTCCAGATCATTAAGTTAAAATAGACCATCTACGATACCACACCCTGTGGCAGTTGTGAGACCTTGTCCTCAAATGGCTGCAGAGCTTTGAAGTTAGAAACTAGCTAAATAATAATTATCTGCAAATGGCAATTTCCTAACTTAATTGGTTGAATTTCATTCTGCAGGTGGTGATATTAAAGCAAACACTTCCCTGCTGTCCAAACAGATACACTGCGCTGCTGAATTCTTCTGGCAAGGTAACCAAGCGAACTTATTGTAGGGTGTTATTCGTCACTCTCCAGGGATAATTGTTTATATTTATGAAAGAAGATCATTGTCAAATCAATGTTTCCATGGTTTTTCTTTATCATTTTGTGTTACTTTTCTGTATGTGGTTGGGTTTAATTTCCCCAGAAGTAGACACTAAACCAGATGTCAGACATCAACTACTATAAAAGGTTCCTGAAAGATACGGTAGCATAAAAGTGATATGTATTTATTAGATAACAAACTTCAACATTTGAATTTTGATAGTTTGAGGGGGGTGCCACCTGTTTGCGGTGGATCTTGTATCTGTGTCATGGTGCTACCAGGCAGTGAGTGACAGAGAGTCACAGCTCACAGTCATTTTCTGCAGTCATGCAAAAAGAACTCTATAGTATGATGTGTCACTAAAGTTGGGAGTTTGCATTTTGGAGTCTCAATAGATTTGTATTTATGGAGGGTATAATCTCATGATAAATGGTGGACCATTTATACGTTCTACCCCTGACTTATTACCCATGTGGAAAAGCATGCCCATTCATCACAGTTGTACATACCAATGAACTCCCATAAAGTGAACACTATTGTAATCTGGACCCAGGCCAAGAAACAAGATTACAAACATCTAGATGATTCCCAGTGCTGCCTTCCTCTTGACCTCAAAAAATAACCACTGAAATCCCTTAGTCTATTTATTTCATGTTTAAAATAGAAATGTTAAAAAAGTTACTATGTATATCTTAGGGGTCAGGGTTCTTTTTCTTGGCACAGTATTTGTGTTATTTATCTATTAGTTGCATGTAGCTGCAGGCAACTTATTCTCGCACATGTACGGCATTCGCACGCCACGCATCATTGTATCACAATTTGCTTATCTGTTTATCTAATGGTGTGCATTTGGGCATTTTCTAGTTTGGGATCTTATGAATAGTACACCTACTTTACATCCTAGTGAATATGTCTCCTTTGGGGACCATGTGAATGCACTTGGTGAGTATTGTCTAGTTGTAGTAGACCACATTTAAGCAATCTATTATTAAGTACATGGAACTTAAATCCAGGTAAGCTTAGCTTTAAATTTTAGCTCTACTATACTAGGAACTTGAACAAGTTACTCACACGCTCTGAACTTCATCTTTAAAAATCTGTCAAATGGATGTTCAGATAAAGCTGTTGCCATTCAGTGTAAAAGAAATAGCTACATTTAAACTTTTCTACAAAGTTTGATCCAAAGCAAGTAGTCATTTAATATCAGCTATTGTTATTTTAACACTATCATTATTTTGCTTCCTGCCATAAATGAAATAAACACATTATTCAAAGAAGGTCTTTTTTTTAACTTGTTAAGGTTCTGGGAAAAAATGTACACAGAACCCATAAATATTATTCTGACCTTTGTCTTTTAAACAATAGCACCCTTGCTATTGTTTCTTGAACCCTCAAATTCTTAGCATAAATGCCATGATCTCAGTTTAGCTATCCCTATGCCCGGGGCTGCCATGGAAGTCAAGAATAAAACATGGGGGTAAGGTTTAATTTCTTTCCCAGGTTCTTTGGAAAGAACTGAAGGGATATTTCATACCTGGGACTCATTGCAAAATTTATGTCCATTTTGAACTCTTTGTCTTCTTTAGAGTATTTGAGCCAGCTATTTGCTATTAAAAATATATTTCATAGCATTATACAAATACTATGCAGTTCACGTTGAAAATAAAAAATCCAATATAAGAGATACCCATATATCCCTTGTGCAGAAAAAAAATGCCATTTCTCCTTTTTCTTGACAATAACTCCTGCTTTTTGTAGAAATACCAAAACATATGAGAATCATCTGGGAGAAAATATTTGTATTTCTGTTTGGTTAGGGATTTCTAAGTAGGCTTTTCAGTTTTACATAATTTACATGACAGAAAATGTAGAAAAATTGCTAAGACATAGAAAATCAGAATGAAAGATTCAAATGAGAAATTCTATGTGCTGTCATCATTCTGAGATGTCCCAGGGTTTTCCTTCCTTCATCCGACCCCCCCCCCCCGCCCTTTGAAGAAGTTTAAAAAACACATGACTAGTTGCCAATATAATTTACAGTATAGAGCCCTATCTCATAATATCAAATAAATTCTACATGAGCTGAAGTCCAATGTTAAGGACAAAAACATTCCAAAGGGGCAGAGGGATGCTTTGGTCTCCTCCCAGATGCCCTGTGCTGAGTCAGGTGGGGTTGTAACAAAAAGCATGCTTGTTGCTAGAGGGGTGCAGGGTGGGATGGGGCGTGGGATCAGGGGTGGGACTTGGGGGAGGAGACAGCAAGCAGAGAAGAGTGTTACAACACTGTTTGCTTGAGAACACCTAGCAGAGAAATTCTTTCCGCAAGAGTCACTATTGTTTATTCCTTGGTTTGAAAGTGACTGTAGTAGGAAGTCTGAGAATTCTGAGAGAAGACGCAGTGGAGAAGCCCAGCTGACTGCCTCACTTTCCTCTGGTGATGTGGAGATTTGTCAGCTTCTGATTTGAATGAGTTATCTTTGCTTTCTCAATCAGGCTTCACCACTGTTCTCTACTGAGTGATGCAATCTCCTGGTTTGATGATGTTTTGCTACTTGCTGTTTCTAGCTCTCTGCCACTTATGATTTGCTCCTTTGTTTTCTATATACTTAGTAAATGCACTCATTTCAAACCCAAAGGATGGCTACTGTAGATTATTCTCCAGACAGCAGAGAACAGTTCCAAACTTGATTTTCTCCAAACAGTGAATTTCCCAATTTTCCCCTGAATTAAGTAGAATATCTAATTCTTATTGTTTCATGATTATTTCCTCTTCATCACATTTAAAAATATACTACATACTGAGATTGCTTTTTGGTTATTTCTTTGCCTCCAACACTTTGTGGGTTTTTTTTGTTTGTTTGTTTGCATATATATCAACCAGACCCAGTGGCAGACTCTGGAACACACACACAATGATGAACATGATAAATACCTTAAGCTCCAGTAGGACAGGGGCCATCTCCTTGCATATGTGTTACCATTCCACTGATTCCAGTTCCCCTTCATTTATTACTTTTTAAAGTTCCTTTTCTTTCTCTCTACTCCGCACATGCCCACCATCGATTCAGAAGCCTTTAGAAGACAGGAAACAAGTCTTTGCTCATTTTCTCTTTCATGGTGTGTTTTCCAGCACTCCAGTGAAGCTATATAGCTTGTGAAAAAAATCAGTCAAAATGGTGTTGAGCTCCTTCCCTGACTTAGCAAAAGCTGACTCTCCTTTGCTGCAGCAAGTGAGAACATTAAACTTGTAGGACCCAGTCAGGACAAGCTCAATAGAGGTGTGAGTCTCAGTAGTTTTCCCTAAAGCAATACCTGGTTGCAAGAAAGACCATAAACTGAGACCACCCAGGCACCACCCAGGAACAGACCATCCAAAGGAAATCCTATCATTCCAACAATTGTAGATAGGATCACCTGCCAGCACACACCCTGCTAAAATAACTTTTCTGGTTTTTGCCTTTAAATAATGCCCTCTAGAAGGGCAGGGCACATCCTCTTGCCACTTCTGTACCAATGAGGTCCCTACAGGCTTGTATGTGCACACAATAAACCTTGCTTTTGCATTTCGGTGAGTCAATCTCCCTGGTGGTCTTTTGGGGTCCCCACCGACTGGGCATAATAAAACCTGAGCCAGATAATTTGGTTTTGGATAGTTCTTAGGTGTTAACATGAGGTTAACAGCCTTCCAAATGTATCTTTAGTTCTTGGAGCCTCAGTTTTTGCATCTTTAAAATGGAGTTGATAGTACTGAACTTTATCAGCATCTTTGAGGATGACAAGAGGTAAACAGTAAAAGTTAAGAAAGCAGGAAATTTGATTATTAATTTTAGTCAGTCTAAAGTACAAATAACCTGGAAGCAAGGCATATCATATTGCCTTTGTGACTCCCCCTTTCTGAAGCTTGGTATGTACTTAGTACTTATTCTTGAAAGAAGTCCTTTATAAATATTTATTGAATTTGTAAAAAATTCTCCAGCTTAGATACATGCTGTTCTAATATAGTCTAATGGACAAACCCCCTGACCAGAAAGTCTAAGCAAAGAACTCATTATTTGTTATGGATTTTGGTTGTCTTTGATAGCTTATATAACTATCATGATACAATTTGGAAACTGTCATAAACACTGTTTAAAAGAGTAGAAAGGATCATTAAACAAGCACATTAATCCTGGAATATTTGAGAGAGAAATATTCCTAAACCCTCACAAAGTTACAAATTTGCAAATGCTGTTGTGAAAGAAAATGGAGTAATTAAGGATACTGATTTCCAAAGTGCAGTAGGGACACTGTGAGGGGAGCTTACTTTTCATACTTGCTAAAGATGGAACCAAAAGATGTCCTAATCAACTTGGAGAAATAATCGAAGTTGACATCTCTTAGGCAGGAGACTGACTACCTTAATTGATAAACCAATAGTAAAGGGTTTACAATTTGGAACTCTCCTGTCTTTTTAATAGACTGCCTCGGGAAAGAACTTGCAGGAATCTCTTATTAAAAAACTTCCTGCAAGTTGAAAAGGTGATTCAGCAGATAAGAGCACTTGTTGCTCTTGCTAAGGGCTAGGTTTGCTTCACAGCATCTGTGTGGTGACTTAGAATCATCCATAACTCCAGTTCCAGGAAATTTAATACTTCTGACCTATGTGGTCTCCTGCATGCCTTTGGTACACATGCGTACATTCAGACACATACGCATTCTGTGTGTGTGTGTGTATACACAAACATGTATATGTTCCAATATATACATGGTCTTTTTATATAGAATAAGTATGTATGTATGTATGTATGTTCCAAACTTTTTTAGCCCTTGACTTTCCATTCCTATTCAGGGGCACCCCATTTCAACATACTTGAATGTTATTCTTTGTTTCTGAAATAAATGCTGTTTCCTTTGACCACTATGTTAATCCTATTTTTAAACTAACACTGTGATAGTATACATTTTTATCAGTGAATATGTGAAGGTTTAGCTACATTTTTTTGCAACTAGATTTTTAGTGATTCTGTAATTCTAAAGACCTTTGCTTTTTGTTTGGTTTTTTGTTTGTTTGTTTTTTCCCTTGGCCTGCCAGGGGACAAATCCCCAAAGTTCTGACTTGTTTGAACACTAAACCTGGATGAACAGAGCTTATGTATAAGTTGATACCCATCTTCCATTGTAAACATTTTCTATTAGAACAGTTAGAAACTAACCCAGTGCTGGAGAGGTGGCTCAGCGATTTATGTGCACTTGCTGTTCATTCAGAGGTCTAGAGTCCAGTTTCCACCACTCACATTGGGCAGCTCAAAACTTCTGGCATCCTCTTCTGGCCTCCTCCATACATGTGTCAGGCTTGCGCGTGCGCGCGCGCGCACACACACACACACACACACACATTTACAAAGAAAGAGAAAGGGAGGGAGAGAGAATCTGTGAACAAAGTTGGTGAGGTAAAATGAATAGCTAGGACATTAGGGAAACTGGAAGGCTATAGTTTAGCAGAGTTGAGTAACATATGTCTGTACTTCCCATCTTAGAGGTAGAGGCAGGAGGGTTGTGAGGGAAGACCATCCTGGACTATGTAATGAGACCATATCTCACAAAATGATTTGTAAACCTTAGTTTACAGATGAGGAAAATAAGCATCAAAGGAGATTTGATAATTTACCCAACATTAAAGAGCTGAAAAATTCATATTCAGGACTTTAAATCCTTTTGGAAGGTTGACTCCCAGTTCCTGAGAAACTGCCACTCAGGAAACTGGGAGTCAACCTACCTCAGGATCCGGCAATTCCACTCTTGGGAATATACCCAACAGATGCCCAATCATACTACAAAAGCATTTGTTAACTATGTTCATAGCAGCACTATTTGTAATAGCCAGAACCTGGAAAAAACTTAGGTGCCCCTCAATAGAAGAATGGAAAAGAAGGTATGGCTCACATACACTTTAGAGTTTTACTCAGCAGTAAAAAACAATGACGTCTTGAATTTTGCATGCAAATGGATGGAAATAGAAAACACTTTACTGAGTGAGATAGCCCAGACCCAAAAGAGGAATATGGTATGTACTCACTCATAAATGAATTCTAGCCATAAACAAAGGACATTGAGCCTATAATTCATGATCCTAGAGAAGCTAAATAAGAAGGTGAACCCAAAGAAAAACATATACTTATCTTCCTGGATATTGGAAGTAGACAAGATCACCAGGCAAAAGTTGGGAGCATGGGGGCGGGAATGGGGTGGGGGGAAGGGGAGATGGGGAAAGAGAAGGGAGAATGGGAGTATTGGGGAGAGCTTGGGGGAATGGGATGGTTGAGATGGAGGAAGGGTGGATATGGGAGCAGGGAAGAAGATATCTTAACTAAGGGAGCCATTTTAGGGTTGACAAGAGACTTGGCTCTAGAGGGGTTCCCAGGTGTCCAAGGGGATTTCCCCAGCTAGGTCCTTGGGCAGCAGAGGAGAGGGTGCCTGAACTGGCCTTCTCCCATAGCAACACTGATGAATATCTTGCATTTCACCATAGAATCTTTATCTGGGGATGGGTGGAGATAGAGACAGAGACCCACGTTGGAGCAATGGACTGAGCTCCCAAGGCCCAGATGAAGAGCAGAAGGAGGGAAAACATGAGCAAGGAAGTCAGGACCTTGAGGGGTGCATCCACCCGTGGAGACAGTGGGACTGATCTTATGGGAGCTCACCAAGGCCAGCTGGACTGGGACTGAACAAGCATGTGATAAACCGGACTCTCTGAATGTGGCTGACAATGAGGGCTGACTGAGAAGCCAATGATAATGACATCGGGTTTTGATTCTACTGCATGTACTGGCTTTTTGGGAGCCTAGTCTGTTTGTATGCACACCTTCCTAGACCTGGATGGAGGGGGGAGAGCCTTGGACTTCCCACAGGGCAGGGCATCCTGATTTCTCTTAACACTGGAGAGCAAGGGGGAAGGGGGGGAGGGGAGGGGGAGGGAAATGGGAGGATGGGAGGAGGTGGAAATTTATAATAAATAAATTAAAAAAATAAATAAATCCTTTTGAAATCCATATTTTAAATTCCCAATCTTATCTTGTGGCAGTAATTCTTGTGACTCTTTTGAAGACTATTATTGCTCTTACTAGATGCCCAGTAAATGCCCAGATAAATTCAGGAACTGTGAGGGAACAAGTCAAACTTCCTATGCCATTGCAAGATGAGGTTTATTCTTCCTTCACTGTCTCTGTGAACAATAGGAAGAATTACTAGATAAGCAGCTAGTCATTTGGACAGCTGAAAATCAGACTGAGCAGGATACACAGACTGACAAATGGCTATGAGGATGAACCTGGGTATTTAACGCTAGCTCTATCTGACCACTTGGTGACTCCACAAGTTCTGATCCTTGTAGTTCCCAGCATGTCCACTAATATCTTTAATCATCCCTAAATGTATCCACTGATTCCCAAGTATTTCCAGTCATTGTGCATATAGACATTTGCTCTGAAGAAAAATATGGAATGAGTAATGCCTGATTTAAAGTCCCATCAAAGAAGGGGCTTATTTTTTTCTTCAGTCCCTTAAGATTCTTTTGTTTTTCTTCTTGTGACCTTTTTGTCCTGTGGGAGATATGAGTATATGTATCCATTGCAATTCCCCGCTCCTTACCCCTTGTCCTATGTCATGAGTTCACTCATTCTATTACCTTACTTAGAGTAACTGTGGTAGGACCATTTTCCCACTAACTCCAGCTCTACTGTTAGGAAACAAAACCCTCTCAAACATAGCTTTTTTTTCAAATTTGGAGCCACAGTATTTTCTAAATATTGCAGGACCTATTTCTAGACCATCAAGATCTGTGTGTGGTCTTTATTGTGGTGCACTGGATGCATATCTTACTAAATGCTAAAAGGCAAGTGTAAAAATCACATTCCATCAAAGCTAGGGCCATGGCTGAAAATCACCATAATAGAATGAATTTCTACATCATAAAGATATATTTGAAAACAGAAAATACATATTATTAAATGTCTAGAAGAATAAATCAGAAACATTATTTTCTCATGTATTTACAGGGTTGGTTGTGGGGCTGACTCTAGTGCATATTTGTATTAGCAAATGGGCACTTACTTTCAAATGAGACTGATAGATAAAAAGATAGTTTGAAATGTTTTCTGTCAATATAGAATTCTGTGGCTAACATCACATTATTAAGCCTTCCTTTCTGTCTACTGGAACCAACTAAGTTTAAGGATATTTCTTCTGTAAGTCTTGAACTTAAACAATGGACCATGGTTGAAACAGTACCTTCCAAATGAAGTTCTGTATTTCCTCAGAAAAAAGCTTTCTTAAGGTTTCTAAGGATCAGCAAGTATTAAATGTTTTAGAGTGTATAATAGAATTGTTGCCATGAAATGGTCTTCAAGGACTAGCTCATCCCTGGATTCCAAGTAGTTAGTCCTTGACACATGTCTGTATGAGCAGCACCTAGGGATGTGTGTGTGTGTGTGTGTGTGTGTGTGTGTGTGTGTGTGTGTGTGTGTGTAAAATTCATGGTGAGGCCAAGCATTTGGGAAGGAAAAACATGAACATGAGAGGAGTTGGAGAGAGAGAGGGAGTGAGAGTGATGTAGATTCAGCACTAATGTACAAAGTTCTCAAAAAAAGAAATTTAATTAAAAAACTTCTGCAAGATATTAACACATATTATACAGTCTCTATTACTTGTGCTGTATTGTTGCTAATTTAAGGTTTAGGAAACACTTACTAGGTTTAGAGAGGAGTTCTTGTTCCTCTTAATCTTATCCATTACTAGTTTCTTTTCTATTTTTTTTTTGATTTTTTTGAGACAGGGTTTCTCCGTAGCTTTGGTTCCTGTCAAGGAACTAGCTCTTTTAGACCAGGCTGGCCTCGAACTCACAGAGATCCGCCTGCTTCTGCCTCCCGACTGCTGGGATTAAAGGAGTGTGCCACCACCGCCCATTGAGTATAAACTGTCAATCTATAGTTCTATGCATTTAACTACTTGGAATCTATTAATAATTGTTTTTAAATATAAATTTAATAGCTTTCACACCATCATTAATTCTAGTAGTGTTTTAGTTGTGCAAAGATAAATATATGTTCATAGTTTATGGACTTTCAATATAGGAAACATATGAGGCTTTTTAACTCTAAATTATACCTGGAATGTCTACCTCCAAGTAATTAGATTTTAATGAGAACATTTTGATAATATCAATGAATCAGTGAATACACCTCATTCATTTCGTAAATGTTATGTTGAGTGAATCTAAGAGCAGCCTGCATGTCATATGATCATTGATCCCTTATAAATATGAAGACACCAGAAATTGCTTAGCTGCTTTATGTCCTTCCAATGATGCGAATTTTTGTCTCAACTGCTGAGTTATCCATATTTGCTTCCAAGTTTAGATGGTTGCAGAAGCAGATTCAGTCCAGCTCTCCATAAAGGGTGGTGTAGGAGGTTCTTCTGTCTATGTGTTGCTTTCATTGGTTAATAATGGAACTGCTTTGGACCTATAGCAGAGCTGTAGGAGAATAGAGCTAGGTAGGGAAAACTAAAAGGAATGCTGGGAGAAAGGAGACAGAATCAGAGAGAGATGCCATGGGGCTGCTAGAGTCAGACATGCCGAATTTTTACTGGTAAGCCAGTGCACGTGACAATATACAGATTAATAGAAATAGGTTAAATTACTATAAGAGCCAATAAGAAGCTACAGCTAATGGGTCAAGCATTGTTTTACTTAATATAGTTTCTGTGTGGTTATTTTGGTTTTGGGCAGCTGGGACGAACAAGCAGCCTCCTCCTACAAAAGGGTTATTTCAGTCAAGCTCTACTTCAAAGGGTCATTTCTTCACTTGTCCTTAATGTTCTTGCTAACTAACTCCAATTCTACTGCTGGCTTGCTTTCACAGGACAGAAATTTCTTTCTTGATGGCATGGAGCTAAGTTTTCTAAGTGCATATGAGCACTCCTGAACATAAACTGAGGGCACCTTTTTTTTTTTCTTGGATCTAGGTCTATTATCAAACTCTCATCTCCGTGTCCCATCTTACTGCATTTTATGTTAATTGACACAGTTCAACAGGTACCTGCCCATATACTGGAATTAGGCTTGTTGGTGCAACATCTTTGGCCCCAACCCACTTCTGTACCTTATTTTTTTTTTGTTTTTTCTAACAAATGGAATGAGGGATTTCTTTTCTAAAAGTAGTCTTTGATAGGATTCAGGCATTATGCTGGCCTGCCCTGTTTGGCACGATGTATCCAGGCACACCTTGGCCCTGCCCCTGGAAACCTGGCACCTAACCTCTGTGCATGGCAAGCAGATCTCTGACTGTACACAGGTACAATCAAAGGTACTTTTAAGAGACAAGCTCTACCCACTCCCCCCCTTCTTCTGCCTTTCTGCCATCTTCCCTCCCTCCCTTTCTCTCTTTCCCTCTTTCCTTCCTTCCCTCCTTTCCTCTTCCTTCCTTCCCTCTACTCTCCTCTTCTCTCAATAAACTCCACACTCAAGCTCTGTCTGCATGGCATATTCTGTCATCTGCCTTAGTATGGAACAATTCGCTATAAGGCACCACAAAGGTTCAACTCTAATCTGTAGGCCTGGTCTGTCTCCTGGGTGTCCCTTGGGATGGTTGGGTTAAAGGAAGGGTGAATATGGGAGCAGGAAGAATATATCGTAATTAAGGAAGCTATCTTGGGGTTGGCAAGAGACTTGACTCTAGAGGGGCTCCCAGGTGTCCAGGGAGATGTCCCCAGTTAGTTCCTTGGGCAGCTGAAGAGAGGGAACCTGAAATGGCCCTATCCTATAGCCATACTGATGAATATCTTGCATATCACCATAGAACCTTCGTCTGGCGATGGATGAAGAAAGAGACAGAGACCCACATTAGAGCACCGGACTGACCTTCCAAGGTCCAAATGAGGCGCAGATGGAGGGAGAACATGAGCAAGGGATGCACCCACCCACTGAGACAGTGGGGCTGTTCTTGGGGGCTCACCAAGGGCAACTGGACTGGGACTGAAAAAGCATGGGATAAAACCGGACTCTCTGAACATGGCGGACAAAGAGGGCTGATGAGAAACCAAGGACAATGGCACTGGGTTTTGATCCTACTGCATGAACTGGCTTTGTGGGAGCCTAGCCTGTTTGGATGCTCACCTTCCTACACCTGGATGGAGGGGAAGGACCTTGGACTTCCCACAGGGCAGGGAACCCTGACTGCTCTTTGGACTGGAGAGGGAGGGGGAAAGGAGTGGGGGGAGGGGGAGAGGAGTGGGGGAGGGGGGGAAATAGGAGGCGGGAGGAGGCGTAAATTTTTTCAATAAAAAAATAAAATAAAGTAAAAATCAAAAAAAAAGAAAGAGAGAGACAAGCCTTGCCCACTCCCAACCTCACCCTTCCACCAAGGCAAACAGATCTCTCTCTCTCTCTCTCTCTCTCTCTCTCTCTCTCTCTCTCTCTCTCTTTCTCGGCCCTTCATCTGAAGAGGCAGCTTTTACCATTCTCTCTTCTCCCCCACCCTCCCCATGTCCCCATGTCCCCTTCCCCTTTTCCTCCTTCCCTTTCCCCTCCATAACCCACTAAATGAATTAATTCCATACCCAAATTCAGTCTGCATGTCTATTCTATCTGTCTGTCTCCCACTGAGGCCTCAGGCCATCCACCAGGGGACCCCTGAGGCCCCAGGTGACCCTCCACTGCCCCTCATGGTTCTGGTCTCAGGTCACTCACCTCTTTGTAAATGATAGCACCAACTTCTGCCGGTTCATAATAGTCATAGTGTGCTATAACTTATTCTGTTCTAACTGAACTTTTGAAATCTTTTTGCTAGACCAGATGGTAAAATTCAAGATTAATTCCTCATGTCCAGACTCACTCACTGCACTATATGTTGATGTAGGATTATTATTATTTATTTAGTACAGCATGTTCTGGATAAAATGGATTTTTCAGACTTGTCTCCAAGGATGAAACATCTTGAGGTCTGTGAAAATTGGGAAATCACCAAAGTTAGATATTTCCAGGAGAGACTGGAATTTTACTAGTGTCAGAAATAATTTCCAGATGGAAAGTTTAAAAATATCTAAATAACAAAAGAAACCCCATTTATTTTCTTCTCTCATGTCTATCAGAGTCTATTTTGAAGCAAAGCATATGAAGAGCTGAGGTCACTTCGCCATGGCACTCATACCCATTTTACTCCATGGGCATGTAGATTGCTAATTGCACAGAAAGGTTGTGAGAACAAGTTGCTTTCTTTGATGACAAATGATTAGTGTGATAACTGGAAGGTTTCATTTCCAGAAATGACCCAAGAGGTTTAGATACAAATTAGATATGACCCAGTTATGGTGGTATATGCCAGTAAAATATGACAGAAAGGCAGAAACAGGAGAACCATGAATTAGATATGAATTCCAAGTACTGGGTTAATTTGAGAGGTTGTTCTGGGCTCATACATGGAAGCAAATAAAACATCATTGCTGAGTAATTTCCAAAATCCCAATGGTGCTTTACACACAGTTCTAGTAGTTTCAAAGAATGAACTACAACTTGTTTTCCTTTCCTCTCTCCTTCTTACCTTTCTTGCTTTCTTTCACTACATTGTTTATTTCCTTCTTAGCAACAACATAAGATAGCCAAAATGCAGTTGCTGAGAGGGTGCACCAGAACACCAGGGAAAAGAACTATCTATTTGGCACCATTAAAGAGGTCAGAACATTAGTAGGGACAGTACTATATCGGATGGTAACTTTCATTGAGGGGCAACCTATTAGGTCTCAGGTGGTCTAAATATCCAGG